>NW_027185665.1:4656359-4674727 GCF_028583685.1 Petaurus breviceps papuanus
GACCGGAGGACACCCAGGACACACTGACGCGCAGGGAAGTGGGGGGAGGGGGGTCTGGTGACTTCTCCGAACTCGGATGCTTCTGAGACTTACCAAGTGGTGGATAAAAGTGAAAGGGAGCCATGAATGCTGGTTACAGGTGTCCCTCCCAAACCCGACGTTCTTTGATTCTATATCAAATATATAGATGTGTATTTATATATTTAACATATATAATTACATAATATATAGATTATACAGATGTATAGAATATATGGGTGCATCATAGAGCATAGGATCGGGACGACCCGGGCTCCAGTCCTGCCTCTGACACATCCCGGCGGCTGTAACCCCCCATTTAAGGACCTCCCAGTGACCCTGGAAACTCCCCTAAGGATGGAGCCGCGGACCCCTCGGCAAAGGGGACTCTCCAGCCCTGCGGAGCAGGGACGCTTAGCCTGGGCTCTGTGAGCTTGATACATTTGTTATAGCTGCCCTTCCATATCACTCAATAGAACCACGTTTCAGCATCGTTTCCTCAGCAGTCCTTTGTCTTTTCTGCATTAAAGGAGCCCACTGGTCTTACCAGTCTCCCAACGAAGGTTACGAATCTCCGCTGTAAGCACTCAAGCCAACCTCAGATGTCCGCTTGGCACAGTCCCACCTGTCTGGCTCCAGCTCCGATCCTTCCCACCCCCAGATAGGTTCACTGTCTTAACATTAGCTGAAGTATATACTAGGCTGGGCTTGTAAGGCCATGAGCACGGCCTGAAGCACTAAATCAGGGTGCAGGCAGTAAGTGGTGAGGAAATTAAGGGAGATGACCATGGCTGGACCAGGCACAAAAGGCATCCCAAAGTTTGTGTGAAGGATAAGTAGAATGTGGAGGACCGGAGTGAAGGTGGAACAATGCTCCACTCTACACTAAGTAAGCACTTAACGTGCTTGTGGACTGACTCCAGGGACTCCAGGAAAGGCGATGTTGAACATGACATATATTCCAACACAACTACAGTTTGTTCAGCAAATGAGTGATATAGGTAACATTGGTAGAGGAATAAATTCTTGTGAAAGAGCGCTGACTCTGGAGCCCAAAGATGCAGATTCAGTCCGGCCTCTCTTACTACCTATTTGACCCAGGGCAAGGCATTTAACCTTCCCGATACTCAGTTTGCTCACGTATGAAATAAAGGGATTGTACTCAATGGCTCTTGAGGTTACTTCCATCTCTATGGTTTTATCTTTTCAGGCAGCCGAAGGTACAGTGGATAAAGTAGTAAACCTGGAGTCTGTAAGACCAGGAGTTTAAATCCAACCTCAGATATTTACTAGCTATATGACCTTGGGCAAATCACTTTACCTCTGCCTGACTCAGTATTTTCTATAAAATAGGGATAATAATACTTACCTCCAACATTATTGTGAGAGTAAAATGAAATGGTATTTGAAAAATGCTTTGCAAACTTCATAGTGATAGCTATTATAAATTGTTTTTAAGGACATTAACACATTGTACACTAATTATTATGTATTAATTGCTAATATTCTGTTGCTTAAAGTTTCTGTCTACTATGAAATATTTTATAAGCAGTTAATCTTATATATATAAATAAATATAAAAAAATAAATATAAATATAAAATCTTTATATATATAAAGTTAGTATGATGGATAGTATTTAAAAATAGTAAAACTGCATTTATTTCAAAATACTCTATATTTTGGGCTTTTTACTCATTCAAATTGGCTTCCCCATCAGTTTAATTAGTGAGATTTTAATGTTTATGGCAGCAGACTGCACAAAACAGTTCACTGAGATGTAGGAAGAAAATATTGGAATTTCCATTTCTATTTTTAATTAAAAGTAAGTAAATTAAACTTTGATAAGATTTAATATATGAATTGACATAGCTACCCTCGCTCACTTTGTATTTAGGTGAGGAAACAGAGGCCTAGAGAAATTAACCATATTTCAAACACAGGGAATCAGCAGTAATGAAAAGAGCCTTGCATTTAGAGTAAAAAGACATGGGTTAGAAATCTGGATCTGTCAGTTACTACTTTTATGACCTTTGATCACTGAACCTGTTTTCACATCTGTAAAATGGGGCTAGTAATAAACGCACTACCTCTTTCATAAAGTTATTGCCAGGTCTCAGTGAAATAACAAAACCTCATATAAATGTAAACCTCTTGTTATCTATTTAGTGAGGAGCCCCCACTAAACTCCATTTCTAATGTCTTCTCATAATGTGGAAGTGACCCTTGGTTCTTAAAAGCCATACCAGCAAAGTAGAAGCTCTGGCTGGTTCTATCTTGCTGGGAAGGATTCCAATACAAATTCTAAGTGTCTGTTGTCTGAGAATTGACCTAGCTAGCTAAGTGTGAAAAGGTTCAACACTAGGTTGGCCACAGTATGAAGAACCAGGGGTTACAATAACTCTTCCTGACCATCTCTAAAGGCACAGAGGGGTTATGAATCTTTTGTTGAATGGAGCATCCACATGAAGAAACCAAGGATCCTCGAAATAGTCAATTTAAGTCATTCTGCCTTTATTGTGTACCTATCAAATGAAAGGCACTATGTCAGGCATCGGGAGCACAAAGACACAAACAAAACATTATTTGACCTCAAGGGGTTCAAATGACAAATTCTCCTAGGAAATAAGAAAGGAATAAGATGAGCTTTTGTAGAGTGCCAGAGATTGAGATGATACAATCAATAAATATTTGTTGCTGATGATGATAGAAATAATTTTCATTGCTTCACACCTAGAATATTAATAACCTCCTTCCTCTCTCTTCCCTGAAGCCTTTTCTGAAGTCCTACCTTCTCCAGTTTCTCCAAGAATTTTCCTTGGTGTTTCTATCACATTTTGCCTTGTATCATTTGTGTGCATGACATTTTCCATACCATTAAATTATGAGCACTAAATCATATACATATATATAACTAAATAAGCATTAAATATGTTTAGGGATTGAACCTTTCTGAAGGCTCAGCCATCTTTCTCCTATGGACTCCACAAAGGTCTTTGGGTATTAGTAGGCATTTAGTTATTGTTTGAGGAATTAAATTGGTCACTTAGCCTACTCAAGAATTGGAGAGTAGCCAGCGTGCTGCATTTGGAGAACTAGGGCTCTGGAAGGGCTGTGTGGAATAGTGGTGAGAGCGTTGGAGGGGGCATTAAAGGTCTGGGATTTATGTCTCACTCCTGTTACCAACTGGGTCTATGAGGTGGGCTACTAGCAGTACAGTCAGGTACAATTTACTTTTATAGAAATTACATAGCTTTTCCCCAGTGGGTTATGTTCCAAGTGATCCTACCCTTCAGTCCGTCAGTTTGTCAGTAAATATTTATTAAGCACCTACTATGTGGCAAGCCCTGTGCTAAGACTTGGTGATGTAAAGAAAGCAGACAGTCCCAGTTCTCAAGAAGCTCACAATCTAATGAGATGACATTCAAACAACTATGTATAAACAAGATATAGACAGGATGAACTGGAAATAATCAACAGAGGGAATGGCAGTAGGATTAAGAGCAACTAGTAAAGGTTTCCTGTAGAATTTTAGCTGGGATTCTGCGATTCAAAGGAAGTTGGGAGAGGTGAGGAGGGTCCAATGAGTGACAAAGGAAGTCAGGAGAGTCAGGAGGCAGGTGAAGTGTAAGAAGCGTGGAAGTGTATGAAAAGGCATAAGAAGTTCGAATGCCAAAAAGAGAATTTAACATTTGATCCCGGAGGTGATAGGGAACCGCTGTAGTTTATTGAAAGGGGTGTTACGTAGTAAGACCTATGTTTTAGTAAATTCCCTTTGACACCTGAGTGGAGGATGGATTGAAATGGGGAGAGACTTGGAGCAGGCAGAGCAGCTAGCAGACAGTTGCAATAAACTAAGAATGAAGTGATTAGGGTCTATACCAAGCTATCTATAGCCATATGAAAAGTGCTCCAAAGCATCAATGACTAAAAAAAGTAAATTAAAACAATGTGAGGTTTCATCTCACATCCATCAGATTGGCAAACTTGACAAAAAAAGGAAAATGACAAGGACGGGAGGGCCTGTGAGAAAACATTGAAGCTCTCTTGGTGGAATTGTGAATTAGTCCAATTCTGGAAAGCAATTTGGAACTAGGCCCCAAAAGTTATTCAACTGTGTATACCCTTTGACCCAGTGATACTAGTATTTGAATCTATATCTAGAAAATCAAGAAACTGTGCTGACTGGGTCCACTACAAGTTTATGTTCCATAATCTCAACTGATCCTTACTGAGGCAATCCTTTTACACCTCCTTAAATGACTCACTATCCCAACTCATCACAAAGACTTTTCCAAATCTTTTCATCTCTCCTCAAACTTATCACAGCTTCCCATCCACCCCCCCAACCCCCCACCACCCCCGTTCTCAGCTGAGACTGTATTTCCTCATATTTCACTGAAAAAAATAGTTCCCTTTTCTCCCCTGTTCTTCATCTGTCACCATACAGATGAAGTAGCCTTTTCTTTGTCATGGCAAACTCTTCTACAGGCACAAATAATTCCATTCCACCTCATCTCAGATTGTTCCCTTTATCTTGCCCACTCACTCACTAGTCTTAAATCACTCCTACTAGCTGCTTCTCTTCTGCCTATAAACAGGCCCATGTGTCTCCATCCTCAAAAAACCTTCATTTAATCCATAATTCCCCCCCCCCAACTATCACCTAATAGCTTTCCTCCCTTTTGCAGCTAATTCTTTGAAAAGGAATAAATAAGTAGAAACAAATAAGTGCCTTCACTTCCTTTCCCCTCACTCTGTTCTTACTCTGCATTCTGGCTTATGGCTTTACCATCCAACTGAAATTGTTCTCTCTAATGACTGCTAATGGACAAATTAATGACTTTTCCTCAGTCCTCATTCTTTTTGATCTCTTAAGCCTTTGACACTGTCAATCATCTTTTTGATATTTTCTATTCTCTGGGTTTTCATTACACTGCTCTCTCCTGGTTTTCGTCCCACTTGTCTGAACACTCCTCTGTCTCCTTTGCTAGAGCATCATCGGTGTCACTCCCACTAACCATGAATGTTCCTAAGGTCTGTCCTGGGCCCTCTTCTCTTCTCTCTGTATATTGTTTCACTTGGTGATCCCATCAGCTCTCCTGTTGTCAGTCATCATCTCTATGCAGAATTGTTTGTCTATGCTTGTCTAGCCCTAACCTCTTAACTTCTAGTCTTACACCTCCAACTGCCTGTTAGACATCTTGAATTGGATGTTCTCTAGATATCTTAAATTCAACATGTGTGAAACTGCAGTCATTATTTTTTCCCCAAATACCTTATTAATTTTTTATTCTCCTCTTATTAACTTCCGTATTTCTATGAAAGGTACCATCATCCTCCCAATTTCCCAAATTTTTAACTTGGGAGTCATTCCCAACTCTCTGCTCTCATTTCCATATCTAATCTGTTGCCATCCAATCTTTCATTTCTATGTTTATAACATTTTTTATAAATACCCCTTTTCCTCTAACATTGCAACCACCCCTCATCAGGCCCGCATCACCTCACACTTGGACTATTGTTTGCTGGTGGGTCTCCCTGCCCTAAATCTTTCCCTACTCTCATCTTCCATTCATCAAATTGAACTTCTTAAAGTGCAGATCTGATCATATTCCCTCTCCTCCCCTACCCCCAATTCGAAAAACTCCAGTGGCTCCCTGTTACCTGTAGGCTCAAATATAAGATCTTCTCTTTGACTTTTAAAGCCCTTCATAACCTGGTCACTTCCTACCATTCCAGTTTTCTTATATCACTCACATTGAGTCATTCTGACTCAGTGAAACCGGCGCTGCGCAGAAGGTTTCATCTCCCACTCTGAGTATTTTCACTGATTGTCCCCACTTTCTATTCTCATCTCTTACC
This sequence comes from Petaurus breviceps papuanus, assembly GCF_028583685.1. Classification (NCBI taxonomy): domain Eukaryota; kingdom Metazoa; phylum Chordata; class Mammalia; order Diprotodontia; family Petauridae; genus Petaurus; species Petaurus breviceps. The sequence continues at coordinate 4,662,242 of NW_027185665.1, forward strand.
TCCTAACTTCCCTGGCCTCCTTCAAGTCCCAGCTAGCTACCATTTTCTGCAACAAGCCTTTCTTAGCCCTCCTTAATCTTTGTTCCTTCCCTCTGAGACTTCCTCCGGTTTATTCTGCCCACATCTTGTTTTTACATAGTTGTTTGCATTCTGTTTCCTCCATTTGATTGTGACCTCCTTGAGAGCAGAGGCTGTTCTTTTCTTGGTATCCATCCCCTGTGTTTAGAACAGTGCCTGGAATGTAGTAGGCATTTAACTAAATACTAGTTGACTGACTATACACAAATATTTGTAGTAACTCCATGGTGGCAAATAACTGAAACTTAAGGGAGCATTTGTCATACAGGGAATGGCTGAACAAATTATAGTATATGAATGTGATAGAATACTCTAAGAAATGATCAAAGGTATGGTTTTGGAGAAATCTGGGAAAACTTAAATGAACTGATACAGAATGAAGTGAGTAGAATCAAGAGAACAAATTACACAATAACAACAGTACTATAAAAACAAGGAGTTATTATGAAACATATTACTCACCTTCTTACAGAGAGATGATAGACTTAGAGTGCCGATTGAGGCACATATATTTTATGGATGTAGCCAATTCAGGAATTTGTTTTGTTTGAATATATACATTTGTTATAAAAGCTTTGTTTTTCTTTTTTCCATTGAGGGCATGGTGGTGGCAAGAAAATGGGGAGAGAAAGAGGATTTTGGTTATTAAAAGAATAAAATTTAATTAAAAAAATAAAACAAGATAATTGGAAGTGGGAATCACCCAAGAATTCTCAGCAAAGAACAAGGTAAAGAATTAGTTTAGTCTACAATCTCTCTTTCTCTTTGGGCAACCTTTGCATTGCTGTCATCTAGGGCAGAATGATAACATGGTGCCTGGTGTTTCCATTTAAAGCTTTTAGTCTCACCCTCTTGTATTTCCTTTCTTTGTGGTTACCCTCATAGGAGGGGATTTCCTGAGATGCATGCTGCACAGTTTATTGTATCCCCAAATATGCTGTATTGTTTTAGGTGAGGTGGTGAATTACACACCCTGATAAGATAATACATGCCTTCTGGAGAGTTTAAAGTGATGAGATCAGGAGATTGGGTCACACCTTACTCCATACCTTTACTTGACCTATAATGATTTTCTCCCTTTTTTTCATCTGTCACAATTCTATCCCACCTTCAAGGCCCAACTAGAATGCCATCTTCTCTTAAAGAATTACTTAATCCCACTATTGGATTTGATCACTCTTGCTTTACTCTAAAAGTACAGAACACTTAAAAAAAACCCAAATTCCCCACCCCTTCCCCTGCCCTTTACATTCTACTTTGTACTAAGGAGATTTGTCCATGTCTTTTACCCTTTTCCTTCCAGCACTAAATTTTGTGAGCTCTTGAGAGCAGGAAAATTCTTGTTTAATTTCGTGTTGCTTGTGGAGCATGAGTAGGCAGTGCAGTAATTTACACATGGAATTTTCTCAATAAACTTGTATTTAATGATATAGTTCAGTTGAATCCCTACTTTGTTCATAAGCACTCCTCACTATGCCTGACAATTAGGGCTGACCCCCTTTATCCTTTCTTTACACCAAAAGAAATTTAGCAGAATGTCCTAGAGAATCATGGAATTTGAGAGTTGGAAGGGATCTTAGCAGCCAGACTCCAAAAGGAATCCTTATTATAACATACTTGACAAGTGGGCCTTCCTTCCCCAGGAAAGTCATCACTGAGATATCTCATTATCCTACAAGACTGAATTTACATTTCATTAGTACAATCTGCTTTTCTAATTAGACTCTCTGACTGGAGGGAAGGGTCATGGGCTCCAGGGCCTTTATTTACGGAGGGGACTTAGCACAGTTTTTCTCCATATTTCCTACCAGTTGCCTTTGGATTTCTCTGGGGCTCTTCATCATGCCTCCCTATTTAATACCTTCTCTCCCTCCCCTGTCTTTTTAGCTTCCTTTTATGTATAGTCTTCCCCCATTAAATTGTAAGATTGTGGTCAGGGACTGTTTTTGTTTTTATTTTTATTTATATCCCCAGTGCCTGGCATGTAGAAGGTGCTTAATAAACATTTATTGACCAATTGGTCATCTAACCTTTGCTTGAAGACTTCTAATGAGGAGGATCCCACTAACTTTTGACATAACCACTTTTTTTTTGGAAGGGCAATTGGGGTTAAGTGACTTGCCCAAGGTCACACGGTTAGTAAGTGTGTCAAGTGTCTGAGGCCGAATTTGAACTCAGGTCCTCCTGACTCCAGGGCTGGTGCTCTATTCACTGTGTCACCTAGCCACCCCCATAACCATTCTTTGATGGCTCTAAATTTGCCTCTTTGCAATTTCCACCCATTCATCTTGGATCTGCTTTCTGCAGTAAAACAGAGCAAGTCTAATTCCTCTTCCACAGGATAACCCTTGAAATGTTTAAAGACAGCTATTATGTCTCCCTTGAGTCTTCTCTCCAAGCTAAATATCCATAGTTCCTTCAATCAGTACTCAAATGACATCAACTCCAGGTCCTTAACCATCCTGATTGCTCTTCTATGGATGATAGTGTCACAGATAAATCACCATAATCTAACATATGCCTGGATTTAGTATATGCCATAACTTTCATAAATGTATGAGGAAATCTTTGTGAAAGCAAATTGAATAGCTACTATAAAGTTGTCTACCCCATCCAACAGCTGTAAGATAAATTTTCCAGATTGGTTTTCAAGTAGGTGGAATACCCTCCAGTATTTTTAACACAAAACTCTATGGACCTTTAGCCACACCAGGAATCCCCACAGTCCAGTCCAAAGTGACCTTTGTAATGTCAAGTCTAAAAGAACAGGTCACCCTCTATCTCATAGGAATACTCCTCTAACAAATGGTATTGAGGGGCTAATTAGACCTCCCCAAGAGCATGATAAGATAAACTAGAAACAGCCCCAAGATAAACTAGAAAAACCCCAAAGATAAACTAGAAACAGTCCCCAAGATAAACTAGAAACAGCCAGCCTGGCTCCAACAAGGGCAAGTGACAATGGTTAGCACCTTTAGGGACTTGAGCTGGGATTTATTTTGGAATGTACTTGTTCTTGTTAATTAGTCTTTCAGAAGGATGCTCTTCTTCTATATAGGCTGAACTGGCCTTGGTGATGTATTATAGGTACAAAAGTACCTGTGCACTAATAGAAAGTTATGTCTTTGGTACCATGCCACACTATTGCAGTTCTTTCATTATCCTCAATGACTACTAACCAATTGAGCAACACTCTACATGGAGAAATCCATGCAGGGTGGGAGTCACTGAACTACCTGCATTTGCCCGCTGAACAGGAAGTACTATTTGAAATTCTGAAAGTTAATGTTTACTGCACCTATAGGGATAGCGTGCTTTAGGGCCTGGAAGACTAACTGTATAGTTATGAGTTGAATGAGAAATTCAGGTCATAGATAAACAATGATATCCTTGTTTTATTTTCCTTGTTGATATTTACTATCCTCATCTCTGGGAATGCAGAGAAAGCCAAGAATATGAGACCAGGCCCCCATCTACATGAAGTGAATAGCAAATTTGCAGTCAGCCATTAGTTGAGTCAAACTCTCTTCCTTTTTCCTTCTCCTGTCACCCTTCAACTAATTATATAATTCTTGAAAGCAGAGATTTGGGAAAGGAGACAACAAATGATAATTTGTCTTTCCACTAATCATTGCTCTGGAATTGCTGGGAATTGAGAAAACAAGGTAGCATTATCAATATACTTCAGTTATAGAACTTATTCTGAATACAAAAGGAAAACTTCAAAGTCATTTTGTGTTATTGTATCTCATAAGACAATCTGGATATGGCTCTGCATGACTTTCGGACAATTGGCATGAGATTGAATATGAAAAAAAAACTTACTTCTCCTAGAAGTACCTAGAACTGTAGTGCTTGAGTCTCTGGCCTTAAAGGGGAGGGGAAAAGATGTGCTTGTCTGACTATAAAAAATATCCTTTAATCTCATTCACTTTGTGCATGTGTTATCTTTCATCTTTCTTGTTTGCTGGAAAACTTACCAAATATAAAACCTGAACTGATATGGGGATGAGAAGTTCAAGTATATGCAATCCCAGTTCACTAGTTTGTGATATGTTTGAACCTGGACTTCTGGCACTGTGCAGGTATATAATTCTGGAGAAAGAAGCTGGAAGTTCCTCTTACCTATCATGCAAGGAAGAAGACAGGGGAGTGAGAGGAGGCATCCACCCTATGGCTACTGGACCCGTATATAGTGCCCGTGACACACAGACAAGCAAAGGTGGTTTTTTTTTCTCCAGATGAGAACTGTTGAGTGTTGGTGAAATTGTAGAGCAGAAAGAGGGACTATATCTCCCCTCACTTGACTATTAATGAATAACTGACTCAATGTTGATATCTCCATTAAGCTGTGGAAAATTTCTTTTCTTTTTGGGGAGAGGGTTGAGTTCAGAGGGTGAAGCTGATAATTCTTCCTACATAGCCACTGGTTTCTGCTTCCTATCCGCATGAACTGTTTTCATCATTGTTCAGTATTCTTTCATGTTTGTTTCATTTCTGTATCCATTCATCCATATATATGAATGTGTATGAGAGGCTGCTAATCCTTTTTTATGTAGTTAATGATGGATGCTGGTGCTGGTATAGATATGGGGAAAGGTTTAGATTTATATAAAGAGATGACTTCTGCCAAGCTGAGTCTCGGAGCAGGGGAGTAGGGGAAATGTTGACTCCATTCAAAAGTCACCAACAAAATGGAGGCACATTGAAATAGTATCCCCATAAATAGGGGATAAGTTCCCATAAATAGAAGGTTCTATAAGCAGAAAGGGAGAGTAATGACATAATTGTAAATCAATCCCAGGACCTAGTAAAGGCAAGCTCTTGGAGCCAAAAGGGGCCAACATTCAGAAGGGGCGATGTGTACCAGTGCTTTGATGTGGGCCTCTTCCCATGAAATTTGCTACTCCTCTAGAAATACTACACAAGGGCTTGCTTCTCATATTATTGCAATAACCTCTTTGGTACTTAGTCCTCCTGTCTCAGGTCTCTCCCCACACTCCAGTCTAACCTACATTCTGCTGCCAATGTAACTTTCTTTAAGTGCCGGTCAGACCATGTCACTTTCCTACTCATTCACTCCAGTTGCTTTCTGTTTTCTTTAGGATAAACTATAAAACTCCTCATGTAACTTTTAAAGGCTTTTCCAACCTATATTTCCAGTTTTGTTATATATTACTCCCTTTCCCCATTCTACAATCTAGCCAAACTGTATCTTAAACATAGAACTCAATGTCTTCTGTCTCCCTGTTTTCACATTGACTGACACCTATGTCTGGAATAAATGTATTCCCTCCTCTCTTCTGCCTTGTAGAATGCCTGTATTTCTTCAAGATAGCTCAAATACCACCTTACATGTAACTCATTCAGATCCCACTGGCTGCTAGTACCTTCCCTCCCACAAAAACCTTGTATTTAATTTGTATTTTGTAATTTATACATTTTTACTTTATATTCATGCTGTACACACATACACACACTTATGAATTTATTGTCTTTCATGTTACAATGTAAGCTTTTTTAGTAGAGCTGTTTGATTTATTTTTGTGTTTGTATCCTGGTGCCTAGGATAGTGCTGGAATATAGTAAGCTCTTAATAAATACTTGTTGATTGATTATATTCTTTATGTGTAGTAGCCCCATTTCATGTCACACATAGGACCATCCATTTAGAAAACATTTGAAAATAAATTGTGAGGGATGGACAGGAGACACAGATAACTTCTTAGATTTCTAAGTACAAGACCCCCAAGACTTAATACACCATTCACCCCTACCATTCAAGCCCCCAAATAACTAATATGTCGGTAACTTGAAACTACTTACCCAGTTAATCCTCCAAGAGGATATGCTGGTAATTGTTAATAATCAGCTCTAAAAAAAACTGAGCCAATACACTTTTAAGATTAATCAGCATTGGGAAGGCTAGGTAGCATAGTGAATAGAGCACTGGCCCTGGAGTCAGGAGGACCTGAGTTCAAATGTGACCTCAGACACTTAACATAAAACTAGTCATGTGATCTTGGGCAAGTCACTTAACCCCAATTGCCCTGCCTTCCCCTCCTCCAAAAAAACAAAGAAAGGAAGGAAGGAAGGAAGGAAGAAAGGAAGAAAGAAAGGAAAAAAGGAAGAAAGAAAGAAAAGATTAATCAGCATTATTAATACTTTCTTAAGTTTAGGCAATCAACAAAGCAATAAATCAAGCCTTGATTTGTAGCAGACTTCTGAGGTGTAAATGCTCACAATCGGAATATAACAATTGGCTCTCATGAGCCAGTGCAAGCTGGCTCTAGCATGTTCTTGCTCCCAAGAGACCTGAATACCAGAAAATCAGTCCAAAAACTCCTATGGAGAAAGGACCCTAAATGGAACCCTCTTTTCCCCTTTCTCAGACTTGCTGAATTCCACAGCTCCTAGCATTGTGATTCTCCCACTTTCTAGACTATTTCCTGATCCTTGAGTTTGGACTTTTCATCAACAAGGAATTTTAGATCCCAGTTTATATTTTTATTCATTAAATCCCATCATATACCTTGATACTTGGTGACTTAAATGCAAAGTGAAGATATTCTGAAATATATAAATCAGGAATAAGAAATTAAAGAGACCAAAGATTTGTATGGTTCACAAAAGCCACAAATAGATATCATGAACACTTCTTTGAGAAGAGAATTTGTAGGTGCTGAATGTGACATTGGTGGATAATGTCACAAAAAATGAAATTGATTATATTGTGATAAGAAATGACCTGTTGTTCATGTAGGAACATTCCTGAATTAGCTCTCTGTGTATAGTCAGACTACCAATTTGTTAGAGCAAAGGTAAAAATTTACAGAAATCCAGGAATCAGGCTGGTCCTAGATAAGTTTGCTCTAGGTTTTCACTATGGCCAGTCTAAAGTAACTGGTCTTGGTTTTTTCCCTTGAGAAGTGGCCATTATCAGAGCCTTTCTGATATCCTGTGATCCAGGGAGGTACCCTGTTCTGGGATTATTGCCAGAAGATGTTAGCTGCCTTTTATACAATTTTAATACATTTTTAGATACGATACTTTGGGACCTGATTATGTTCAAGGCCTAATAGTTGACATCACTACTTTACTGAAGAAAGAGTATTAAGAAAACCAAGGGGCCTATAATTACCTTCTTTGTTTAACTTCTCTATAAAAACCTTGCTCATGGTATCAATAAACGGATTGCTTGACAATCATGCCTGGACCACATTTACACATCACACTTTCTTGGGCTAGTGTGTCAGTTTAGATCTGGCTTAAGAAACCACTCAAGATATCTCTACAATTGGTGCCTGGAACAGGGATCTGAAAGAAGATATGAAGTGGCTTCCTCGGAACTCCGGAGAAAAGAAATCCTCATGGAAGAGGTACCTCAATGGCCTCAGCATCATGATAAGAGGTTAAGAAAGCGATAGTTGGCTTTGCAATTTAGCAGTTTTAGGGCTAAATAAGGACTGGGCCCCCTAGGGAAAAGCTTTTAGTAGTTTTAGGGTTAAAAGAGTCACCAGGCTAAATGGTAGATGAGGGACTAGAAACAATAAGCAAGTGAGCCCAGTCTTGGTAAAAAACTGTCAGGAGAAAATGGGATAGATACAAAGTGAAAATAGAGACCAAGAATATTATCGAAGACTGTTAAAAAGAATAGTAAAAGAAAATTGGGAACCAGCCAAGAGACAGAGGAGTGAGAGATTGATGGAGGAAGAACTCCAGCATTTCACCATTTCTGCCTTTTTCCTATGGAATATATTAATGATGTGTTTAACATCAGAAAGGAAAGTGCCAAAGGAGGCTCAGAACATTCAGTGTAATAATGCAGCTGTCTCTTTTAGAAACAGATTAAAAGAAAAGTATCAAGTAAGTCTTTCCTGGCCTGGAGTGCCCAGTAACTGTTTCAATTTTTTCAGGAGACCTCCTACTATTTCTGTAAGCTTTTGGATCCATTCTGTTATTTTCTGTATCTATTCGGCTTTGTATGAATGAGTATGTGAGAGTAATTTGTCATCCTTTAAGATGTAATATGCCGCTGGACTGCAGAACTTTCAGTGAAATGTTATCTCTTTCGCTCCCCCTCTCCCTTCATCAGAAAGTCGAAGAGTGTAGTATCAGTGTCAGCTTAGAACTAGAAAGAAATAAGGTAGGTGTGGTTTTAAATGGGGCTTTAATCAAAGTCCAGCAAACAAAAAAAAAAAAAGATGACAGTAAGAAAACCAATAAAGTTTAAGTATGTAGCAATGAGAGGAGCATGGGTAGAGAGCTTAAGATGGGTATGCATGAAAGTTGTGAACAGAAATTTTAAGGTTTCAAAAGCTTGATGATCTCTTTCTCTCACTGAACTCTGGCCAAGTTGGGTGCCAACAAGGAGATAAGATAAGAGACTTTTTCCCTCAGATCAAAGAGGCAAACAGACGAGCATTTCACCCTTTCCTGCCTCACCTATTAGAGAAAGAATTTTGTGTTTTGGAATGCTACTAAAAATCAATTTGAACTTTATTCTGTTCATTTTAGGGAATGTGAAAAAGTGAATTAGTGTCACTCCTAACTTGATGCTAAGATAAGTCAGAATTTATTATACTAATTGGCATTTAGGCATATTGGAATATTGCCAAGATCTGATAAAAAAAAAACATTTAAAAGGTGAAAGCTTCAGGCTCCCCAGTTTTGGGGAGGTGGGACAAGGTGTGCCTCTGGGATTTTTCCAGAGTCCCAATCCCTCTAACTGGCGGGTTGAAAACTTTTCACTCTCTAAGAAATTTTTAGGAATGAACATAATACTGAAGTACAAATTAAAATTAGCTGAAAACGTTTTACAAAATTTTTTGAAGTCCATCGTCCTAGATCAGATTAAAAGAGAGAGTGCTGTAGAAATAATAGGGAATTTAAGTTACTCTCCCAATCTGACTAAAGGGAGAAAGCATAATAAATCTACCAAGGACCCCACTAGCAACAGCCCTGAGGCACCCTGAAGCCCACACATTTTTAGACAAGCAGATGAAGCTCTCCATTCAAACTTCTCATTCCACAATCAGACTCTGCAGCTGGAAGAAGAGAAAAATTTCTGCACTTAATAAGCCCAATTTTTTATTAACAGTTTTTGCAAGTAATGATTTGGAAATGCAATTAATGCCATTATCAATTGAGTTATTTTATTGTTTTAATACTAAAAACTTAAAATTGTTTTTTGATTAATGTATGTAGAAAGGAGGAGACTGGGTGAAAACTTTATTTTGGATTAATTCTGCCCATTTAGAACATTCCTCCTCCATGTGTGAGAGTTAGCAACACTGGGGAATAAGCATTAATCCCCCAGTCTCTCCTGCTTAGAAACCTTATCAATCTTATTTATGTTGTAAAACTGCCAGAAGCTCAAGGAAACTATCTGTAGAGGCAAGGTCATTCAGCCAGAGACAGGAACTTGTTTTAATTGTAACTTGTAAAGAAAGTTGCAAAATATTAAAAAGATTTCTAATAATTTGGCTTTTACACAAGGACAAATTAAATTTGAGAAAGAAAAACGTTAAATGAAATTCTTTATGTAGGAGAAACATAGTAAATCATTAGTATTTATTACAGCTTCATGGGAATAAAAAATTTAATTATAATTGTCTATGAGCCATGATTTGGTGAAAGAAAAAATTTTTTTAACTACTTAAGTCTCACCTTAAGAAGAATCTGATATCAATAGCTTTTAAAGTACTGTGATCAGATTCATTTACTATACCTTTTTTGACTAAAACACTTTTAATATCTAAAGAATTCTGTAATCGGTGCGGCTAGGTGGCACAGTGACTAAGAGTGCTGGCCCCAGAGTCGGGAAAACCCGGGATTGGTTCCGACCTCAGATCCTTAACAACCACACAAAAAAAACTGGCCGTGTAACCTTGAGCAAGTTACTTAACCCCAATTGCTTAAAAATAAAATAAAGTAAAATTAAAAAATTTTAAAAAGAATTCTGCAATCAACTAGAAAATTGGTATATTAATAATATTTTGGGGATTTATGTTACTTAAAGATATTTTGCTATACCTTTATGACCAAAACACTTTGTGATATCTAAAGAATTCCACAATTATCTAGGAATTTAGTTTTTTTTTTATCATACTTTGGGAATTTGTTACTTATGAAAATTTTTATACCAACTTAGTCTTAATAATCTCTATTTTAAAAGTCTGTTTTGCTCTAAAGTATATACAGAGCTATTAGGTTATAAAATTTTAACTAATTTTTTTTCTTTTCTCTCACAAAAGTTTGATGATCATTTATAAATCTTAACACTAGAAATATAGCTTACATTGATTCTAATCATAAAATTATTATTACTCACTTTACTCCTGCTTATAATACAAAGCTTTTAGCTATATCACTGTTAAATTATTTTTTCTTTTCCCTTTAATTTTGAGTCAGATAGCAAATATTCTGTGTACATATGCCAACATATTTGATACTGTTAAACTTAAACACACTCAGAATACAGATCTTTTTTAACCCTTTTCAGAAGTTACAAGCTCTTATAAGATAGAGGCCAATACCTGTATTGCATTTCATTCTTCACTTCCTACACCTCTTTATCTAAATAATGTGACTATTAATCAAAAGTTCAAGTTTTTCCAACTTTTTTCCCCAAATATTCTTGGTACAACATTATCTTACTCTTATTTTTATCAAAATGCATATACTCTATGTAAATAATTCCATGTTACTAGGAAACAAGCTAGACAGATCATTAGAAACTGCCCTATTGTGTCATCTGTATTTCTCCTCCAGCTTCCCTTCAGACTGGGGAAGCAGTAAAAAAAAACAAAAAAGGACTTAACCAGATGGTCCAGTCTTTTGCTTCTTTGAATGTTCCAAAGCTATTGAAAACTGATAATGCTCTCACCTACACTAGCAAATTATTTCAATTTTTTTGTGACCATTTTTTAAATAAAATCGACGACAGGCATAACCCTTATAATCCCACTGGTTACGTTATACTTGACAGATGAATAAAGATCTTGAGTCCAGCCTTTAAAACTGATGTTACTCCTCTTCATTCTAGGCAAACTGGCATAGCTAGGACGCAGACTTGACATGAAGTTTCCTACCCCCAGCTTTTATATAAGTAAAACTTATTTACAAAAAATAAAAAGGAGGGACTTGGACCAATACACCACGAAGGAGATTAGCCTTATGCTCTCTAAAATTTTTTAAGCACCACTAAAAATGAGTATACACCAGCAGAAAAACAGTTTGAAAAGGTACACACTCCCTGTGGAGAATTCCCCAAACAAGAATTGGGTAGGACCTTACCCTTAACTATCGGGGGGGGGGGGGGGGGTGAAGAGGTTCTGTTCTTTTTATGAGATGCTGCTGTGAGAATGGAATGTCTGAGACTGTTCCACTACCCACCTTGTAGATGCAGAGAATTCAGAGAAAAAGGATCGGGAGACCCCTTGCACAAAGACAACCCAAGAAGAAGGGACTTAGCATCTCACATTTTCAGAAGATAATACAACCCTCCAATGAACTATTACCTGCTTAACTTACCCTTCCAGAACGTTTTAGTGGAACCACCTTCTTTAGAAAAAAGTGGTTTCTGGACTTTAATCATGGGACTAATTGCCATAGCCTCCCTCTTAATATCAGCAACCATGTCTTCTATTTCCTTACTGAGTGAAATATGAACTGTTCAATTTGTGAATAAATTGGCAAAGAATGTTAGCTTGAAATCCACATAATTATGGATACACTTATCCCTATGTATGGAATATTACTTGTATTAATTGTGCTTTTACTTAATGTATATTTTTTGCTTTTTCCAACTAATTTTAACTCAGTTTGGCATATACATCAGGGAATATACACTACATAAAATATCTGATCTTTTAAAAAGAGGGATGAGTTCTTGTCATTGTCAGACTTATTGCCAGACTTCTTATTCTTGTCAGATTTCTTGTTCCTAGACTCACTGCCCTACTATTATTGTACTATTATTGATAATTTCAACCACTGTGTACAATTTCTCTACTTAGAAAAATACAAAAAAACTGCATAATATGTTAATGAACTTTCATAAAATGTTTCTGTAGCCTCTAAGACACTACATGATATTAGATAAGGACTTTTTGTATAAGATCAATGTATTAGAACCATTACTATTGTATGTGAGGTTATGACTTAAAAGCTTTAAAATTCAACTGTTGTGAGATGTGATTATGTATTTACATATAGCGGTGTAACTCCTTTACCATATATTAGCTCTGATTCTAATGTCATTTGGGACAAAAAATATGCCCAACTTCTTAGTGCTGGGCCTGATTCAAATATTACATATTATATTAAAAATGCCCAGAATAGTGTAATGAGAATGTAAATTTGGAAGATCTTCCCTGCCCCTAGGCTAAAGTGCACCTGAAGCCT
>NW_027185665.1:4684727-4751304 GCF_028583685.1 Petaurus breviceps papuanus
GAAGCAATGATTCTCCTCAGTGAGCTTTTGAGATTCTTTTTCCATCTGGAAAATTCGACTTTTTAAGGCATTCTTCTCCTCATTGCCTTTCTGAGCCTCCTTTGCCATTTGAGTCAGTCTGTTTTTTAAGGTATTATTTTCTTCAGTCAGGCTGTTGACTCTCATTTCATAATTTTCTTGCATTGTTCTCATTTCTCTTCCCAATTTTTCCTCCACTTCTCTTATCTGCTTCTTAAGGTCCTCTATGGCCTGTAAGCAGCTTGTATTTTCCTTTGAAGCTTTTGGTGCAGGACTTCTGACTTCACTGATTTCCTCCTATTCCATGCCTTGCTCCTTCTTATCCCCAAAATAGGAGTGTAATGTTGGAATCTTCTGTCTGCTTTGTTTCCTTTGCCTGCTCATTTTGCCACTCAATGATTTGACTTTTGGGCTTTTTGCCACAGTAGGACTCTGCCACCAGACAGGGGAGTTTTCGTCCCAAACGCTGGGGTTTTCTCAGCTGCCGGAGGTATTAGATGGGTGCCCTCTCTGAGGTCTCCACATGCTCTGGCAAGCTGGACACACACCCCAGGACCTCCACCCTAGACTGCAATCCAGATCCAAGCAGGTTAAAGCAAGAGCGATGACCCCTCAGACTGGTGCTTGGTCCCCCTACACTCTGCAGGCCAGGAGCTGAAGCCGCCACGTGGCACTGGCAGGCTGTGCCGGCGTCTCACCGGTTTCTCGCCCCGGGGGTAAAAGCCATGCACTCCCACTTACTGGGTCCCAAAGTCCAGAATGCACTGGCCTCTCACCTTGTCCTTCGCATCTATGTGTTGAAAAATCTGGAAATGGCCACAGCTGCTGCTGATCTTGAGTCCCTCTGGCTGGCGGCTGGTCAGGCCTGCCCTGGGGCTAAAGCCTTGGCGTGAGGCTGGGCTCGGCTCCCAGAGCGCTGTGCTGGCTGATTCCTGCCGGCCTGCCGGGCTGTTCTCAGCGGGAGGTTAGCTTCTCTGTGTCATTTTGTGGGTTCTGCAGCTCCAAAGTTTGTTTAGAGTCCCCTTTTTACATGGATTGGGGAGGGTGGAAGCCAGAGCTGCGGGAGGGTCGTGCTTCTACTCCGCCATCTTGGCTCCGCCCCTACTTGTGTCTGTTTTTAGTGTTGCCTTGTCTGAGATCATTTTTTCAGCCTCTGATTTTCTGAGTTCATAAAAGTATAATAAATTTGGCTGTATTTCCTCAGTTTAGCTCTCTATTAATTATTAAGTTTTATTTGTGTTTCTTATAAATAGTATATTGTATTGTGCTACATAATCTATTTTGCAGTCCTCTTTCATTTTATAGGTGAATTGATTTCATTTATCTTATAATTATGTTTATAGTTATAACAGTGAATTTGTATATTTTCATATATCTTAAATCTTATACTTTTTCTTCTCTTTGCCTCTAGTTCCTTTATTTACAAAATAAGAATGTAGTAAGAGATAGAATGCTCAACACTAGTAGGATAGCTGTTCCCACTTTACTGCCCCTCCCCCAGACCGTTTATAGATTTTTACCCTTTACTTTATTTTCCTTTAATCCTCTCTTCATCCTCCAAAGTTGGAATTTATTTTGCTTATTTCTGATCTCTCTCTTTTTCTACCCTCCTTTTAAATCCTTTCTTTCCTGTTCCTTCCTATTTCTCTGTTGATTTTAATGTTTTTCTATATACAACTCTGTGCGTGTATGTGTGTGTGTTTATTCAAGCTTGCTTATGAGATAGGCACACATAAGCATACAGGATTGTGTTTCTATTAATCAAATGGCCAATTATCTATGTTGAGATGTTTGTCAGTCTTGTATCCCTAAGGATGGAGGCAATGGAATGAAAATGGAGAAGAATCTGAATCATATTTTAAAACTGAAAGAATGTGGTAGCTGCTTGGATATGAGGAACAAAGGAGGAGGGAAAATCAAAGATTACTCAGTACTAGTGGAAAAAAAAGGGCAGTGACATTGTCAGAAAAAAAGGAAGTTAGGAAATGGAACAAGTTATTTTGGGGGACTGAGGGATAGGGAAGAAAGTGATGGGTTTGGTTTTGGTTTGAGACATTATGAGTTTGTGGTAAAGTTCTTGTAGTAACTTGCAAAATGACACTATAGGTCAAGTGTGAGATAGGGACTGGAGATATAGTTTTGGGTCTTGTCATCACAGTAGCAAGCATGAGGCCAAGGCAGGAAGTAGTGAGTGTACAGTAGTTCTCAACCTTCTTTTTATGACATGGACCCTTTTGGTAGTCTTACGAAGCCAATGGACCTCTTTTCAGAATTATGTTTTTAAATGCATAAAATAAAGTAAATATGATGACAAAGGAAACCAGTTATATGAAAAATAAGTTATCAAAAATATATTTTTAAAGCTTCTATACCCTAAGTTAAGAACTTTTGGTGGAGAGAAAAACAGAGTAGAGGGAGGACTGAGATATAGTATTTACACTGGACCAGTAACATAATGTCTGCTCTTATTAGCAACATCAGAGAAACATGAAATTTTTGTTCTCAAACTCCTTATTCTGAAATTGACTTTTAAATATTGAAAAATGGTTCTTCTAAAATGCACAAAACTACTTTATTTAAGAAGCAACTGTATCTTTCTGCTTACTTATAGCATCTATCTACTGTTCTCTATATGTTGGCAGAATCAGGAGGATTTTCAGTTTTCTGGCACTTGATGCAACCAGCACAGTCAGCCACAAATAGGAGAATCTGGAGTACCTCACTATGCAAAGGAAATTCCTCTCCAACCTGAGCTCTACAATGGATTTCCTTTGTTACACGAGCACGCTATTTGGGCAAACACACACATTACCCTATTTTGTGCTTTTCCTGTTGTTTATTATCAAAGAGTCTTTAAACAACATCATTCATGTTCTTGCTTCATTTAAGGAATCTTGAATAACTTTGATGGGTGGAAGACGCTTTGCTGGAACAGAACTCTTTTTCTTTTTAAAAATTAATTTTAAACATTTTGGAAAATTTTTTAAAGTTCCAAACTCTCTCCTTTCCCCATAAATTAAAAAGGCAAGTAATATGCTACCTTATTCATGTGAAGTCATGCAAAACATATTTCCATACTAGCCATGTTGCAAAAAAAAAAATTAATGAAGAGAAAGAAGCATAATGAAAGAAAAAACCGTATACTTCAATTTGCACTCAGAGTCCATCAGTTCTTTCTATGGAGGTGGATAACATTTTTCACCATAAGTCTTTTGGAATTTTCTTGCATCATTGTATTGATCAGAGTAGCTGGGTCTTTCATAGTTGATCATTGTTACAATATTACTGTTACTATGTACAATGCTCTCCTGGTTCTGCTCACTTTATATTGCATCAGTTCATATAAGACTATTTCTTATGGAACAATAACATTTTATCACAGTCATATACCACAACTTGTTCAACCATTCCCCAATTAATGGGAATCTCCTCAATTTCCTATTCTTTGCCACCACAAAAAGAGCTGCTAATTACATTTTTATACATTTACAACTTTCCCCTTTTCTTTGATCTCTTTGGAATACAGACCTAGTGGTAGTATTACTGGGTCAAAGAATATGCACAGTTTTATAACGCCTTGGAATAATTTCAAATTATTTTTTAAAATGGTTGGACCAGTTCACAACTCCATCAACAGTGTCCCCATTTTTCCACATCTCCTCCAGCATTTATCATTTTCCTTTATTATCATGTTAGCTAATGTGACAGGCATAAGGTGTTACCTCAGAATTATTTAAATTTGATTATCAGTAGTGATTTAGAACATTTTTTTCATGTGACTATAGATAGCTTTGATTTTTCCTGAAAACTGCCTATTCACATACTTGATTTATCAGTTGGTTAATGGAACTGAACTTTGAAGGAAGCATTTTGCTTTACCTTATCAAATGCTTTTTTAAATGATTGACAAATAAGCACAATGAGATCCTACATTGTATCTTTCCATTCATTCTGTGATATCTAAGATGTCCTACTGTGGAAGATGGCTTGGGAAAATCTGCTTGTTCTCTTCTGATATTAACAATGAAGATTGCTTTGATGTTTGTAAAGATGATTCTCGTAAGAAATTTTATATAGATTGGAAAACAGGCATATATCAGTAGTTGTCAGTGTCTCTTTGTTACCTCTTTTCAGTATTAGTAAAGTATAAAATTATTTTTCAATGTCTTTTAGACATTACTTGCTTTTGGATACCTTTTGCATCAATTCTTTAATACATTAACAATTATTTTACCTCTAATGCTGATACCCTTTGATCTAATCAGACTTCTTTTCCTATCTTTATGCTCTTCAGCGTTTTATTTCTACCTTCTCTATAGTTATATTTGGGATTGGAATATTTAGAGTTCAGGTGTGGTAAAAAAATGTTTGTCATAATCTTTGTAGAATTTTTCCATTTTTTGTTTTATTGGCTGCCATCCTTCTGTTTTTATCCTCAAGTTCCCTTGGGATGACTTTATTCAGTTTAGTCTTTACCAATTTTTCTTTTTCAAAAAAATTAATCTATTTATTTATTTAACACCTTTATTATCTGCCCCTCCCATTTCAATTGAACAATCAAATGAAAATTTAAAAACAAATATACATAACCTAGCAAAACAAATCTCTACTTATAATGTCTTGTTTACCTCTCTTGACAGGAGATGAGTAGTATGCATCATCTTCATCTCTGGAATTGTAGCTTATCATTGCATTATCATTGTATACTATTGCCATTGTATACGTTTTCTGCTAGCTTTGCTCACTTTATTCTGCATCAGTTCATATATGTCTTCCCAATGTCCTCTGAAACTGTCCATTTTATCCTTTTTGTGGTAAAGCTATTCGGTTACGTCCTTATGACGCAGTTTGTTTAGTCATTCACCAACAGGTGGGGACTTCCTCGGTTTCCAGTGTTTTGGCTATGAAAAGAGCTGCTATGAATATTTTTGTACATGTGCATCCTTTTCCCTCTTTTCTGGGTCTCTTTCCTAGACTCTCTTAATTCTAGTGCCTTCCTTCTGTTGATTATTCCTATTTACCCTGTATACAGTTGGTTCGTACGTACTTGTTTGCATGCTGTCTCCCCATGGGAGCTCCCTTGTCTTTCTGCCTTTCTTTGTATCTCCAGTGCATGGTACGTACTAGTCATTTATTAAGTGTTTTTTGACTGACTGACTTTTGGATATATTATTGCCAATCCTGGCTTTTTAATTAAAGTGTATTTTTATTAATAAAACAAAATTTTATCTATCCTACCCTAGCTTCAATGGAAAAGAAAATCCTTGTAATAAATATGTGTGATAACGTGCATAGTCATTGCACTGATTAAAAACTTTTAGAGTTGTTTACTTTTAATCTTGTTGTCACTATATAAATAGTTCTACTGATTCTACTCACTTCACACTGCAGCAGTTCATACAAATCTTTCCAGATTTCTTTAAAGTCATCCCATCATTATTTCTTATATAGCTTAATAGTATT
The DNA here is from genome assembly GCF_028583685.1 of Petaurus breviceps papuanus. Classification (NCBI taxonomy): domain Eukaryota; kingdom Metazoa; phylum Chordata; class Mammalia; order Diprotodontia; family Petauridae; genus Petaurus; species Petaurus breviceps. The sequence continues at coordinate 4,690,209 of NW_027185665.1, forward strand.
TCCTTACATTTATATGCTATCATTTGTTTGGCCATTCTCCAGTTGAGAGGGATCTCCTTTTCTTCCAGTTCTTTGCTCTTATAAAAAGAGATGCTATATGTATATATTTTTATATATAAGTCCTTTTCCTCTTTCTTTGATGTCTTTGGGGCATATTGCCAAGCTTTATTTAAACTGATTTTATTTTCCTCTGCTTCATAACGTAACGTTACTCATAATCCTTCTGAAGATTTTACATGTGAGTTTATATTTTAACCTCTGTTGCCTTTGGCTGTTATCTCTTTCTACTAGCAAGTAAGACAAGTATTTCTTGACTAAGGCATGTTTAAGGCTTTTTTTGGTCTCCTTCTTGAGGAGAGGTGACATGGTCAGACCTGTGGCAACAGCATGGAGCATAAATTGGATGGGGGAGAGATTGGAGACAAGAAGACCAATTAGAAGAGCATTGTGGTAGTTTAAGTTAGAGATGGTAAGTGCTTAAGCTGGGATAGTGGCTGTGTGGGGGAGGGATATTATAGAAGTAGAATCAATGAGACTCGGTCAGTGATTTGATGTGATGAGGAGGGGATGACTCCAAACTTGCAAACCTGTTGTGGCTGGAAGGATAGCAATTGTCTTAACAGAAGCAGGAAACTTAGGATGAGGAGAGGGTTTTGGAAGAAAGATAATGAGCTGTACTTTGGACATACGGAATTTGAGCCTACAGAACTCTCAGTCCAAAAGTCATCTGGTAATGTAGTACTGGAGCTCAGGAGAGAGATCACAGTTTAATGGAGATGAGGTGGAACCCATGAGAGTTAATGAAGTGACCAAGAGAGAGGACATAGAAAAGAAATAAGGCCCAAAACAGAGAGTAAAAACCACATTTGAGGGTGAGACATAGATGATCATTTAGCAAAGGAGACTAAAAAAGAGGAATCAGATACAGGTTAAGAGAATACGGAAAAGGTAGTGTCATGAAAAGACAAGAAGGAGATGGGGGTGGGTCGATGCTGTTTATCAACAGCATCAAATGCTCCCCAAAGTAATGTTGTATCTGGGGGACAGTGCAATGCTGAAATACCCTGTTCACAAACTTTGCTTGGAGATTTACTTTGAATTTATATTACTTGAGTTAATCAACAAAAATAGATTGACCACATACCTGCCCATGTAACATTGACGTAAGTAGGAGAGCAAAGAGAAGGAATAAAAATAATAATTTAACAGACATTTTAAGAGATGTATATTAAGTGTGTACCATGTACAATTCATTGTGCTAAATCTGGGGGCAGATACAGAGATGAGTAAGCGTGGTCCCTAACCTCAAAGAACTTAAAATTTAATTGGGAACATAAGAACATGAATAAACACAAGGCAAATTAGAATATATTTGAGAAGTTAAAAACCACAATGAAATCAAATGAAAATAATGTTTTACAAAGACTCATGTATGAAGACGATGTACTAATTGATCTTTAAAGTCCCTTCCAGCTCCAGATTTCATTTTCAAACTTAGATAAATATCAGTAATGGAGAAGTATTATGATGCACATTTTGCATATGCGAAAACCAGGGCTTTCCATTTTTCAAGGCCACTTTGCTAGAAGTTGACCTAGTTAGTAATAGAATTCAGGCATCTGCCTTGTTGCCCTTTGTAGAGATCATTAGTACTCACTGTTTTCCCTGCCACCTGTATGGGGATAGGCTCGCAAAATATCTAGTTACATAAGGGAGGGTCATAACATTGTCAATCGAGCAACTGCTAAAAGAGGTGACTGCTGATGATTCTACATAACCTACGTTTTTGGCTCTTGGTGCTTCTGTCATGAGGGGTATCATGTTCAAGAGATATTATGCATGGGGTATTTGCTTCTCAAGCCCATAGGAATTTAAACAGTTCCAGTTTCCCAAGGGTGAATCACACAAAGTCACATATTCATTCAGCAGATCTCATGCTTTATATGGCGGGCTGAAGAACATGGGCAAGGAAATATTTCTATATTAGGCAAGCCTCTGGGAGCAGCAGTATGGTGGTCATTACCTATTTTATTCTATTTATACAATACAAATCCCCAAGTCTTCTAAATAAATACATGCATCTTTAAGGCCCAAAGGATAGTTAACACTTAAAAATGCTAGGAATCCTTCCTACCTGGCAATATCCTGGAAATACCCAATCAATAAGTGTTAAGCACCTACTGTGTGCCAGAAATCATACCAAGGCCCTGGGAATACAAGTACAAAGTATGAAGAATTCCATAACACTGATCTGTCAGGGAAGCCCAGGAACCAAAGCACAAAGAGGGAGATGGATAGTTCAGCCTTTCCTTTAAGTTCTTTGTAGGCCTTTCTGTTTCCCCACATATACCTTCCCTCACTCTCCCCCAAAAGCTCAAATCCAATAGCAACCCCAACATGAAATCAAGCATACAGATCCAAAAGGTAAGAAAGCATTTGTTCAGCAGACTTATGTTTAAGTGAAATTTTTCTTCAGTTTTTGTATGAGTCCAGTGGTTTTTTCCATAGGAAGGGATATCCTTTGAATATATTTCTCTTGGCTTCCTGTGCCATCACAGATAGGAAAATGGATCCATATTTTGCAAGATAAATGAGAACTATAAAATGTTAGAGTTGGAAGGGACCTTAGCAAACATCCCATTTTTACAGGTAAGGAAAGTGAGGCTCAGAAAGATTAAAAGTATTTGCCCTATGCCACACAGCTAAATAACAAAGAGTTAGGAATAGAGAGCCCTGGTCTCCTGACTTCCGGTCCTGCAAGCTTTCTGTCATTACAACACATTGTTGAAACACTTGAATGTTAATTTCACAAAAACAACTCTGAATAGAATTCCTATAAAATAGTGCAGATAAAAACAATATAAATCAGGAAAGCAAATGTTGCTTCTATATGTTACTATTCCACATTTTATTTTTGTGGGGGGGGGAGGAAGATACTGAATCTATTCTGGTGTAGGAAAGACTGAAAGAGGAAACTCCCTCTCCCAAAGCAGGTCAGCACCTGTGCTGCAACTTACAATTGTAGAGTTGCTTGGGATCCTGAGAAATTGAGTGACTTCCTCAGTCATACAGTCATATATTTTGGAAGTGAGACTTGAAGCCAGTTCTTCCTGACTCAGGGTGGCCTTCTATCCAATAATCCAGGATACTTCACCACCCAACAACACAGCAGTAAAAATGACTCTCATTCTTAGCCCAGGACCACAATTTGAGGGTCTGTTTAATTTTACTATAGGCAACATGTTCTATGTGTACGGAATCCGACCAAATTAAGTTAGATAACCTAAAGTTAGATCTAACTGATGAATCATGGTGATAATGACCATATTCTATTTAACAGGACTGAGCTGTGTATTAGGACCTGGTTCAGTGAGAAACTCATATATAGGCTTAGGAATGTCAGGACACATTGCCAGGGGAAATTTCCAGTTAACTTGAAGTTCCTGTGAAGGGTGAGTGATATCCCATTCAGCAAATTGAGAGTTGCAGGAATTGTGACTCAGCCTTGGGTGGAGAAAGGTCATAGCCTTGTTGAAATGTATGCCAGCAAGTCATCAGTTGGCTTCCATTTGGATCATGGAGTAGAGGTAACTAAAAATGATTCAAATTCCTATGGTTAGTAAAAAGCAGACTTTTTTCTTCTGAATATGGTATCAATTTAGGACACAGGGACAACTTTCATGACTCTAGGAACCTGTGGTCATATGTCAAACCAGCTACATGACTTTGGGACTTCTTTTGACTCTTCATCCTACCCTTCTGTATGTTGTCTTCTTTCATTAGATTGAAACTCCTTAAAGGAAGGAAATATATTTTAAATTTTAATTTGTATCCCTTGCACTTAGTACAGTACTTAACATATAAAAATGTTTGTGGACTTATTGACTGACCAGTGTAGACATTCAGGTAAAGATCTAGTTGGACCTCCATTCAATTTAATTCAATTTAACAATTGTTTTCCTTTAAATTGATTCATTTGATTTTAGTTTTTAGCATTCACTTCCATCAGCTGAGTTTTAAATTTTCTCTCTCTCCCTCCCTTTCCCACTCCCCAAAATGGAGTGCAATGATAAAGGCTCTACATGTACATTCATATTAAACATATTTTCACATTGGTCATGTTTACATAAGAATTAGAATGAATGGGAGAAACTACTAGAAAGAAAAAAAGCAAAAGAAAAAGAGAGAGCAAATAGTATGCTTCGGTCTGCATTCAGACTCCATAGTTCTTCCTCAGGATGTGTGTAGCATTTTCCATTGTGAGTCTTTTGGAGTTGTCTTAGATCCTTACATTGCTGAAAAGAGCTAAACCTATCAAAGTTAATCACACAGGGTGACTGTTATGTGTACAGTGTTCTTTGTTTCTGCTCATTTCACTCAGCATCAGTTCATATAAGTCTTTCCACTGAAGTCCATCTGATCATCATTTCTTATCTCACATTAGTATTCCATTACATTCATATACCACCACTTGTTCAACCATTCCCTGATTGATAAATAGTCCCTCAATTTCCAGTTCTTGGTCACCACAAAAAGAGCTGCTATAAATATTTTTGTACATGTGTGTCCTTTTCCCATTTGTATGATTTCTTTAGTATACAGACCTAGAAGTGGTATTTCTGTGTCAAAGGGTATGCGCATTTTTATAGCCCTTTGAGCATAGTTCCAAATTGCTCTCCAGAATAGTTGGATCAGTTTACAACTCCTCCAAAAATGCATCAGTGTTCCTATTTTCCCACATCTTCTCCAGCATTTATAATTTTCCTCTTTTGTCATTCAATAAGTGTTTCTTAATCTGTTTGTTATCCATAGTTCTCTGTGATAGTAAACACAGCACACAAAAAATAAATATGACATAATGCCTGTCCTCCAAGAGCTTTCACTCTTCTAGAAGGGTAAGATTTATACAAATAACTGTTACAATATTAATTTACATTCAACTTATACTATGTAGAAGAAAGGTCAAACAGAGAGGGATGACAAATTGGGGAAGAAAGGATTACTTCTAGCTAGGAAATTCAGACTGGATACATGTAGGAGGTAATACACAATGTGGGTCTAGAAGGAAAATAAAGATTTCACTGGGCAGAGATGGGAAAGGAATATGGAAAAGGTTCAGCACTTGGCCCTGTTACTATAAGAAGGCAAGAGATGGACAAATGAGACTGGGAAATGGCTAGCAGTACAAAGTGCCTAAAATGGAGAGAAAAAGTGAACAATTAGGCCAGAAAGGTGAATTGGAGCTAAATGATAGACTTTTAATCTCAAGCTGAGTCCGAGTTTTATCCTGGAAAGAAAGAGGCAGATGGTGGCACAGTAGACAGAATGCTGAGCTTGAAATCAGGAAGAACATTTGGTCTCAGACACTACCTGTGTGACCTTGAATAAATCCCTTAACCTCTTTTTGCTTCAGTTTCCTTAATTGTAAAATGAGGATAATAACACTAATCCTCATAGGGTTGTTGTGAGAATAAATTAGGCTAATTGTAAAAATCCTTAGCACAGTGTCTGGCAAATAGTCGGCACTATATAAATGTTTATTCCCTTCTCTTTCCAACTGAGAAGCCCCTAGGGACACTAAGCAGGAGAGAATGGTGTGATAAAGCCTACATTTAGGAAGATTACTATGCAAGGTAGGGTCGAATGGATGGGTAGGAGTCAAGTAGGTCAGTTAAGACTTTATTACAATAGTCTAAGCAAGAGATGATAATGGTCTTACTTAGGTAAGCGGCAGTATGAGCAGAAAGGAAGGGACAGATATTAGAGATATTGCCAAGGTAAAATTCATAGATCTTGGCAACTCGTTGAATGTGAGGTAAGAGAGAAAGGAAAGAGTCAGAAATGACAGTTTGAAATGCAGGACTTCATGGAGTTGAGAGGAAAAAATAGGTCTAAACATATAGATTTCAATGCATTTGTTTTTTTTTTTTAAAGCAATTGGGGTTAAGTAACTTGCTCAAGGTTACAAGGCCAGTTATTTCTGGGTGTGGTGCTAAGTATCTGAGCCTGGATTTGATCCCCAGTCATCCTGACACTGGGGCCGGTATTCTTACTTGCTGTGCTACCTGGCTGCCCCTCAATGTGTTTTTGCATCTACATAGAAGTCATCATTAAAGCAATGGGTGCGGGTGAAAACACAAAAGAAAAGAATGTAAGAGTTCTCAATGTGTGTGTATGTGTGTGTGTGTGCGTGTGTGTGTGTGATGTATCCTTTTGGCAGTCTGGTGAAGTCTAAGGACAACTCAGTATAATGTTTTTAAACACATAAAATAAAATACATAGGATTATCAAAGAAGTCAACTACATTGAAATAATTAGCAAAATATGCGAGGTGTCCCCAAAATCTAGCTTTCCTAGTTTAAAATTTCCCTAAGTCTTTTGGGACACTTTGTGTATTTAAAAAAAAAAAAACAATTCACAGATTCATGTTATGAATCCCTGGTACTAAAAAAGGAGTGAAAAGGACAGAGATCACAATCTTGAGGGACAAATACATTTAGGAGCCAGGAGGAGAAAGAATTATTAAAAAAGAAAAAATGAAAGGGGGAGGAGCCAAGATGGCAAAGTGAAACTAGCATCTTGCAGGGTTCTCCCAACATACCCCCTCCAAAACAACCTAGAAACATATCAAACTAAATTCTGAGCAGGAAAGTTAATTAAAAATCACCATAAATCATTTTATACCGTCCAGGGTAGCTTAGGAAGAGAGAGAGGTCTGTAGATAACTGGAGTAGGGAGTTAGCTGGGAGCCAGCTGTGGGCAGAAGCAGAACCAGTGGTGGAGGCAATACTGGGCTGAGGCAGCAGTAGTGGCCCAATACCCAGGGATGATAAAGGCACTGAACATTTGGTCAGAAAGAGATCCCAGAGGAACCTTGTATTAGCACTGGGAGCAAGAATGGGAGCTATCTGGCAGCTCTGTCACCCCTTATTTAGTTCCAAATCACAGTTCCAGGACAGAGGGAGAATAGTTATGGTTGTATGAGACGAGGGTTCCTACCTGGGTAAGGATCAGAGCACAGACAAGTACAGTGAAGAGACCTCTCCCGAGGTCACACACTGAACTGTGAAAGAAGCAGAAGGGCATATGTCACATGTGACACAGAGACTAAAGCATACTACATCACTTCCTTTTTGAGTTTTCTTGCACAAAATGCCTAGCATGGAAATGTTTTACAGGATTGCATATGTATAACCCATATCAGATTGCTCACCATATCAGGGAGGGGATCAGGAAAGGAAAGAGGAATAGCATTTGGAACTTAAAACTTGTTTAAAATGTTAAAGATTGTTTTTACCTATAACTGGCGAAAAAATAAAACTTTATTTTGAATCCTATGCAAAGGCATGGAGACCGTAGTTGGAGTGTCACAGACAAGGAATAGAAACAAGATAAATGTCAGTACATCTCAGAATATAAGGGGTGGCATCATATATAAGAGGCTGGAAAGGTAATTTAGGGTAGGGCTATAAATGATTTTCATTTAAAATTTTCATGTACAGATATCTAAATACAGGTGCATATATAGTAATACAAATCACAGATAAATATAGTTATTATGTCCACAAGCATTTATTAAATACCTGTTGTATACCAGAGACTGTTTTAAGTGCTAGGGATACAAAGAAAGGTTAAAAACAATGCCTGCTGTTGAGAAATTGATAATCATCCAATGAGAGAGACTCCCCAGGGTGCCCGCCTCCCAGGGAGGGGGCGCCTGCTCCCTGTCGTAACTACTTTGCACTATACCTTACCTGGGGGTCCTCCACCACAAGCACAGTAGAAATTGGGTTCACCCCTTGTCATGGCAATACTACATATTCATTTAAGTATTTTTCTTCTGCTTGTTCCACCCTAGTCTCCTCACCAACATTTTCTCCAGGTGAAAAAATTCCTAGTCATGTTTCTGCTAAGTAAAAAGGAACCATCTCATCAAAGGATGAATTACAGTAAAAAAAAAAAGTAAAGAAAAAAATATATTGCACCCTTTGTGCTGCTGGTTGTAAAGTCTAGAGAAGATATGATTCTATTGGGGGCAGGTAGGTGGCACAGTGAATATGGATATGGTATGGTTCTTTTTTGCTTTTTGGAGGGCAATTGGGGTTAAGTGACTTGCCCATGGTCACATGGCTAGTTTTTGTGTTGAGTGTCTGAGGCCAGATTTGAATTCAGGTCCTCCTGACTCCAGGGCCAGTGCTCTATTCACTACATCACCTAGCTGCCCACTGGTTCTTTTTCTTTAGGACTTTATATTCTATTGGAGGATAAAACAGAGGTACCTTGAAGGATAGGTAGCCTTCATTAGAATTCTCCAAACTGAGATTGGATGATCTCTCATTGACAGTTTGTTTAGTTATCCATTCCTCAATTTATCAGCATTGATGTTGTTTCTAATTTTTCTCTATCACAAAAAGTCAAGCAAATAATTTTAAATTAAACTGAATTAAAATACCCAATACTCACATATATTTAATAGCTTTTTATTTGTTGTCAAGAAGGACTAGGTTAAAATTCTGCCTTTGCTGCTTACTAGTTATGTGACCATGGATATTATCTCTACCTTTTCGGGACCCCAGGTAATTCTTTAAATCTATTTTTCAAATTTTAGACAGGTTTGTGCAATAATTCAATAACACAGTGATGAAATCCTAAATTGTAAATGGATGGATGGATGGAAAGATAGATAGTCCTAAAGTAAATTTCTATGGTAACACCAGTATTAGAATGTTATGTCAAGAGCCTAGGTAAGTAAAATTGAGGGTCAAGATCATTCTCAACTCCAGAGTAAAGGAACAGAGTATGATTAAGTGTAAAGAGACTGGCATGTTCCTTTAATTATTATTTCTTTTTAAAAGGAAACTTTTTTAAAATATAAAGATGAATAATACTTTTGTTCCATATGCAACTATCAGCTGAAAGTGTAGCTTTTCTGGCCTTGAAATGTGGAGAAAGTATGGTAGCATAAACCAATTTATCACTCTGGGTACTGTTCTATGAAATAAAATATCAATACATTTCTTCTTTTAAAAATCAGAATTTGCTAAATGGTAAAAGAGATATAAAACTTCATTGAAGAAAACATCATAAAAATTAGAATTGGACAAGTGGAAGCTAATGACTTTATGAGCAAGAAACAATAAAACAAAGTCAAAAGACTGAAAAAAAGAAGAAAATGCAAAATATCTCAGGAAAATAGAAAAACATGAACTATCTCATGGGAAAAACAACTGACTTGGAAAATACAATTTAAAAATTACTGGACTCCCTGAAAGGCATGAACAAAAAAGAGCCTAGGTATCATATTTCAAGAAATTATAAAGAAAAACTGCCCAGATATCTTAGAATTAGATGGCAAGGTAGATATTGAAAGAATTCACCAGTCACCTTTTGAGAAAAATTTCCAAAAGAAAACTCCCAGGAATATTGTAGCACAAATCCTGAGCTCCCAGGACAAAATATTGAAAGCAGTCAGAAGAAATAATTGAAATACCATGGAATGACAGTCAGAATCACAGGAGGTTTAGCAGCTACCGTTTTAAAGAAGAGAGCTTGGAAAATGACATTCCAGAAGGCATTTTTTTTTTTAAGGAGAGCTATTCCCCAGTTGTTAGATGGTCAAAGGATATGATTAGGCAGTTTTCGGAGGAAAAAATCAAAATTATCAATAGTCAAATAAACAAAAGCTCTAAATCACTAAAAATTAAAGAAAAGCAAATTGTTATTCTTCATCCTTCATTTTCAAAGAGGACCAATGATATCATGAGGGTGGTATCTTGATTTGTGTCTGAGTTGGATTCGAGTGAGGCATAGCTGTGCCAAATCCTCCTCCAGAGTCATTGGGGTCCGGTAGAAAGAGAAAGCTCAAGACAACTGGCAGTGGCTCAGTAGATAGTAGATAATCTTGGCCTTTAAAACAACTCTGAGGTAACACCTCACACCCATCAGATTGGTTAACATGACAGAAAAGGAAAATGACAAATGCTGGATGGGATGTGGGAGAACAGAAACACTAACATAACATAGTATTGGTGGAGCTTTGAATTAATCCAACCATAGTGAAGAACAATTTGGAACTATAGCCAAAGGGTTATAAAACTGTGCCTATCCTTTGACCCAACCAAATCACTACTAGGTCTATACCTCAAAGAGATTTTTAAAAAAGGAAAAGAATCCATGTGTACAAAATATTTATAGCAGCTCTTTTTTTGTGGTGACAAAGAATTAGAAACTGAGGAGATGCCCATCAATTGAGAAATGGCTTAATTAGTTATGGTATATGAATATGATGGAATATTGTTGTGTTATAAGAAATAATGAATGGGATGGTTTGAGAAAAACTTGGGAAGACTTATGTGAACTTATGCTAAGTGAAACGAACAGAACAAGAACAATGTACATAATAGCAGCAATATTGTAAAGATAATCAATTGTGAAAGACTTAGTGACTCTGATCAATACAATGATCCACCATAACTCTAAAGGACCTATGATGAATAATGCTACCCACCTCCAGAGAGAGAACTGATGGCCCCAGAGTTCAAATTAAATCATGTTTTCCTCTATTTTTCTTTCCTTTTAGTTAATACATAAATGTTTTTCATTACTTTATACGTATACATACATAAATAAAATTAATATCATAGTTCTTGCCTTTTCAATGAGTAGGAGAGGTAGAGAGAAAGAGAATTTGGAACTGAAAATAAAAATATATATATTTTTTGGAGGGTAATTGGGGTCAAGTGACCCGCCCAAAGTCACAGGGCTAAGCGTGTCAAGCGCCTGAGGCCAGATCCGAACTCAGGTCCTCCTGACTCCAGGGCCAGCGTTCTATTCACTACACCACCCAGCCTACCCAACAAAAATATTTTTAAAAAGAAAAAAGGGAAATAGAATAGTCACTGAGGTAGGAGGAAAATCAGTTAAAATTGGTTTTAGATTACCCTTATAGACTTTGACAATGTCATACATAAGGAGGAAGTTGGCATCAGCTAAGATGTCCTCAATAAATAGGTTTGCTAAACTCCAGCTTGCCCACAGTAGCCAGAGAAAGAGAAAATATCAAGAAGGATATAAATAGTGTCAAATGAAATAAAAGTTCAAGTTAGATAAAGGGATTTAATCTATTTTGCAGCCATTCCTAGCTCTCTTCTTCAAATTTAAACTAGTACAAAAGCTTTGAAGACTCTGATAGAAAATGATCAGCATTTAACTTTCTTTGGAAATTCTAAGTCAAATTAGGCCCTATAACTAGAATCTTGGAATCAACCTGTTCTTTTAGGATCCTTCAAACTGAGATTTTGCTCAAGTCCCAAACAGGACATTAGGGAAGTGATCTCAATAATAGGGACTGGGGCCTAGGGAGAGGAGAATCATGGCTTTATCCCAGGTAGACTATGGCCTGACCCAAAGGGATATGTGCTTGGCCAATAAGAGGGTAGATATATGGGTTGTATTTCCCCTTCTCCATGATAACCATTCTTTCTTCTTTTTTTGTCTCTCTTTTTTTATTTTTTAGTTTACATCATTCATTTCTACAAGATTTTGAGTTACAAATTTTCTCCCCAATTTTCCCTACCCACCACCCCCAAACAGTGTTCCCACTGAATATCCCCTCCCCCAGTCTGTTCTCTCCCATATCTTCCCCCATGCCCCCTTCAACTTTCCAGTAGGGCACAGTGGATCTCTATGCCCCAGTGCCTGTATATCTCATTTCCCAGTTACATGTAAAATATTAATAATATATATTTAAACATTTGATTTTAAAACTTTGAATTCCAGATTCATTCCCTCTCTTGTCACCCACCTTTACTGGGAAGATAAGCAATTCAATATAAGTTGTACATGAGTAGCTATGCAAAACATTTCCATAGTGGATATATTGTAGGGAAATATATCTATCCTATCCCACCCCTGACTTGTTCTAATCTCTACTTTGATCCCTTATCTTTTCAAAAGTGGGAGCTTCCAACTTCTCTCTCCCCAGTCTGCCCTCCCTTCCATTATTCTCCCTCTCTTACCCTTCCCCTCTACTCTCCTGTAGGGTGAGATACCCTATTTAGTGTGTATGTCATTCCCTCCCTAAGCCAAATTCAATGAGAATAAGGTTGACTCATTCCCTTTTGCCTTCCTGTTCTTCCCCTCCATTGTAACAATTTTCCCTTGCCTCTTCTATATGAGATAATTTACCCCATTCTGTCTCTCTCCATCTCCTCTCATATTCCTCTCTCACCTCTTAATTTCACCTTTTAAGTATCATCCCTTCCTATTCAATTGGTCCTGTGCCCTCTGTGTATGTATGCCTGTAGACATATATATACACACTCACATATCTATTCATACACCCATATACACCCTCCTATATAGACATATATGTATGTATACATATACACACACACATATATACATACATATATATATATCCACAGACATACATATACATTTCTATTCCCTCCAACTTTTTTCATATTGAGAAAAGTTTCATAAGTTACAATTATCATTTTTCCATGTAGGAATATGAGTAGTTCAACTTTGATAAGTTCCTTATGATTTCTTTTTCCTGTTTACCTTCTCAAGGTTCTCTTGCTTCTTGTATCTGAATGTCATATTTTCTATTCAGCTCTGATTTTTTCATCAAGAATGCTTGAAAGTCCTCTATTCCACTGAATGGCCATATTTTCCCCTGGAACATTATACTCAGTTTTGCTGGGTAGGTGATTCTTGGTTTTAATCCCAGCTCTTTGACCTCCAGAATATCATATTCCAAACCCTTCGATCCCTCAGTGTAGAAGCTGCCAGGTCCTGAGTTATCCTGATTGTGTTTCCACAATATTCAAATTGTTTCTTCCTGGCTACTTGTAATATTTTCTCTTTGATCTTGGAACTATGGAACCTGGCTATAATATTCCTAGGAGTTTTCTTTTTGGGATCTTTTTCAGGAGGTGATCTGTGGACTCTTTCAACCTCTATTTTTCCCTCTGGCTCTAAAACATCAGGGCAATTTTCCTTGAGAATTTCTTGAAGGATGATTTCTAGGTTCTTTTTTTGATCATGGCTTTCATGTAGTCCAATAATTTTTAAATTATCTCCCCTGGCTCTATTTTCCAGCTCAGTGGTTTTCCCAATGAGATATTTCACATTGCCTTCTATTTTTTCATTCGTTTGGATTTGTTTAATAGTATCTTGATTTCTCATAAAGTCACTAGCTTCCATTTGCTCCAATCTAATTCTGAAGGAATGATTCTCTTCAGTGAGCTTTTGGGATTCTTTTTCGACCTTGCACATTTGGCTTTTGAAGGCATTCTTCTCCTCATTGCCTTTTTGAGCCTCTTTTGCTATCTGAGTTAGTCATTGCATTCTTCACATAGTTTCCCAAGACAAGTTCAGGTCATAAATAGGTCTGACCATGTCACTCCCCTACTTAATGTTGTAGCGAATGATTAAATGAGATATTTATAAAGTATTTAGCACAATGCCTGCTGCATAATAAATACTTGGTCCCTTCCCTCTCTCAGTAATCTCCAATGGCTTATTAATTGTAGGGTCCAATATTATTTCATCTTTATCTCATCCTTTTTAAATTCCTATTTTTGGTACAAGTTTTGTAATGTAAGTAATTATTAGTTTAGTGATATAATGATCTGATTTGTAAAAAAGTAAATATACATACTTTGGAGATAAAAACATTGCTTTACCGAGAGGGATCAGTGATCATAAACATTTGGAGCCCAATCTTTTGGAAAGAAGATTCTTCAATCTCATCCCTGAAGTATCAAAACATTGTCTCCCTAAACTTTTATGCTATCCAGGACTTGATAGACTAACATATATACATAAATATCCTTATTGCTGAAAAAAAAGAAAGGGAGCAAGGAGAAGTAATGTAGAATAGTGGAGGAAGTCTTAACATTACTGTTAGGAAGACATGTTCAGATCCTGTCACAGATACTTAATAGCTTTGTGAAATTGGGTCAACTTCTCTGAGTTTCGGTTTCTTTATCTATGAAGTGGAAATAATAAGAGTACCTACCTCACAGGATTGTTGTGAGGCTCAGATGAGAATATATATAAATTGCTTTTAAACCTTATGTGAATTATTAGTAGTAGTAGGTTTTTTTGTTTTGTTTTTCCAAATTAACCTCATAACATCCTTCAAGTTCTTCCCCATAATTAATATTTCAGTTGATGGGTGGAATCTGGGAGGAGGCCTTGCCACACAACTCAACAAGAAGCTTGGAAGTAAATAGTATCCCACTCCCATGTTGATAAAGTTCAGTTCAATTCCAGGGAGATATGTTCAGAGAAATGGGTTTGATATCAGGAAGGACTCAGGCATCAACTCCAATCAAAAATAGCTGCCAGGAGACTTAGGTCATAGAAGTCAACTCAATTAAACATACATTTATTTATCACCATCTTCATGTTAGGCACTGATTTGAATGGCAGTCATAGAGTTTTTGTCACATTTGCAAGTGTTGTGAAGCTGGAAGCAAGAGTTAACACAACAGATGTCAGAATTAGGATTCAAAAAGATCTCCAGGCTAGGACTGACATCTGTGGGTTGAATCTAATAAGAAAAAAAAATCTATTAGGAATCTAATCCTCAGGTAAATCCCGCACAAGGTTACAAAAGAGTCAACTGTCAAAGTATAGTGTGCTGGAAGCATGTCCATACAATGATATACATGACAAATCCCAGGGTGTTTTGAGCTGTACACACCCTTTTGTGAACCAGAAACTTAAAAGTATCTTTCTCCTACAGAGTATTAGAGAGCTGGTCCTTAGGGGAAAGGAGTGTCTACCATTTCTTGGTAGCTGAGGAGATCTGATCTGAGGAAAGTACATCCCATACAGGTGGGCTCAGCTGATAGAGTGCTGGGCCTGGAGTCAGGAAGACCTGAGTTCAAATCTTTTCTCAGACACTTACTAGCTGTGTGACCCATGCCCAGTCATTTCACCCTGTTTGCTGAGTTTCCTTATCTGTAAAAAGCTGGAGAAGGAAATGGCAAACCACTCCAGTATCTCAGCCAAGGAAGAGTTGGACAGTACTGAACAACAGCAAAAGAGAGGGCAGAGACTGGGAGTACCGGTAGAATATATCATCTGAGATCAGCAAGAGCTGTGGGAAAAGAGCAATGTTATGTACATAGTGAATCTACACGAAGGATTACTGAATCCCATGCAGATTCAGTAACCAGACCCCTATTTAGTAACTGAGTGTAAGGAGTGTGACCAAGATCGTGCCGTGATTTGGGGAGGGGAAGGTTGCCTACGAACAGGTTTCATTATTTCTAAGGTCTCTGATATAAGTCTAATTTATCTCAGCTTTTAAACAAAATGTATACTGGGTTGATCCTTTGTGTGTTGTGTTTTGGGGTGTTGAAGACTGAAGCTTTTGTCAGCTAGGAAGGAACAATGAGCTAAAGAAACGAATCATCCCCAGAATGTTCCAGGGCCCTCATGTCAGTTAAGAGCCTGTAAAAAAAATAAGGGTTACATGTGATTCAGTGACACCAGGCTAAGTATTAAGTCCTGAGTTAAGTTAGTGTCTGGTTGGGTCCACCATCAAATTTTCTTACAAAAAATGAAGGGCATTAGTTAACATAATATAATTCCTGTATACTAGAAGCACCATTATGTGAAGATTGTAGTGCTCTATTTTAAAGATTGAAGTAGGAGAATGTATAATAGCAAACTCTGAATTTTTTATATGAAGTGGGCTGATTTACAAAAATAATGAGAATATTGTTTCTAAAGTTAACATTTTCCTTACACTTGGTAATTCATTAATGTTCCATGTTAATAATAAAATATTGTGGCTATTGTTTTTAATTAATCTTAATTAAAAAAAAAGTTTTCTTGGATCTCAAGTAGCTCTTGCAAGATTGCTTTTTAATGAGCCGGGTATAAATATATTATGAACATATGGTTTAAAATAGCTTCCAAAAATGCACATTGATATAACAACAGTTGAGGTGGAAAAAATTTTTGGACTTTGCTGAAATAAACATTTTGAAAAATATTTCCAAATGTTTTCCTGTATCAGAACCTTCTTAAAATTTATACAGTTTAACCTTTCTCAAAAGAGAGTGAAGAATGTGCCATTTCCCCCAATTTGTGATGGCTTAACTTCCTTGTGAGTATTTAACAGCGAAGAGTTTAATTACTATTTCTTTCCCCCCCTGATGTTTATACTCATTTGTCCTTTACTTCTCGTTTTGACATTTAATAAATTAATTTAGTAGTAGCTCGAATTTTGTTTCATATATGTCTGCCCTAATCTGCTAGGCATATGATAATGCAGTTTTTGTCAAAGAATTTAGCTGTCAATTTTAGGAAATGACTATAAACAATGCTTTTTATAACAATTGAGCAAATGGTATAATCACTTCTTATTATACACTTGAATAATTCAGCTCACTGGGCTTACTTATATCTTTAATTATGAGTGTATTCACACAAACATACCTCAATTAATTTAAGAATAAAAGAAGGAAACTTTATTTTGAATCACCAAATGTCAAGTTATTGACTCTCTCTCTTCCCTTTGCATATTCAGATATTTTTCAATTGCCAGAGTAGCCAGTTATGGTGCCATAATATGCATTCCTAGTATTCTTTCTTCATTCCCCTTAGCTTTCTAGTGTTCCTTATTATAAGAGCTGTAAGTAGGGTGAAGCAATCAGGGCCTTTCTCCAGGGTACCTAAACTTAGAGGGCATTGATATCTCATTCATCCTTCTTTAATACTGAAACAACTGAGCTCAGCACCAAGTTAGGAAGACTAATTGGTTTAAAAAGGAAGCTTTTTTATAACTTCTTTTTACCAACTCCCTCTCCTAAGAGTGTTTTTTCCAACGGCAACTTCTCAATGACCCAGGGTTTTTCCCCACAGAGCTGCTGTCCCAGGTCACTATTTCCCCTTTGAGGTACACAGGGTGGTACTCAAAATTGAATAGGAATTTCTCTCTCTCTTTCCCTCCTCCCCTAAAGACACCTTGCTGGAATTTTCCTTTAAAGTTGATTTGAAGGAACATTTCATGGGGTTTGTCTCAGATGTATTCTGTGGTTTTTGCTTAGGGACCCAAAATTCTAGCAACAACTCCATGTGTTTTCCCAAATGTCTGTAGGAAGAAGAGAAGATTTTACTTTGTTGGCCCTTCCCTGCTCCTTGATAACAATGCAACCAATTTTTCGGTGATTTATTTGATCATGATTCTCTCTTCCCCTCTGTCTTATGATCCTTAACCCTGTTCTTCATTCTCGTTGTGAACTCCCTCCAATCCCTCCACTATTCAGTTCTTTCTTAGTTTATTACCCCTTCACATTCTCTTCCCATCTCTTATCTCAACTCATGGCTGAACCAGTTCGATTCTACACTTCAGTTTCTTGCCCACTTATCCTACTGTCAATCATGCCTTGCCAAAACTCAATCTTGGATTACTCCCGATGTCTATTGTCTTCACTCTCACTCAAGCGTTACTGAAGAAAGCTGGAAAAAAGCATGAAATTGTGCTGACTGGGTCCTTCAAATTTATGTAACATAATCTCAACAGGGATCTCACTGCTTCAAGGTAATACTTTTACACCTCCCTGATTGATTCACCATCCTACTCACCATAGTGGCTTCAAACTTTTTTGTCTGTCTGAAATCACCCATGATGCCCCTCCACCATTCTCTCAGCTGATAACCTTGCCTCAAACTTCTCTGAACAAATTAAGTCCCTCTTTTCCCCTCCTCATCTGCCATCTCTCAGATGTCTTCAACCACTCATTTTTTTCACTCTTAAAGAGAGGGCCTGTCTCCTTACCAAGGCTCTACTTTAAAAAATGATCCCATTCTATCCCCTCTTCTCCAGCAGATTACTTACTTCTATCATTCCCATTCACTTCTCACTAATCTTCAGTCTTTTTCTGTCTACTAGTAGCATTCTTGCTGCCTACAAACATGCCCATGTTCCCTCCATATCCTTAAAAAACCTTCATTTGATCTATTGATCCCTCCTCCTTATCAGCTTTTATCTATCCTCCCTTTCATGGATGAACTCCTAAAGAAAGTCAGCTATAATAAGTGTGTCTATTTTTCTCTCCTCTCACTGTCTTCAAGACTTTGCTGTCTTGATTCTAACCTCATCATTCACTGAAATTAAAATGAAATTTAACAGAAACTACTCTCTCCAACATTATCAATGATCTTGTATTTGCCAAATTTACTGGCTTTTTCTCATTCTTCATCCTTCTTGACATCTTTGAAGCCTCTGACATTATCAATCACTCTCTTCTTTTTAATACTTCCTCCTCTCTTGGTTTTCATTATACTGCTCTCTTATGGTTTTCCTTCTACTTGTTTGCTTCTTCCCTGTCTCCTTTCCTGGAACTTCATCCAGGTCACACCCTCTAACCATGGGGGTCCCTCATGGCTCTGTCTTGGGCCCTCTTCTCTCCTCCCTCTACACCATTCCATTTGGTGATCTTGTCAGATCCCACGGATTTAATTATGGTCTCCATGATGATGTTTCTTAAATATATTTCTCTAACCCTAACTTACCTCCTGACCTCCAGACTTATATCTTTAACCGTCTATTGAACATTTCAAACTGGATGATTCATAGACATCTTAAACTCAATATGTCCCAAACTCATTATGTTTTCCCCCAAATCCTTCTCTCTTTGTTGCTTTGCTAGCACTGTTGAGGACACCACCTCTCCCCTCCTAATCTCCCAGGTTTGCAATCTAAATCTTATCCTCAACCCTCCATTCTCATTCACCCCACCTATCCAAACTGTTGTCAGGTCTTATAATTTCTGTTTTTGCGACATCCTCACCTCATACCCATACAATTACAATGAACTGTTTGATCTCCTCTGTCTCAAGTTTCTCCTTACTTCAATCCACCCTCCACTCAATGGCCAAAATGATCTTTCTAAAATGCAGGTCTGACCATGTCTCTGCCCTACTCAATAAAACTTCCCTATTACCTCCAGGTGCAAATAGAAAATCTTTTTTGTTTTTGTTGTTGCATTTTAAAGCCCTTTACAGCTTAGTCCCTTCTTACCTCTCCAGTTACCCTGGCCATCTTGCTTTTCCTTGCAAAGGACATTCCATCTCTTCCATCTCTCAACTGTGCCTTTTCACTAGCTTTTCCCAAAGTGTGGAATGCTCTCCCTCTTTGTCTTTCCCTTTTGGTTTTCCTGTCTTCCTCCAAATTTCAGATCAAATTATATCTTCTGCAAGAGGCTTTTCTCAGGTTCTCTCAATGCTACTGTCTTCCTTTTAAGATTTTGTACAATTTATCTTTCATCTGTCTTGTATGTACATCGTTGTTTGAAAGTTATCCATTCTCACCCCCACCCCCATTAGAATTTGAGCTCCTTGATGTCAGCCTGTTTTAAAAATTTTCTATCCTTAGCACTTAACACAATACCTAGGGCACATATTGGGATTTTTGACAGTTCTTGGTGAGCTAATCATACTTTCTAATTAGCAAAGTGAACTGCAAGCCTGTGTTGTGTCCTATGAGACTCTTCACAGCTTCCTTTTAACCTGCCTCACTCTCTAGTTCTGACCCCAAGCTCCCAGGTGGGCCATCCCCAATGTCTCCATACTGCTGGCTGAGCTAAAATGAGCTACATACCCATGGGCCAAGGGAATTGGATGGAAGCAGTCTGATGCCTTTAATGGAACATTCAGTGAATTGGGACTCAGAAGACCTGGACTTGGATCCTTCTTGTACAAAGTTTTGTCTTTGTAGTTTTGGGAAGGCCATTTAATTCTTTATTATCTTATTTTCTTCATTGGTAAAATGAAGGGATTGAACCAGATGATGTCTATGATCCCTTCCTTCTCCAAATTCCATGTTTCTTTGTCCTCAGCTAAGGATCTTATAATTTTTTACCTCAGAGTCATGAGTCGTTGGTCTCAACTGGGCCCTTGATTTTTGGGATATTTGTCCTATAGTCAGACAATAAACATTTAGATGCCTACTATGTGCCAGGTGTGGTACTAAGCACCGGGGGTACAAAGAAAGGTAAAGCACAGCCCCTGCTCTCAAGGAGCTTACAGTCTAATGGAGGAGACAAGATACAAACAAACAAGCTCTAGTCAGGATAAATTAAAAAATAATCCATAGGAGGAAAACACTAGAATTAGCAGGGATTAGAAAAGATTTCCTGGAGAAGGTGGGATTTTTGTAGTTGGGTAATTTTGCTTTTTTATCACACTTGCAAATAAGAAGTCATGTATATTTCTAAAAATAAACCTATCCTCATCCTCCCATTAATAGGGAAGAGTGACTGTAAAGATTGCTGAACTTGAAGTTATTGGACTAGAGTTGAATCCTCATGGCTCTGCTACTTACTATTAATGTGATACTGAGAGTTTAACCTCCAATCCCAGCTCTGTCCCTTTTATTTGCATGTCCTCTTAGGCAAGCAACTTTATCTCTCTAAGCCTCAGTTTTTTCATACATCAAATTAAAGAGTTGTATTAGATGGCCTTTAAGGTCCCTTCTAATTCTAGATATGTGATGCTATGATTTCTGCATGCCAATGTTTTTTATTTCTTGAGGATGGCAGAGAACAGAAGCTTTAAACCACTGTACAATAAGTCTGTTTTGTTCCCTAGTGATTCTGGTAGATAGGCTTGAATAGTCCTGGAAATCTAGACCCCAGAAGTCACCACCCAACTCTTTTTTTTTTAAGTAATCAGGGTTAAGTAACTTGCTCAAGGTTACACAGCCAGTTATTTCTGGGTGTGGTGCTGAGTATCTGAGCCCGGATTTAATCCAGGTCATCCCGACACTGGAGCTGGTGCTCTTACTCACTGATCCACCTGGCCGCCCCTACCACCCAACTCTTAATAGAAGTTTCACTAACCAAATGATACCTGGAGGTCACTTTCAATCAGAGGTTGATATCAAAGTGCACTTTCCATGTATAATATGTAAAAGTGCATTTTTTTAGTATAATTTCAAAGTCATATTTCTTCTACTCTGTCCACCCTCTACTCTTTTGCACCAGACTTGTGCTTCCTACTTAACCTGCTTTTCTTTTTTTTTTTAATTTAAAAGCAATTGGGGTTAAGTAACTTGCTCGAGGTTACACAGCCAGTTATTTTGTATGGGTGCCAAGTATCTGAGGCCAGAACCGATTCTGGGTCTCCTGATACCAGGGCCAGCGCTCTTACTCACTGCCGCACCTGGCCGCCCCTTAACCTGCTTTTCTGTCTCTGTATGTATAGAAATATAGCAATAGTGTTTGGATCATTCTATCTTTCTTCACCCCAATTAAGTTTTAACAGATAGAAAGAGATCAGTAACAACAAATGACAGCAAACATTTACTTATGTGCAAGATATATCCTGAACACGGGGATTCAAAATGATTTCCCTGAGTAGCTTTAATTAATTCTCTTTATTTTATATTCATGAACAAGAGGCTAAGGGTTAATTATGGAGTATGGAATTTTATTTGCAACCTGGGAAGAAGAGACAATGCAGCACAGAAGAAAGCACAGGACAAGGAAGTCAGAAGATAGGTGACTCAGTGAATAGAGCACTGGCCCTGGAGTCAGGAGGACCTGAGTTCAAATTCAGCCTCAGACACTTAACACAAAACTAGCCATGTGACCTTGGGCAAGTCATTTAACCCCAATTACCCTACCTTCCCCCTCTGAAAAGCAGAAAAGAAAGAAAGGAAGAAAGTCTGACTCTCTGCCACTTACTGTATCTGTGTAACATTGGATGAATCACTTGACCCCTATGGGCCTTGTGTTTCTTCCCCTGTAAAATGAAAAGTTTGAATTAGATGATACCTGATATACCTTACAATTCTAAATCTCTCATTTTAGAGTGAGTCTGGTAACTTTGCACAGCTCTGCATCACCTAAATCCAACTCACTTGCAAGTCAAGACATCACCTTCCTGATGTCATTGGTTCTCTTTGAGAATGAAGGACACACAACCAAAAATCTCCCATCCCAAGAACCTAAGACTACATTTCTCTCTAAGAAGGACTGTAGCTCAGAGATCACCTATGAAGGGATCTTCTTGTGCGGATGGATCATTTTTGTACTCTTGGATGATGATACTGAGTTAAAGAATTTGGAGCAGTAGAATTTTTATGAGACATTTTTAATAAGTACCAATGATATATGAGGTTCTGTTCTAGGCACGGGGCTGGTGCTGCGGATACAAAGGAAAAAAATAAAGTTCCTGCTCTTGATGATCTGATATTCTCCTAGGGACATATGACATGTGTCCCCAGTTTAATCTGAGGAGGGAGAGAACATTAACAACCAAAGACATCAGGGAAAGCTTTCCAGAGATGGTAGTACTTGAGCTGAGACTTTGAAAACAAGGATTTTGAGTAGTGAACTTGGGTAAACACATGGCAATAGCTTGTATAAATGCATAGAAGTGGAAGATTAGATTGACTGGGATATAGATTAGGTGAAGAATAATATGAGATTACCTTAGGAAGACAGGTCAGCTCAGATTATAGAACATGCTAAGTACCAACCTGAGGGGATGATGTTTTATCCTAAGAGCAAGAAGGGGCTACTGAAGGCTTTTAGTCAGGGGAATGACATGGTCACACTTCTACCTCAGAATTTTTTTTTTACACCAAGGTAGGTGATGGATGGAGAAGGGAGAAGCTAAAGCCTGGGAGATCAATGAGCAGCCTTTTACAATAGGTTAGATAAGAGATTAGATAAACTTAGAATTTACCATCTTCTAGCTGTCCCCAAAAAGCCTAAAACCACAAACTGTTAACAATTGTGAAATTTTGGATTTTTGCTATTGTGAGTTCAAGATGGACTTATTAATTATAAGAATGTTATTTGCCCAAATAGTCTGTGAAAACAGCAATTACAAACTAGAGATATATTTTTTAAAACATTTTCCGTACCATTGATTGAAGGAGTCAATCTGATTTATCAAGAAGTTTTTGAATGCCTTTTATTTCTAGGTGCTGTAGGGGATGGCACTATTTCAGCTGATATGGGGGAATATCAGAATTAATGCTATATGGTCCCCGCCCTGAGGGAGTTTGGAGTAGGAGAGAAGGCATATACACAGATAACTGCACTGCAAGGCAAAATGTGATCGGTGCTATAGGAAAGGGATAATATGCTGAGCAACCAGAGAGGAAGGACAGATCCCTTCTGTCTGGGAGTAGGGCATGGGCTTCAGGAGAGGCTTCAGGAAGGTGGAGGGAGAAAACCTATAGTTCAGAGGTGAACGGACATCCTGTGGCCCCAGACCCATGTGTGGTTCTTCAGAGCTTTATGTATGGTGCTTGAAATATGAATGAAGGGAGAAAAAAGTAATTTAGAGTCAGAGGATCTAGCTTCAAATCCCAGCTCTACTTCTTATGTGTGTGTGACTCATTTTATCTCTCTGGGCCTCAGTTCCTTCGTCAACAGTCTCCTAATTGTGATCCCTGCTTCAAAGCTATCTTGGCTCCAGTCTATCTTCCACACTGAGACCAGAAGTATAGATCTGACCATGTCACTGGCCTCCTCAATAAACTGGTGGCTAGCCCCCTATTACTTCTAAGATCAAATATAAACTCCTCTCTTTAGTTTTTAAAGTGTTTACAACATGATCCCAACCTATCTTTTTAGCCATGTTATATATTACTCCCCCATGCCCAGCCCCTGCCATTCTCTCATGCAGCCAAACTTGCCTTCTCTCTGCACTCCATCTCTCATCTCCGTGCCTTTGCACTGACCACTTTCCATGCCTGGAATGCACTCCCTCCTCACTTTCACATCATAATTTCCCTTCTTCACAATGAAACTCAAGAACCTTTCTACATGAAGCCTTTCTTGATTGCTCTCTTCCTAGCTTGTTTTTTAAAGCTACTTTTTATTTATTTTGAATTTGTTCTGTAGATACTTATATGTGCTTGCTGTTTTCCTCTGTTCGAATAGAAGCTTCCTGAAAGTAAGCATAGTGAATGAAGGTTGTCTTGCTTTGGCTTGAAGAGAAACAAGAATAGACACATCTTTAACATTTTCTCCTTCCATCCTTTTCCAAGGGAGACTGATTCTTGCCATGAAGGTAAGTAGGAGGTTGGAATAGCTATTGGTTGGCAGGTCACTCTGTTTTCCTTAGAGAGAGGGCTACTGGGTTAAATTATATCTTCATACTCCCATCTATTATTATTCTGTGGGACATAATTTTCTGTTTCAAGTCAAGTTCCTGAGCACTGTTCCTTAACAAGGAAAGGCAGACCCCAAGCTTTATAAATAAGGATTTACCCCTTTCTACCTACTACCAGTTCCACAATGCACATACATAGCAAATTGCAAAGAAACCCATTTGTCCAAGACAAAAGCAAAACAGAAATCAGAAAAAGTATACATGTAAGAATACATACCAGACAATATGGAGTCTCTCTCCCATTGAGAGAGAGGTAACTAAAGGATATTCCTGGAAGTCTCTAGTGTAGCATCTCAAGTTCAACATGACTTGTTCCTAGAATCTTTTCTTCTTTCAGTGACCAGAAGAGGAGTTAGAATGACCCATCTTATCTCTCAAAGCTGGAAACCAGAAGAGCTATTGAAAATAAGCAGAAACCGAAGAAATCAGATCTTTCTTCTCTCCTATTTGATAACTCTGCTCAGCTTTTCACGCAGGCATGGGACATTGATTACCAATGGGCTTTGGGGCTCAGGTTCCATAAGGACTGGGGTTTTGCTTATTTATTTTCTTTTGTTTGCCATTTTATCTCTGGAGACCAGGGCAGTGCCTAGTACATGGTAGATACTTAATAATGCTTGATGATTGAGTTCTAAAATGACAATGTTATCAAGATGGTCTCTAAGGTCCCTTTCTATGGTCATATAACTTTAATTGAAAACAAATCAGTTTCTTTATTTATCCCCCCAGCACCTCTATAAAGTAGAGGTTGGATATTGATGGAGAAAATCAGTGCAGGATGATACTAAAAATCACATAGCCAGTCAGTAATAGAAACAGAATTAGGAAACAAGCAGACTTCTTGAAGAGTTCATTCCATCTCTACAAAGTAGAATGCATGTATGTTAAACTTTTCAAATTTTACATTTATTCTGTCTCAATGTCTGAACACTTATCTTAGCAGAAGTGAGTGCAAGCAGGATAGGACATGTGAGTGATCCAGACCTAAAGACTGCTCTGTTCCTTGGGAAAGCAACATTCCCTTTGTTTACCTTTGTTTTCAGCAACTGGGGAATAGCTGACCTAGAAAATGTCTTCACCCATGTAGTCGGAGAAGGTTGGTATTAATGGTTCTCATTTGTTCCCAGCCAAAAGGTCCTGTCAACCCCTCAAAAGTTCTCATATTGCCGAGGAGGTAGGAGTGGATAAGATGGGTTTTTCACTGTAACAAATAATTTATGAATGTTAGACCTGAAGGGAATATTGGAGTTCATCTAGACTAGGGATTATTTTGTTTGTTTGTTTGTTTTTGGAGAGGGGAAGGTAGGGCAATTGGAGTTAAGTGAGTTGCCCAAGGTCACATGGCTAGTTTTGGGTTAAGTGTCTGAGTCCAGATTTGAATTCAGGTCTTCTTGACTCCAGGTCTGGTGCTCTATTCACTGTACCACCTTAGCCACCCCAAGACTAAAGATTGTTAACCTGTTAACTTAAAAAAAATATCATTGTATTTCAATATAATTGGTTTCCTTTGTAAGCCTATATATTTTATTTTGTTCATTTAAAAACATTCTTTTGAGGAGTTCATTGGCTTCAATATATGTCCAAAGGTGCTCATGAAATAGATTAAGAATCTCTGATCCAGAACAGTATCTTCATTAAATCGTTTTTCTCAGTAAGGGAAATGAGACCCAGAGACCTGGAGTAACTTGCCTAAGGTCACCTAATGAGTGGGTGAACAGGGCCTAACTAGATTCCAGGTCTACTGATACATAGTTTGGGATGTTAAAATTAATTTTGTGTATATTTCTTGAATTATTGGTAAATTATTGTTGAAATTGAACCATTAGTGTCATTTCATGTATGGGTATAATATGTTCTTATGAGCTAACCTGAGCATCTTAAATTAAATTACATTAATTTAATTACATAAATCAATATTTTTGTTAAACCCAGTCCCCTCCCTTTCTCCTCTGTTGAGGGGTGATTAGCCACCATCACTACAGTAGGAAGGAACAGATAGTGTAAAGAACCCAATCTTATTTCTGTGGTCAAAAGCATTCTAAGTATCTAGCAGCTTATAGATTTTTGTAACAGGGCTCATTAAAAAATTTTCATCTAATTTGATTACCTTTAGGTTATTGTTATTGTGATCATAGCCATAACTAGGGGTGGAGATAGTGGGGCTTTAATTTGAGGCTAAAATTTAGAAGGCACTGATAGCACCTAAAATTTTTCAGTATGATTTGAAACATCTGAACTTAGAGAGTTGGCAAGAAAAAGAATAGTCAGTTGAAACAGAGAGCTGCCAGAGGGCAGTACTTCTTCTCACCCCTACCCTTGATATGCTCTGGAGTCTCTCCCTTCCAGGGGAATTAATGTTATGGGCTCTTTCTCTGCCTTTACTAAATTGTTTTTAAAGTTGGTTTGAGGATGTATTTTGCTTTGCTTACCCCAGGCATATTTTTGGGAATTTTTCTTGCATGCCAAAAATGTTTCATGAAGGCTTTGATTGTGGTTGCCATATAGAGAACATCTCCTTACCTTATGTTCTCATGGTAGATTGAAAAGGGCTTTGGGATCCAGAATCTAGAAAAACACCACTGGAAGTACAAAGCCCGACTGTCTTATGTTTCCTCTATCGCCTTCAGGGTAGGGAGGAAATGGGGATTTTGTCAATACTGCATACTCTTTATGAGTACCTATAAAGTACATGGAATCTGTGCTGCTAAACGGATGCTTTACTTATATTTAACCAAGCAAGGTACTATGAATGATTAGCACAATAGAATGCAGAAAAACATGAGTATGAGATCATTCCAATTCTCCTCAGGACTGGCCTTGATCCTTTTAGAGGGGTGGAGGGAGAATTGGGAGCAGGAAGGGGTGTTGATTCTACTGAGACCTAGCAAAACATTGACAGTTCCCTGCAGCAAATGTGAACAGCTCAGGTTCTGGCCTAGCCTAGGGATGCTGGCAGCAACTCTGATCTGACATGTGATGAGTACAAAAACCTGAGCCAAATGTGTCCTCTCCTGTGGAGAACATTACATCATGCATATCATTCTCCATGAATGTTTGGGAAGTTTTGGTGCCAAGAGGAATGAAATAAGCTAAGAAATCCCTAATGCTTTAGCCCAAATATGAGGGATGACACTGAATAGCAACATGGGGACACAATTAGTTTGCTTTAAGCATTGAGGCTTATTAGAGAGGAACTGACTAAATACCTCTCTTGGATAAGGTGAGGGCGGCTGGAGAACTTAGCAGCCTCATGCATTGGTGATGCCAAGAAAATGTCAGCTGGAACATTGGGAAATCCAAAAGGCCTTTCAGAGGAGAAATTAAAAATGTCTGATGCTGAAATGCATTTGCAAACACTTTTGTATGGATTTAATTTCCTTGGAGATGAGGGCTCAGAACAAGAGGTTCAGCTTTAAAATTCAAGTTTTATATTAAGTTGCAACTTTTACATTTAAGAAACCCATTAAACAAGGTCATCCCAGCACCACCCCCCACTCACCTTTAAGCTGCTGGCAGTTTGGTTCCCATTTTGAATCACTATCACTGCCTTCTATCTCCTGCTTCTGATAGCAATTTTTAACCCCATCCCCTTCTCACCTCTTTATTTCCTGCTTAATCAAATTATCTCTGACAATAGTAAAGTTTTTTTTTTTTTTGCAAAAATAGAGGGATTCTATAATATGGAGATGAGGAAAGAATCCATTCCAGGTGTAAGGGGTTGGCCAATACTAATTTATTTAGCTGGGATGTAGAATGCCTTAAGTAAGGAACAGCAAATAAGGAAGTTTGGCTGAACCAGAGAATGTGGTAAATGGAGCAATGTATAACAAGGCTGGAAAGATAGGTCAAGGCCAGATTGTGAAGGGCTTCAAAAACCAAACAGAAAGGTTTTTTTTTGTTCCAAAGGCAATACAGAGCCATTAGCGTTTACAGAGTAGGGGAATGGAACATTCAGATCCTCACTTGAGGAAAATCACTTTGGCAGCTATGTGGAGCATGGACTAAGAAGTAGGAGGATCAAATATGAGGCCTTTGCAATAGTCTAAGAGAGAAGTGATGAGTCCCTCAACTAAGGTCTTAGATATATGAGTAGAAAGATCAAGTTGAATAGGAGAAGTGTTGTGGAGGTAGAGATAGCAAGATTTGGCAACTGACTGGGTCATATATTGAGAGAGAGTGAAGAGGTAAGGAAAAGTCAATTAGCAAACATTTATGAAACACCTACTATGTGTAAGTCACTGTACTAGCTGCTGGAGACACAAAACAGGCAAAAAAGGAGCTCACAAACTCTTGGAGGTGGCGACATGCAAACAAGATAATTTGGGGGTAATTAAGAAAGAGAAAGCAATAGCATTGAGGGATTAGGAAAGTCTTCCAGAAGGCAGGATTTTATCCGGGACGTGAAAGAAGCCAGGAAAGCGGTGAGGTGCCGATGAGGATAGCATTACAGTCATGGCAGACAGCTAGTGAAATTGCGTGTAGCTGAGGGATGTAGTGCCCTGTTCAAGAAACAGCAAGGAGGCCGATGTCAATAGACTGCAAGGGGTAGGGGAAAGAGTGAGCTATAAGAAGACTGGTGAGGTAGGAGTCATCCAGGATATGGAAGGCTTTGAATGTCAAAAAAGGATCCTATATTTGATCCTGGAGGTGACAGGGAGACATTAGAATTTATTGAACTAGATGGGGAGAGTGGTCATATAGTAGACCTGTCCTTTAGGGAGATTAATTTGATAGCAGAGTGAAGAATGGATAGGGCTGGGGTGAGAAGAGACTTGAGGCAGCATGACAAACCAGTAGGTTATTTAAATAGTTCAGTTGTGAGGTGATGAGAGCTTGTACCAATGTAAAGTCATGTCAGATGAGAGAAAGGGGTGTATACATAAAATGGTACAAAGGTAAAATCAGTAGGACTTGACAATCATTTAGCTATTGGGAGACCAAGCGTGAGTTGTCAAGGATGATGCTTAAGTTGTGATTTTGGGTGACAGGGAGGCTGGTGGTATCCTCTAGCATAGGTTCTCAAAGTGGGTGATACCACCCCCTGGGGGGGTGTGCTGGAACTACCCAGGGGGTGGTGGTAGTATTTTGAAATGCCTTGTTTTTTTTATAAATTAATTTATTTTTAGTCTTCAACATTCATTTCCATAAATTTTAAATTTTCTCTACCTCCATCCCTTCCCCCCTGCCCAAGATGGAGTGCAATACAATATAAGCTATACATATACAGTCTTATTAAACATATTTTTACATTATTCATTTTGTATAGAAGAATTAGAATGAATGAGAGGAACCATGAGAAAGAAAAAAACAAAACAAAACCAGAAAAGAGAGCAAATAGTATGCTTTAATCTGTATTCAGACTCCATTTTTTTTCCTCTGGATGTGGATTGGCATTTTCCATCATGAGTCTTTTAGAATTGTCTTGGATCATTGTATTGCTGAGAAGAGCTAAATCTATCAAAGTTGTTCATCATACAGTGTTGCTGTTACTGTATACAATGTTCTCCTGGTTCTGCTTGCTTCCTGCAGCATTAGTTCATATAAGTCTTTCCAGGCTTTTCTGAAGCCTGCCTGCTCATCATTTCTTATAGAACAACAATATTCCATTACATTCATATACCACAACTTGTTCAACCATTCCCCAATTGATGAGCGTCCTTTCAATTTCCAGTTCTTGGCCGCCACAAAAAGAGACGCTATAAAAATTTTTGTACATGTGGATCCTTTCTCCATTTCTATGATCTCTTTGAGATATAGCCCTAGAAGTGGTATTACTGGGTCAAGGGGTATGCATGAAATTCTGCAAATTAAAAAAAAACATTAAAGGGTTAAAGAAAGTAGATTTCCCGGGGGAGGGGATACTGAGTAATATTTTTTTTTAATGGGTGGTAGGCCAAATAAGTTTGGGAACTTCTACTATAGTAAATGGAAAGAAAGGAAGAGGGGTAGATTAGGAAAGAGGAAGGAAAAAATAATGAGTTCAGTTTTGGACATTTGAATTAAAGATGTCTATGAAATGTCCAGTCTGAGGTACCGAGTACGCAGTTGGAGATGAGTCTGGAGGTTAGGGTTGTATAAGTAGATCTGAGAATCATTAGGAGTGAGATTATAATTGAATTTATGGGAACTGACAAAAATCACCAAATAAAATGGTATAGAGAAAAAAGAGAAAAAGGACCAGAACAGAGCCATGGAAGACACTCACAATTAGTGGGAATAACATGGAGAAGATCCAGTAAAGGAGACAGAGAAAAAACCAGGAGAGAGCAATGTCATAAAAACCTGGAAAGAAGAGAGAAGAGGGTAACCGATACTGTCAAAGGCTGCAAAGAGGTCGACAATGATGAGGACTGATAAAATGACATTAGATTTGTCAATTAAGAAATCATTGGCACCTTAGAAGAGAGTAGGTTCAGTTGGATGTTAAAATTAGAAAATTGCAGAGTTAAGAAGTGAATAAATAGGGGCAGCTAGGTGGTATATTGAATAGAATACTGGCCCTGCAGTCAGGAGCACCTGAGTTCAAATCTGGCTGCAGACACACACTGTGTGACCCTGTAATGCCAATGTGATACCCATAGCAACTACTATGAATATGCATATGTATTTCTAGGGCAAATTCACAAAATATAATAAACCCTCCTCCTCAAAGGCAAAACCAAAATATTTATTTGGAACATCACTCTTAGGATACCAGGAGGTAAGATTTAGCAAGGTACTCATCACTAATACAAGAAGCACTGACATCTTAAACGTTATTCGTATCAGGCCTCCCCACAAACAAGTTCCCCTAGGCAAGTTGCTCCCTCCTCTCTCTCCTCTGCCTTTCCTGCTCTGTTTCAGTCTCATTCTCTGCTCATTTGGGCAAACTCCTCCCACACTGGGCTCCATGTGACTCAGGCTATATCACAGCTGTGAGCTGGACCAGAGCTCAAAGCAGGTCACATAGATCTATTAATGGGCAGGGAAGATCTTCTTATTCCATTAACATTACAGACCCTGGGCAAGTCATTTTACTCTGATTGCCTTAAAAAAAAGAAGTGGAGGCACCAATTGCAGGTAGGCTTCTATAGGAATTTAGCCATGAAAAGGAGGATAGAGGGGAAGGTTGGATTAAGTGAGAGCTTTTTTGAGGATGGACATGTTTGTAGACAGAAGGGAAGTAGTCAATGGACAGGAACAGATTAGATAAGTATGAGAATAGGGATGATAGAATGGGCAATCTGCTATAGAAGATGGGAGAGAATTGAATCTCTTGTGCACGTAGAGAGGTTTGCCTTGGACCTTTTGTCTCACATGAAGGACCATCCCTTCATGTGAGACAAGGGTAAAAGAAGACATAGTGACAGAAGGTATCTCAGGGATGTGAGAAGAAGAGGAGGGAGGAAGAGGGAGCTCTTGGTGAATGGCTTCTTTTTTTCAGTGAAATATAAGGCAAGGTTCTCAGAGGAGAGGATGAAGGTAGGGGGAGCAAAAGGAAGTTTGAACACAAATGAAAATGTCTGGGAAAGCCACTCTAGTGAATAAAATAGTGAATTGATTAGGGAGGTACACAAAGAATTTGCCTTGTCTCAAGGAGAGCCTAGTAAAGCTTATGTCACATAGACCTGTAGTGTTTCCAGTCCACATGGTTTTATGATTTTGTCTAGCTTTATTCAGCATCATGTGAATAGGAATGAAGGTAGTGGGTCATGGGATTAATTCAAGGCTAGGGCTTGGCAGGGAATGATAGGTAATAAGAAAAGAGGGCAAGGGGGCAGCTAGGTGACACAGTGAATAGAGCACTGGCCCTGGAGTCAGGAGGACCTGAGTTCAAATGTGGCCTCAGACACTTAACACACATACACACACACACACAAAACCTAGCTGTGTGACCTTGGGTAAGTCACTTAACCCCAATTGCCTTCCAAAAAAAAAAAACGCAAAAAGAGGGCAAGGGACTAGAGGGAAGAGAAGAATGTAGAGTTAAACTGTTTACCAAGGGATTAAGATGTCATAATGAGGCAAGTGTCGCCAGTGTGGAGGTGATGGCTATGAACCTGGGAGACTGTAAAAATGGTTGTGCCTTCAAGAAAAATAGAGGAGTTTGTTAGAGATGTTAATTTGAGGGAATAGACAATGAGCTCTGTTTTGGCATGTTTGTGTTTGAAATGTCTCTGGATATTTGGTTTGAGATGTTCAACAGGAAGTTGGTGATGCAGGAACATTGGAGCTAGATATAGAGATCTTAATTATCTACAGAGAGATGATAATTAAACCTATGGTAGCTGATGAAGTTTCTGAGAGATCTTAGAGAAGGAAGACCTTGGAAGAACAACCATAGTTAATGGATGTGACATAGATGATGGGCCAGTAAAGAACCTGTTAGACAAGTTAGGACAACCAGGAGAGATTGTGTTATGAAAACCCAGAGTGGAGGAGTTTCCAGGAAAGGTGGTTAACAATGTCAGATGCAACAGAGGTCAAGAAGTATGACTGAGAAAAGACCATCGGACACAGCAAGTAAAGTCTTGTTGATAACATTGGAGAGAATAGTTTCTGTGAAGCGATGGATTTGGAAGCTAGACTGCGAGATTGAGGAGTAAAAGGAGAGGGGGTGGAGGCAGTAGTTATTCTAGGAGTTTGGCTTCTAGAAAAAAGGGAAGAGAGATCCATGATTATGACTTGAGGGGACAGCAGAATATAGTAAAAGTTTTTTAAGGATGGGGAAGATAGGTATGTGGGCAGTAGAGCAGGAACCAGTAAAGAGATCCTGAACATGGGGAGGGAGGATAATGAAAGGGACAATCTGTTGGGGAAGGTAGGAGTGGATAGGATTGAGAACACAATGTAGAAGGATTAGAGAAGAGTAATTTTGTTATCTGACCCCGAAGGAAAAATGGAAAGAAACAGGGTGATGTCAATGAGTTTTGAGATGAAACAAAGGAGGGAGAAGAGGCCACTCATTAAAAATGGCCTCAGTTTTCTCAGTAATTTAAGAGATGAGGTATCCAGCTGAAAAGAGAAGGGAAGGTTTAAAATAACTTCTGTGGGGAGTGAAATACATGTGGATTAGGGAGGAAAAAAAGGATTGTCTAGCTACAATGAAGAGCTCAGATGAGATGAGATAATGTATTTGTAATGAACTCATTCATCAACATTATGTGACTTCTGCCAGCTCTGTTCAGTAACAGTGAGTCAGAGGTTTCCATACCACCCCTGGAACATGCTGGAACACTCCAGGGGGCAGTAGTAGCCTTTAGAGCAAGTGGGAGGCATTGAATACAAATAAGAGGATGGTGGAAGCATAAGGAAAGAAAAAAGAAAATTTTGAAAAACCATTTGTATCTGTTTCATCTGTTGTGTAACAGTTAAGGTCAGAGTGATTACATTATTTTCCAAATAAACTCACAAAATGCAAGTTATAACCAATCAGTGGTCAAGTCCACCAAAAGGTCTTATGGCAAGTGAGCCTATGGCACATTGTTGGGAAGTCCAGCATGCATCAGCAGGAATATGTACATGTAATGACTTGTTTACAATATGATACTGTATGGATACAGCTATATTTCATCATCAAGATTTCAATGTAGGAAAAAACACCACAACTTTGCAATACGTTATTAATTTAAGATGTGTCATTTTTAAAAGATATATATTTTTTAAATGATGTATTTTTTTTTAAAAGAAAACAAAACATTAAAAGTGTTACAGATTTTCCAGGGAGGTTCTGAGTACTTTTTTTTAAAGGGGGCAGTGGGCCAAATAAGTTTGGGAACCACTGTAGTGGTTCCCACAAAAAAAACCAGATGGTGAGAGTAATCCAGGGATAGGTTTGGTAAAGGATGAATGTCAGTAGGACAAGGTGGAAAGGGATTCAGAAGCAGAGGACAGTCCAGAGTTGAATTAGTTAATTATAGGATCTAGAAGGAAATAAGTCAGCAGCTGCTGAAGAAATACCAAGAGGTCATGGGATTGATTGGAAGTCACAGTGAGGCAGAAAGAATAGGTTTAGAAGGGGTAAGGTAATGGAAGAGATGGAATTCTAGGTAAGTCACAGGAATGTTGGAGTTTTTGACGAAGGAAATGACATTCTTTTGGGTATTGGTGAGTCAGTCTCTATTGTAGTAGATAGCGTTGGCAGGAATGAGGCAGGAAGACCAGGATTAAAATCTTGCTTCAGACACTGGCTGTGTGTCTCCCTGTATAAATCACTTAACTCCCTGAGCCAGAGTTAACTCACCTTTTTAAAATTAATTTTTAGTTTTAAATATTCACTTTTATAAGATTTTGAGTTCCAAATTTTTTTCTCCCTCCTTCTCTCCACTTTCCCCTCCCCAAGACGGTATGCAAGCTGATAGAGGCTATACATGTACAATCATATTAAACATATTCCCACATTAGTCATGTTATGAAAGAAGAATTGAAACAAAAGGGAAAAAACACAAGAAAAAAAGAACAAATAGTATACTTCGATCTGCATGCAGACTCTGTAGTTCTTTCTCTGGATGTGGATGGCATTTTCCATTATGAGACCTTTAGAATTGTCTTGGATCATTGTATTGCTTAGAGGAGCTAAATCTATCAAAGTTGTTCACCGCACAGTGTTGCTGTTACTGTGCACAATGTTCTCCTGGTTCTGCTCACTTCACTCAGCCTCAGTTCGTGTATATCTTTCCAGGTTTTCCTGAAAACCTACTGCTCATCATTTCTTATAGAACAATAGTGGTCCATTACATTCATATACCACAGCTTGTTCAGCTATTCCCAACTGATGATCATACCCTCACTTTCCAATTCTTCACCACAAGAAGAGCTGCTATAAATATTTTTGTACATGTGGGTCCTTTTCCTTTTTTTATGCCCAGGGACAAGTTATCACCTAGATAGTGATATTGTTAGGTCAAAGGGTATGCACAGTTTTACACCCCTTTGGGTATTGTTCCAAATTGCTCTCTAGAATGATTGGATCAGTTCACGCAGAGTTAACTCATCTGTAAAATGAAGGGGTTAGACTTGTTGGCCTCAAAGATCCTTTCAAGTACCTTCCTATGATTTAAGTAATATGTATATGCCTATGTACATGCATATGTATGCAGGCACACACATGTATGCCACACACAGATATATACATATACATGTGTATACATGCATATATGTGTATTATGTGTGTATAATATATATATATCACCTATTCATTCTATGCTGTTTGGTATATGATCCTTCTGCAATTGGAAAACATCATACTGTTTACTAGAGAATGAACATTTACAGTATATTCCTTTCAAGGTCGTTGGCTCTGCCCTACTCATTTCTTGAGGTTGCTAATTTTAGCTGCCAGACTCCAATTAGACACTTTTTTTTCTATGTTGTCAGTATCCAGATTCATGCATTAAAGTATTATGATAGCAATTCTAAATTGTTACAAGGCAGTGACCCCTTCATGGATTCAAAGAAGACCCAGGTTTAAAAAAAATAACTTTATTTTTGCAGCTTGGTTTCTTGATGGTTTAAATTAATAGGAACACTAAATATTGCCATTGGAAATATTTGGACTTTGAATCAGACCTGGATTGGAGTCTAAACTGGCATTTATTATCCATCAATCAATAAACATATCATAGATTTTTAAAAAGTTTCTTAAATCTAAAACAAAACAAAACCCTTTATTAAAGCACCTACTATGTGCCAGGCTCTGGCTGGTTCAGGAGGATACAAACCCCCAAACAAGGCAGCTCTCTCCCTCAAGGAGCTTACATTCTACTTGAGGAGGGTTCAACATGTTCATAGGTAAGTACAAACAGGATATAGAAAAATAAATAGTGATTTGAGGGGTGGAGGAAGACGGGGTAGCATCTAGGGAAAAGCCTTCTGAAGGAGGTGCCAGGTGTACCCATGGACAAGCTCTTGATCTCTCTGAACCTCAATATCCAAATATATTTTTAAAAAGCTAATTCTAGCACTGCCTTTCGACAGGGTTATCATAAGTGCAGTGCTTGGTAAAATCCCAAAAGCCTTCATGCAGTTTTAAGTTTTAAAAGCTTAAAACCTCACAAAGACTTTTGGGATGCCCTGTATAAATGGGAGTGATAAGTGTGTTCTTCAAGGAGAGCCTTGGCCTCTCACCTAGCTGTTTCTTCTGGACTCATTCCCATTTCTTTCCCATTGATTAGGAATGGGAAGTATGGAAGAACATCTGGGGGCAGCCCTGAAGTATGGTGCCCCTCTGCCTTCTGCTTTCCCTGGGGTACTTCACAGGATGAGTACAACTCCAATTCTCAATGAATAGCACAGAACTATGATCCACCTATTCAAATGTATTTACTATATGTACTTTTAGTCACTAACATTTTTTCCCTAGAAACAGTTATTTTATTTTAGCCTCTACTCTCTTCCATGGTGACATGTCTTGTTTTTTCTAAAGTTAGTGTAGCTGACCCCAAAGTGCCGTGTGAAGTTTGCAGGGTGTTGTTCAGCCTCCCCAGCCATCAGTGATAACTTGTCCCTGGGCTTCATCAGTTCTCCAGGGCAGCATTTCACACTTAACACTCTGCCAGGCTCCACCAGCGTCAATCACACCTACTCCAGAAACAGCCCTCAAATTTCATCACAGTGATGCTAAAATACACTCCACTTTGCTCGATGACCTCGCCAATTCAAGGGCAGGCAAAAATGCTCCTCCTTTCGAACTTTCCCAAGGACCTTCTAGGAAGAGAGACTCCTTCCTGAAAATAAACATAGCTTCTCATTGACAAGACCCTGCAAAAGGACCCTAAATCTTGTGTTCCAAATACCAGGCCTGGAACTTTAGTCCATACCAGCCCCTCCCAGCATCAGCTCTCCTCCAGAGACTCCTGGGCAAAAAGTTGTGAAAAGTAAGTATGCACGCTTTGGTCTTTACACCTGAACTGGCTTGTGCTTTAGAAAGATAGCTGCTCACATTCTCTAGAGGGGTGTAAAAGCAGTTGGAATGCCATAAAATAGAAACAAATAAAGGAAGAAGTAAGGACTAGTTTGTGGATTTCCCTATGCATTGTTTTAGTTGACCATATTCTCAATGATATTTTCTAAGTTTTATACAACTCTGATCCAACTTGAAGAGGAAATTCTTGCTTAGCCTTAACTAACGGTATTTTCTGTAATTCTCTATAGTTGAATTAGCAATGAAAACAAGAAGGAAACGTGTGAAGAAATAAATCCATTCATAAGCACTATGCCTATCGTAAAGGCAATTATCTAGCTAATTTAGGCTTCACAAGCTTTAAACTGCATTTATCAGTGTTATTTAGGCCAGGATGTGTTCTTTTCTTGGAGTTATCTGACAATTTCCACTTTTTGTGTAGCCCTATAATGCCTGCTGCAGGTAGCAGAAAACTTTCAGACAATGAAAATAGGTTAATTTGAGCTTGCAAAGTGTTAGTACAGAGATTCTGCATTTGTGGCAAAATAGAACCAAGAGAGAAGGGTTGGTAAAATGGCAATACCATAATCTTACTTGTTTATGAACCCATCTAAACTTTAAAACTGCTCTTATTAAGGGTGTCAGTTACAAGCATCTGGCAATCGTTTAAAAATAGATAAAAGCAAGAACAACATTGCTGGGGCTGCTGCTATAATTACTATCCATTACCTTTTCCTTAACTAAAGGTATGTTTCATCTTTGAAGATTAAAGAATGAATTCCTTGGATGGAGATACAGTTTTACTCCTTTGAAGGGATGTATAATGCATTTCATGAAAGTACATTGAGGCAAGGTAAGGATAACATTAAAAAAAACATTTTTGCTGGAAAGCTTAGAAACTGAAATTCAAGATAAAGGCATAATTCTAGGTTGACATCATTTATATGATGGTTTAAAAGCACTTTGTCACTACAAATGAGATTCGGATATTTGTGAACAGGATGCAAGCATGCAAATTAAATTAATTTTAGGCATGACCCTTTTGGTTTATTTAAAAATTTACTCACAGACTTTGTGAGTAAAAATTTTAAGTAGTATTATTTAGCAAGGGAAATGTGGTATATTTAGTGTAGGAATTATTTTTCTTGAGGTGGGAAGATTAGCATTCTTACTTTATAATTTTAAAACATTGTTCTTTAATAGAATGTTATTTAAAAATCTCATACATATGCATATATATGTGTGTATGAACATATATGTATATACCTTATGATAAATGTTCTAATTTTCCAATATGAGCATTTGATCTTTTCCTTACTCTTTTTTCATTAATGTAAAAATAACTTTAATATTTTTCCAATGAAAATTCTGTAGATGTGTGAGATAATGAACAAAACAAATAAGAAAATAGAATATAAAATTTGGGTTATTTAAGTTGTTAGGAAAATTAAGTAATTTTACATTATGTATACAAGAGTATAATTAAAATATTGTATTTAACTGCTATGCCTAAGAAAATAACAAAGTTACCTTGATAGGAATAACAAGTGGTAGCCTTTTTATGTTCAGAACATTTTTAATATAGATGAGAATTTTTTTGAAAGTATAAACTTAGATGACAGATAAGTTACAGTATTCTAAGACCAAAATGTTATCTCAAATCTGTACTGTATCATAAGGTACATAATTAAAATTTTAAATCTACCCATGGATATTAAAGCATTGGTTTAACCTTTCTTATACAAACAAAAGAGGCTAGATCTGAATTATATTACCTTCTCTGGTTAAAAAGAAAAGAAAAGCTAATTAAATCTATCAACCAAAAGGTGACATTTGGGTGAGGATAAAAAGATGGAGAAATAGATGTGATAGAACTGGGAGCATTCTACAGATCACCAAACTGGCTGGATAATATGAACAATGCTTTCTGAAAAAAGGTCACAAAATTGACACAGAGGTAAGGGATAGGACTAAATTATCTTTAAGGACTCTCTCACGTATAAAATTCTTTTATTCTAGTAGCGATGAAGGATTTCAAGTATATGTTGAAATTCCCATTTTTATAAAGCAGAGCATCTGATAAATACGTTAGTTGCTTTACTGATGACTTCATGCCTCGGAAAGTAGACAAGACAAGAGTGGTTGTCACTATGAACTCCATTCTAACAACAAGAACAAAACAAATGGATTGGTGAAGTGGAAGGTGACAAACACCTGGGAGTAACCATGTCACCTTAGAGTTTTTAAGAGCAAAATAAAAGAATGCTGGACATAATCAGACATATATACCTTAGGAAAATAAGCATGAGAAAAGAAAGAGAAGAGGAATGGCTCCATAGCCAGGGTCTCTGAAAGAAAAGGTAGCTCTAAAGGATGGAGTGGCTCTAACAAATGAAAATTTGACAATACAATTGTAACCCATTGTGTGATTTTTCTTCCTGGTGGAGATTGTTTACTGAATGCTTCTTCTTGTGAGAGCTCAGAGTTGATGAGAATCTGAGAGAAGACAGGTCTTGGTCTTCTGACTTCCAGCATCAAGAGAGAAGACAGATCGTGGTTCTAGATTCTCTTCAGAGAGAGATCCCTGAAGGGAGAGAAAGACTCTGGGAAAAAAGGAGCCTCCACATAGCATATGGAAAAGGAGCATGGAGTAATCAAGCTCCACTAGTGAGGAAAGCCTTCTCTAAGGGGAATTTGAGCAGCATGTTCCACGATGACAAATGATCCTGAGAAGGAAGAAAAGGGAGATAAGCAACTAAGGGATTAATGTGGTTGAGGCATACAAGGCATGGAAGGAAAGGCATGTGAGTAGACCAGGCATGAACCTGTAACAATAGTATCAGGGTGGTTCAAACCAAAAAATAACAGACAGTTGCAAAATATCATATGACTGATGAAAGAGCTCTTTTAGGTTTATTTGAAGGGAAAAGAAAAAGAACGAGGAAAGGAGAGGTTCACTGCTTGGGGCAGATGATTTAAAGTTAACATACGACAAAGAGAAGACAAGGGTATCGGCTTCTGCTCTCCTGCCATCTGCTCCACAAATCTTCAGACTGGAAAAGAGAGAACAAAAATTAGGATAAGCAGGGAAATGATGGCTGCACTAGGTGAGGAGACAGTGGGAGAAGAGCCCCTGGCGACTTTAAATGGGCTTTTAAAGAACTTACAGATAAGAGTAAAAACAAAACAATGCAAAACAACCACAACAAATGTCCCACTGTTGATATACTGAAAAATAATGGGAAAAAGGGAAGGTTACTGAGGCCTGGATCCTAGGCGAAGTATAGTATGGTACAAAGAATACCAGAGTTAATGTCAGAGGACCTGGGTTTGAGTCCTGACTCTATTACTTATTGCTTATGTTGGTTGGTGGGATACAGAGATGCAAAGGACCTTACAGAGATGTAATGGAGAAGGGGAGGGGAGATCAGGGAAGTCTTTACAAAGGAGCTGAGCTCTGTAATCCTTGGGGCAATATAGATTCTGAGATGCAGGAGAAATGCATTTGAGGTATAGGGGGACAGCTTGAACGGCTTCACAGAGATGGGCGGTAGATTGCTGGGTACCATGGTGGATAAAGTCCTAGATTCAGAGCCAGGAAGACATGAATTCAAATCCTGTCTCAGACCTTACTTTGTAACTTTGGCAAGTCGTTTAACCTGGTTTGACCTCAGTTTGCTTATCTGTTATAGTACCTACGTCACAGAGTTCTGGTGAGGATCAGATGAGAAAATATATCTAAAAAACTTTGGAAACCTTAAAGTGCTGTATGAATGTTAGCTATTATTGTTACTACGCCTATTGTTGAGTTTGTGAACAGCTAGCTAGTAGGGAAGGTAGAGTTCATGAAGAAATGTATTTTTTTAAAAGGACAGGTAAGTAGGAGCTAGTGAAGCCAGATTTCACTCAGCTTTTCTTTATACACACATTTGAAACAGCAGAGTCTACATCTTCATCTAAGTAATAAAAAAATATTAAAATGTCACTTCTTTTATTGGACCAGTAGATCAAGAGAAAGTTACAACATACATTGGTTTCATACAAGTGTTTGGTGCCATCTCTCTCTCTTTTTTTTTGGAGGGAGGAAGGTAGGGCAATTGGGGCTAAGTGATTTGCCCAAGGTCACAGAGTTAGTTGTGTGTGTGTGTGTGTGTGTGTGTGTGTGTGTGTGTCTGTGTCTGTGTTAAGTGTCTGACTCCAGATTTGAACTCAGGTCCTCCTGACTCCAGGGCTGGTGCTCTATTCACTGCACCACCTAGCTGCTCCCAGTGCCATCTCTCTTAATATCCTTTTGTACAAGGTGGAAAAAAAATATAGGCTAGATGACAGTAGTTCTGTAGATTGGTTTGAAGTTGAATATTGTCATTGAAGTGTGGGTTTATAGATTGTTCAATCTGGAAGAATGGTTTCTAATAGCATGTCACTGAGTTTTATTCTTGACCCCCAAGCTTCAAGATTAAGTAACTCCACACAGAGAGAATAGAATAAAAAAGGGCTGGATAGGGTCAGTTCAGACTATATCCATAAGTTATCCACCTTGATAAGGCAAGTTATCCTAAAGGGTGGATCTGAGAAACTCCTGGAGAGGAGAGACCTCTCCCTTCTTGCGGAGACACGGCCTCTGGGAGATGGAACAACCCACCCTGATAATCATCAGTGTGTACCTGAAGCTGTTATTTTTAAATCTATTCTTCTATTTTATGATACCAGCTACCCATGGATGGCACTGAAGGTGGAATATCCAAGTATGGTGACAACAGGCCCGGTCTTGAACTTTCTTTGCAGTAATATGTGTGCCCAATCAGAGGGAATGGTACAAGAGGGAGCACAGGAAAGCAGGATGTGCCTCTAAGAACCTTAATATTGGATATAGTGGTTGTGGACTTAACTAGCATTATAAATCCATATTATGAATAAGCATCGATCATAAGGGCAAACCTCTTGACCTTAGATGGAGGAAGAAGACCAATATAATTAATTTGCCAATCAGAGGCAGGCTGAGAATCAAATGTGATCATACCATATTGATCCTTGAAAGGTAGACACTCTGGCTGACATGAGAAGTATCAGTGGGTAGAAGAAGCTACATCATTCTTAGTTAAGGAGATCATATGTGCCTTGAGGCAGCTAGGTGATATAGTGAATGGAACAATGGACCTAAGCTGGAGTCAGGAAGACCTGACTTCAAATACAATCTCAAATACTTGCTAGCTGTGTGAT
Source organism: Petaurus breviceps papuanus (assembly GCF_028583685.1). Taxonomy (NCBI): domain Eukaryota; kingdom Metazoa; phylum Chordata; class Mammalia; order Diprotodontia; family Petauridae; genus Petaurus; species Petaurus breviceps. The sequence goes on from NW_027185665.1 coordinate 4,732,471, forward strand.
GCTGGGCAAATCACTTACTCAGGTTTGCTTCAGTTTACTCATCTGTAAAATGGAGATGACAATAATAGTATCTAATTTCCAGGGCTGTTGTTAAGCATCAAAATTAGATTGTTTCTAAAGTGCTGTTCAAACCCTAAAATGATATATAAATACTAATGATGATGATGATGATACTGTCCTATGCCTACTCCAACATGGCATCATCACCCTTCTATCAGATTGATGAAGAACCCAATCCCCTGTCTCTGCTTTCTTGTAAGGGTATCGATCTGGTTATTCAGTCTGGCAGATGAAGTATGACTTGTCTTATGGGCACCAACCTAACCCACAAACAATGAATGCTAAGAAAAGAATCAGCAAAGTTCTTCTTCCATTGATCCTGACCTTAAAGAAGAGAGCTTTTAATTATGCAGATTATTCAGTTCTGTTCTCACCTGGTTGCAGGTTACAGGTTATCCAAACCCATGGCCAACAGAATTAAGTAAAAATAAAATTTATTATCTTCTTCCCTCAAGTCTCTCTCATAGGCTAACCATGAAACAAGACCCCATCCCTTAGGATGGAAGTTCTTAACCTGGAGTCTATGAACTTGTTTTTAAAAATAGTTTGATTACAGTCTTACTATATATGGTTAGCTTTGTAATCCTATGTATTTTATTTTATGAATTGAAAAACATTATTCTGAACAGACCTTAGGTTTTATTAGACTGCTAAAGAGGTCCATGACCAAAAAAGGTTAAGACCCCCTGCCTTAGGTTATCTCCAGCACTGAATTTATAGCAGCTGAAGTCCAAGTGCATATACCATTCTCATAACAGGCTCGATCATCAGTAAACCAGGCAAAATAACCTTCAAGAGCTAGGGACCCACTGGGTAAGCTAAACAAGGGCTGGAACTGAAGGTTTCAGCCTTGGGCAATATTACAGCCTGTTCATGAAAGATACCAGAACCTGAAGGGTCTAGGTGATTATGATCTTGGATGGACTATTTTGATTTAACAATGTAAGTTTCTTGTGTTCTACTCATCTTGCTAAGGGACCTATCTTGTACTTCCCCATTCATGATGGGTGTTTCTGAACCAAGGGTAATATCATACATCACCTGTTCAGTAGTAACCTAATATTCAGGGTCTAATAACATGAAAACAATTGTTTCTCAAACATAACATAATAGGTGGCCACTTCAGGAAATTAATGGTCACTTAACCTGGACACTTATCTTGGTCTGTATGCATAGACACTCCAGAAACATGGGTCCCCAAAGGATCATAAGGGCCCAAAGGGAGAAACTGATTGTGAGCCCCCTTTAAATCTTCCAAATTCTGTTCTAGTCTCCTCTCAAAAAAAGAAAGATTTTTGATAAATAAGAGCAATTTTAAAAACCTAGATGAGGAATATCTGGGAAAACCCAAAGAGTTCAGTAAGGCTTTGAGTTTCCTTTTTAGTTTTTTTTTTTTTAATCAATTGCTTTATTACCTTCTAGTTTACATCATTCATTTCCACAAGATTTTGAGTTACAAATTTTCTACCCGTTTTTCCTCTACCCACCACCCCAAAATAGCGATCCCACTGAATATCCCTTCCTCCAATCTGCTCTCTCCCAAATCTTTTCCCATACCCCCTCCATCTTTCCAGTAAGACAGAATAGATCTCTATGCCCCAGTGCCTGTATATCTTATTTCATGGTTACAATATATATATATATATATATATACACATATATAATTTATATATGTATATATATATATATATAAACATTTGATTTTAAAACTTTGAATTCCAAATTCATTCCTTCCTCCCTTGTCACCCACCCTTACTGGGAAGATAAGCAATTCAGTATAGATCGTACATATGTAGCTATGCAAAACATTTCCATAGTGGATATATTGTAAAAGACTGACTATATTTCCCTCCCTCCTATCCCACCTCCCACTTGTTCTGTTCTCTACTTTGATCCAGTCCCTTTTCAAAAGTGGGTGCTTCCAACTTCCCTCCCCCTCAGCCTGCCCTCCCTTCCATCATCCCCCCTCTTGTCCCCTTCCCCCCTAATCTCCTGAAGGGTGAGATACCCTATTTAGTGTGTATGTCATTCCCTCCCTAAGCCAAATTCAATGAGAATAAGGTTGACCCATTCCCTTTTGCCTTCCTGTTTTTCCCCTCCATTGTAACCATTTTTCCCTTGCCTCTTCTATATGAGACAGTTTACCCCATTCTGTTTCTCCCCATCTCCTCTCATTATATCCCTCTCTCACCTCTTAATTTCACCTTTTAAGTATCATCCCTTCCTATTAAATTAGTCCTGTGCCTTCTATGTATACTTGTACACATACACACACATATGTATTCATATGCCCATATAGCCTCCTATATAGACATATATATGTGTGTATATATATATATATAGACATATATATGTGTATATATATATCGATATATATATACACATACACACATTTCTATTCCCTTCAACTATTCTCATACTGAGAAAAGTTTCATCAGTTACAATTGTCGTTTTTCCATGTAGGAATGTAAATAGTTCAACTTTGATAAATTCCTTATGATTACTTTTCCCTGTTTACCTTCTCATGTTTCTCTTACTTCTTGTATCTGAATGTCAAATTTTCTATTCAACTCTAGTTTTTTTCATCAAGAATGCTTGAAAGTCCTCTATTCCACTGAATGACCATATTTTCTCCTGAAACATGATACTCAGTTTTGCTGGGTAGGTGATTCTGGGTTTTAATCCCAGCTCCTTTGACCTCTGGAATATCATATTCCAAGCCCTTTGATCCCGCAGTGTAGAAGCTGCCAGGTCCTGAGTTATCCTGATTGTGTTTCCACAATATTCAAATTGTTTCTTCCTGGCTGTTTGTAATATTTTCTCTTTGATCTGGGAATTCCGGAACCTGACCATTATATTCCTAGGAGTTTTCTTTTTGGGATCTTTTTCAGGAGGTGATTGGTGGATTCTTTCAACCTCTATTTTGCCTTCTGGTTCTAAAACATCAGGGCAATTTTCCTCAAGAATTTCTTGAAGGATGATTTCTAGGTTCTCTTTTTCGATCATGGCTTTCAGGTAGTCCAATAATTTTTAAGTTATCTCTCCTGGATCTATTTTGCAGGTCAGTGGTTTTCCCAATGAGATATTTCACATTGCCTTCTATTTTTTCATTCGTTTGGATCTGTTTAATAGTATCTTGATTTCTCATAAAGTCACTAGCTTCCATTTGCTCTAATCTAATTCTGAAGGAATGATTCTCTTCAGTGAGCTTTTGAGATTCTTTTTCCATCTGGCAAATTTGGCTTTTTAAGGCATTCTTCTCCTCATTACCTTTTTGAGCCTCTTTTGCCATTTGAGTTAGTCTGTTTTTTAAGGTGTTATTTTCTTCAGTCAGGTTGTTGACTCTCATTTCATAATTTTCTTGCATGGTTCTCATTTCTCTTCCCAATTTTTCCTCCACTTCTCTTATTTGGTTTTCAAAATACTTCTTAAAGTCCTCTATGGCCTGTAACCAGCTCTTGGTTTTCTTGGAAGCTTTTGCTTCAGGAGTTTTGACTTCTTTTTCTTTCTCCTGTTCCATGCTTTGATCCTTTTTGTCCCCAAAATAGGAGTGTAAAATTGGATTTCTCTGCTTGCTTTGCTTCCTTTGCCTGCTCATGTTGCCACTCAATTACTTGACTTTTGAGCTTTTTGCCACAGTAGAACTCTGTTACCAGAAGCAGGAGCTTTTTCCCAAATTACTGGGGTTTTCTCAGCTGCTGAAGGTATTAGTTGGAGGCCCTCTATGAAGCTTCCACACGCTCTGGCAAGCTGGTCATGCACTCCAGGACCTCCATCTTATACCGCAATCCAGATCCAAACAAGTTAAAGCAGGAGCGATTTTACCCTGCAGACTGGTCGCTTGGTCCCCCTACAATCTGCAGGCCAGGAGCTGAACCTGCCACGTGGCAGCAGCTGCATGGCTGCGGTGCCTCAGCAGCTTCTCCCTCCAGGGGATAAAGACTGGGCCACACTCCCAAACTACCAGATCCTAATGTCCACACTGCACTGACCTTTCACTTTGTCCTTAGCATCTATGTGTTGATAATTCTGAAAACCACGACAGCTGCTGGTGATCTGAAGTCTCTCCAGCCAGCTACTGGTCAGGCCGCCCTGAAGCTAAAACCTCAGGCTCTCACTGGGCTGGGCTTGGCTCCCAGAATGCTGAGCTGGCTACTTCCTGCCAGCCTGCTGGGCTGTCCTCAGTGGGATGTTAGCTTCTCTGTATCTGTGGGTTCTGTAGCTACAAAGTTTGCTCAGAGTCACCTTTTACATGAATTGGGGGAGGTGGAACTCCTTTTTAGTTTATAGGAGAACAAATATCAATAGTTCATTTCTTCTTACATCTAGAATAATCTAGGTTCTTCCCTTCCAATGTATTACCAAAATTTTAACTGAATGGTCTAGATACTGATTTTCTCTGTGGGTTAATCTCCAATCCCTTGTCTCTCATATGAACCACCATCAGATCTAAGGCTTTTGCAACTGTGGCTTCATTTGATCCAGTCAGAATTATACCATCAATATAATGGTGAGCATCAATGACCTCAGAAAGTAAGACCCTTTTGAAGTCTTTGCCCTGAGAGAACCTGTGGCGATATGAAGGGGAGTTAAAATAAGAATGAGGAATGATGCTGAGGGTATGCTGAACTCCTTCCCAAGTAGAGACAAACTAATTGATCTCAGCCACATGGTTGGAGAAAAAGGCATCATTGACAAAATCAATAACCCCATGCTGGGACCTGAGTAATCTTGTACCATGCTTATGAGATCAGGAATGGCTGTAGCAATCAACGTGATGCCTGGAAGATTCAACTCCCCCCACAATCATTAAAAGAGAAATTTTTGTAGCAGAATACTCCAGCCCCCTTCATCTTCATTACTAGGGAGGAAATATCTTTCACTATCATCACTACAGGGGACAGTTCAGACAACTCTAAGGGCTTCCATTTAGACCTATCAAAAATATCAGGCATAAAAGCTACTCTAAATACCCAAACTAGTACTGAATTCCAAGAACTCATAATATCCACAGCCACAAGACACTCCTTTTCATTTAGCCCCATAACAGAGGCTCAAACAGAGGGACTTCTATTCACTTCTACCTGAACAACATACTCCTTCCCTCAGTAGTTTGTTATCTCAACCTTCAATAGAAACTGTAGTAACCCTAAAAACTGTTGAAGGTATCCTGTAAAAATAGCAAACTGGCTGCTTTAGATATTTGGTGTCTCCTCCCCGCCAAGCCCCAATAACTCAGATATATGATCTCCAGTCCCAGAGTCCTGCAACAATCCATGTAGTCAGGAAAGAGGGAGAGGAAGGGGTGAGCAGCAGCCTTTGCCCCAGGGGTATTCATTTCAACTGTCTCTAAAATCTAGACACAAAGACTTGCTTAGAAAGACTGATAAAGTAGGATAGAAACTTTGAGGGATGTCCTAAATTTTGGTAAGGCGGAAAGACCCATGCTTCCCTAGTCCTGGATGTCCTGAAACAATTTTACCAACACCCTTGTAGGTTGACTATCAATTTCCTTATACATCCTTTGTTTTAAAAACTATATCTATGATTCTCTATAGGAAAGAACACTATCACTACTATGCATCTAACATGGCAATGAGCATCTTGAATAACTTAATCAACAAATATTTATCACTTGCCTACTATGTGCCAGGTAGAATGGGCAGATGAGAACAATTTGTTCCAGTGGCCATGAAGGTGTCTGAAGCACATGCTATGGAGCAGTTAGAGCTTGGTCAGACATTGAAGACACCAAGGTCATCCACTGCATCCCAGGCCATTGCCTGCTGAACTGACTTTTGTCTTGCCACTGGACTTTGATGACTCTGGAAGAGAGTGGAGTTGATGACTTTGTGCAACTCTGCCTCACTTAAATCCAATTCACTAGCAAGTCAAGACATTACCCTGTGAAGTCATTGGTCCTCTGAAAATGAAGGACAAGGGGGTGGCTAGGTGGCACAGTGAATAGAGCACCAGCCCTGGAGTCAGAAGAACCTGAGTTCAAATCCAGCCTCAGACACTTAACACAAAAACTAGCCGTGTGACCTTGGGCAAGTCACTTAACTCCAAAGAAAGAAAATGAAGGACAAACAATAACAGCAATGTGCCAGGCACTGGATTCCCTTGGACTAGTCTAGTCTCTCTCAGTTAGAAAATGATAGCTAAAATAAGGAAAGGAGTCGATGTTCTCCCCACATCCATTTTCTTTGGTCACCCCACTTACGGGCCCTGGCTGTGGAACAGTAAGTCAACAAACATTTGTTATTCACATATGATGTGTTAGACACTGGGAATGCAAAGATGAAAAAGATTCTGAGAGGCGGAGGGAAGGGAGGGGGTGGTTGTATATGGCTCACAGCTGAGACGGGAGAAGAGGCATGTGTAAAGTCAGCTCCTCCTCCTTCTCCTCCTTTGTCTCAAATTCCACAAGGTTTATTCCTTTAATTTAGGCATTTGGTCCCTCCTAAATACGAATTTCCTATCAAGAAGGCAGCCTTTTAGACTCTATTAAGGCAAATATACTTAGAACTTCATTGGATCTTATGATCTCATGAAAGAAGATACTCTCTCCACTGGTGCCTCTGGTGGAACCCCTCCACGTGGCCTTACCCTTTGTCCTTCTTGTCCATGAGTTGAGATCAATTCTTTAAGGAGGGTCTACCCTGCTAAAACCCTCTGCTGGAGTATTACATTGGAGTATTACACCTATCGAAAATATCTGGCATAAAAGCTACTGTAAACACCCAAACTAGTACTGAATTCCCAGAACTCATAATGTCCACACCCACAGGACTCTCCTTTATTTCCTATCTTACTTATACAGAAGTGGTTCACTTCCTCCAAAAGTTCACTGGACCTTGAACAAAGTTCTCACATTGAATGTCAGCTGTTAATAATGGTAATAGCTAGAATTTATCTAGCATATGAAGGATTGCTAAGCACTTTACAAATTTCTCATTTTAGCCTCACAACACCCTGGGGAGGTAGGTGCTATTTTTTATGCCCATTTTACAAATAAGGAAATTGAAACAGGCCTATGTTAAGTAACTTGCCTAGAGTCCCACAACTGGTAAGCCTGACCCTGGGATCTCAGATCGTCTCAACTCCAGGTCCAGCACTTCATCCATTGTGACAGCTGCCCAGTAATATAATTGTTATTATTATTATATATACACAAACATAAATATATCGTGTATGTATACATATACACATAATTTATATTGTAAACCATAAGGTTTACAATTTACTTTACAAATATTATCTCATTTGATCCTCACAACAACCCTGGGAAGTAGGTACTATTATCATTTTAATTTTACAGGGGAGGAACTTAAGGCAAATAGAGGTTTTGACTTGCCGAGGGTCACTGAGATAATAAGAGTGTGAAGCAGGATTCAAACTCAAATTCTTCCTGACTCCAAATCCAGCACTCTACCCTCTGTGCTGCCTAGCTGCTGCAATTCTTAGCATTCTTAAGCCTCTTCTCCCATGTTTCACTGCCCTTTCATGGGACAGGAAGGAGGTTCCCTGGTTTGGGTTCATTTTGTATTTTTAGCTATTCTGTGGATCACCAAAGGCCAAAGGATTCATTCCCTTCTAGTTATAATTGTTTCATACTTAGCTAGGTTGATCTTTGGGGAGCAAAGTTCATTGCTGAGACCATAATTAAAGGCTTTTTACTTGGGTAAAAATTATTAGTCCTTGTGCACTGTTGACACTGACTTTGGGAATTCAAGGTCACATTCACGCCACTGAGGCACCAGAGGAAGACTTTTCCAAGGAGAAATCATGTACATTTTAGCATGAATAAGAGTTTGGAAAGAAGGTCTTTGATTGGAGGGAAAGAAAGTTCAAGAGTTATTGAACAAGAGGTTGGGAAATGTCTCCATAAAAGATAAAGAAGAGGGTAGGGTTGAGGGAGCTTGAAAATTAAATTTGGATGTAGTAGCAGCCTATAGCCATAAAAAAACCACTTTAAAATAATGATAATAATAGGTAACAATGACAGAGTTTTAGGATTTGCAAAGCATTTTACATATATTATCTCATTTGATCCTATCAACAACTCTGTGAAGAAGGTGCTATTATTCTCATTTTGGAGATTAGGAAACTGTGAAAATCTGCTTCCTTATTTTAGTTGTACATTATATATTTATAATAGCACAGTATTGCGTGCCTTCCCTATCCTAGACAGCCAGAATAATAAGGTCCAGTCTTGGCATGTCTTGGACTGGAAGTCAAGATGCCTAAATCCGAATACTTATTATTTCTTTAAATAGTTGTTTTGTCAGATAAATGACTATATCTTTAGAGCTCAGTTTTCTCAGACGTTAAATGGTGGTTGTCCCAGGAGAGGGGCCTTTAAGCCCTCACATTCTATGATTTTAATTCCCTTAGACTTACTCTTTCTCTGTTCTTCAGGATAGCCCTAAACCAGCCTGTCCCACTACGTACTGGAGTAGGGTTGCCTTCCCTAATTCTCATTAGAAAGGGCATGTATTTACAAGCCTGGAGATTTAGAACTAGAAGGTTTCTTAGAAATCCTTGATGTGAACTCAGATCTTCTTAACTCCAAATCCAACAATATATCAATTACACAATGCTACTGCTCAGATTAACAGTCGTTAAATTTTAAGATTATTCTGCATAAGCAGAACCCAGCCTACCTATGGTGAGAAATTATCTCTACTGCAACATTAACAATCAGCTCCTAAATATCTGTTCTTTTTCTGTGTGTTGTCTGGGATCCATTTCCTATCACCTGGGGGTGACACAGGGCCTTCCTCCCAGAAGCACTTCTCCTTGCTGACAGCAACCACAGTCTCCAGTTGGCTCATGGCCACAGGGCAGGGAACCCCATTTAGGTGGATTTACCATCTAAGATTAGCTAATACCCCACCACTGTTCCCTTCCATTCATCCCAGTAACTTCAGGTTGACTGTACATGTTGGACTCACTCTGCAGCAGAGTTAAATTCAGATTAAAATAGCTGCAGTTAATCAACCTCTTAGCATTTATCTGCAATGATTCTTAGCCTCAAAGAAAGCCTCAAATAACACTCCTTAGCTATCTATCATCCTTCTTCCCTGGGTACAGTCAGTGCTCTGTGGTTGCAATATGTGCTAGCCAAGATGATGAGAGGAGTCAAATGAAGTGCTTTTTTCAGTATTTTAGAACATGAGCAATCGAGAGAAGAGATGCAAGTGACCCAGGTCGAGATGGTCCTGATAACTTTGTTTGTTCTGTCATTCTCTTACCTTGATTCTAGGGAGAGGGAGAGATGAGAGCTCTTTCTGTAATAACAATGGCAGGGTGGGAATTACAAAATAATGGGAAATTCTTTTCATGGGTTCATAGGAATATCATTAAAATTAGCCACATTTTTTTTTAAAAAGTCATTATGATAAGTCAAATGAAAGTGAAATGGACAGGTAGAGAGAAAAATGACCCCAAGCCATGCCAATTGTTCTGAGCATCAGTTTATTGAGCTGGCCAGCAACAGTCTCCCAAGGAAACCTTAGGAGAGCTGCCCCGACCATAGGGAAAGCGGGAATATTTGAAGTCAAAAACCGCCTAAAATAGGTGTGGGAAACAAAGTTAGTCTTGTGGGAAGTAAAGTTAGTCTGACAATGGTAGATAAGCACATCCATTGTAGCCAGGCCTTGGTCTGGACAGTTGTATAGTCCTTGCCCTGATTAATTATGAGACCCCGATGTCCAGGATCATTCTGACATCTTTTCAGGAAGTATGTATGGCCAGGTCTGTTTGTCACAAGAGAGGGGCTCCTGGCTAAGCATGTGCGAGTTCAGGAAGAATTCAGTAATTTCCAAACTTGTTACATACAGGAGCTTACTATATGAGGCCATGGGCATTTCAAAAGGAAGGTTACTGACTGGAAGGTGTAAGGTCTCTTTAAATGTGATGATTGGGATTTCATAGTTACCTTTTCTACAACCATTTTCAAAATAATTGGCTTATTCCTGACAAAATTTGATATACCATTGAAGGGTAAAATATACTTTGCTTTATTGGTGATTGTTGAAGGTTACTTCCTTTGTTTCATATGACTCATTTCATACTATTCCCCCTGCATCTCAAGGCTCCTTCAGGTACCAAAATTACTTCAGTAGTTTGTACTCACTCTCAAATAATCACAGTTAAACGAAACCTTAGAAGCCACATAATCTCTCCTGTTTCTGAAGGAAAGATATGTTGTATGAGGCAGTTATCCTCAAAGTATTAACCTCTAATTGTTCATTGTTCCTAATTAGGTCCTGTAGAGTCAAGTAGAACAAATTCAATCCGTCTGCCACAGGATAGCCCTTCAACTGTTTGAAAATAGACATCTGCCTGTATATGTATTCCCAGAGCTTAGCACTGTCTTTGTAAGCACTCAACGAATGATATTCATTCATTCATTTATTTATTTGTTCATCATGTTCTGCTAAAGCCTCTGGTTCTCCAAGCTAACCGTTCTCCATCCTGGCTGTGCTTCTCTAAGTGTCTTTCAGTTTCTCAGTGACTCAGATCGAACACAGTTATTTCAGATACCCTCAGGGCAGGGCAGAGGGGGAAAGATGTGAAAGAGTAGGTAGATAAGGTGGAAAGCTCAAATAATGATTTTTTTTCTTTTTACAAATATTGGAGATGCATGAGAAGAGGACTGAAACAAAACTGACAGATTCAGTTCGACGCAATGCAACAAACACATTATTATGAACAAGGCACTGTGCCTGGCACTTACGTAATAAAGAGAATAGTAATTCACATTTACGTACTTAGTGCTTTATATATATATATATATCTTTGGTTCTCACAACAATCATCTAAGCTAGAGGGTAGAATATTATCATGCTCATTTACAGATGAGGAAAGTGAGCTTTAGATATAAGATATATCTTGTATAAGATAGCACAGCGGATAGAGCACTGGGCCCAGAGTCAGGAAGATCTGAGTTCAAATCTGGCCTCAGACACTTTGAGACCAGATATGAATTCAGAAAGAAGAGTCTTCCTAAATCGGCCTGGCAATCTGTCCTGAGTGCCTGAGGCACCTGGCTGCTAATAACAGCTAACACTTATCTAATACCTATCATGTGCCAGACACTGTGCTAAGCACTTTACCAATATTATCTCGTTTGATCTAAATGATCAAAGGCCCTGAAATAGGAAAACCACATTGGGATAAGCATAAAGAACAGTAGTCCAAATTGGGGACAATATGAGATAGTGCTAGACAAGTAATTTGGAGCTTTTGGATAGCCTTGAATACTGGGATAAAGAGTTCACACTTTATACAGTAGGCAAGAGGAGCCATCAAAAGTTTTTGAGCAAAGCAGTTCTGTGATCCAAATCATGCATTAGAAGATTAGCATAAGAGCCATGTGTCGGAGGGAGAAGCAGAAAAGATATGTTTCAGTATAGAATAGACTGCTAGTGTCGGGTGAATCCCTCCATCTTGTTTCCACCAGGTTTTTCCTCTCTGTCTTAGTTATGCATACTTAAGAGATTTTGCTAGTCCAAAGGTAGGAAAAACAGGTGGAAAGCCTAATCTGGCTCACAGGAAGTAACTTTGTGGTAGTGTGTAGCATGGTACCAGGCATACAGTAGGCACTTAAGAAATGCTGATTGACTTACTAACTTTGACTTTAGAAAAGCTCACCTGTCCCTATGAATGTTCAGTACCCAATGGAGATGATTCCCCCAAGTCACACTGAGGGGATAGAGCTTTAATCACTAAAATTTGAATATATTCCAGAATTTAGTATGAAGAACAATTAACAAATCAGACTTTATTCCTCCAGATTTACATGGAATGAAAGGATGACGGACTCTGAGCTGGCCCCGAGGAGCCCTCTGTGTTTCCTCTCAACTTTACCTTCTCAAAAGGTTCCTGAGCAGTCAGATCTTGTTCTTCGCTGCACAATATCTGGTAATTCTCACTGGCTAATGAGCATCTGAAACCTAATTGCAGAAGAGTCCTTTTGTGCTTTTCCATTGATGTTTTAATTCAGTATACTTATCCATGGTGCTTCTTATTCTTTTTCCGAGGCAATATTTTTCATACATACCTACCCTCCCTCCTAAGTGACTATATATGAACCTGGGCAAGTCATTAAACTCTGTTTGCCTCAGTTTACTTAATAAAAGCACCCACCTGGCAGAGTTATTGGAAGGATCAAAGGAGGTAGTATTTGTAAAAAAAAAATGCTTAGCACAGTACTTATGGCATAGCAGGCCCTATGTAAAAGCTCATTCCCTTGGTTTCCAGGTGCAACTGCCTGAGGGCAAGATTGCAACTAATAGAATTTCCATTTTTGTAGTTTCCTGATTGTTCTTGGCAAAGCAGGGTGGATACTTTAAAATTTGACATACAAGAGCAATGGGATCCATTGCATTTCACCTGTTTTGTTGCCCTTTCATATTATTATCTGCGCTGATCCACTCTTAATGATCTGCGGCAGCTAGTATAGATACCTGAAATCCACCGTTAATCCAAACCACTTTGTTTAAATAATATCTTGGATCTTTTTCCTCATTTTCTACTTTATTTTCCTACTAGAGCAGCCACCAACTAGCATGACTTTTTAAATTAATTTCCTTCTCCCTGTTTGCCCTCTTTGAGAAAACAAAAACAAATGAATAGATAGATGGATAAAACTTGAGTAATCTGTGAATAGAGGAGAAGCGAAAGGTCCGGCTAATTGGCAAATGTAGGAATAATGGAGCTGCCAGTATAGCGATACCCTTTGTGACTATGTTCACTTTCTAATAAAATAAATTGAAATTTGTGTAAATTAGTTAACCGTTCTATCCCCTTAAATGGGCAAGGAGGTGCCCTCCATTTATATTCTTGGATATAAATAGGAAGGAATAACACTTATTTACTTTCAAATAGAATTATAGACTCTCAACTCTGAAGGAGACTCCTAAAGATGATCAAATACAACCCTCTTCGTTTGCACATTGGGAAATTAAGACACCAAGAGTTTCAATGCCATGGTCAAGTTCACGGGTCTAAAATGAGGTTTCCTGATTTCCTGTCACAGTAGTTTTTCCAATGGCCTAAGGTTCCTTAACCTTTACTATATCATGGATCCTTTTGCCAGTCAGGTGAAAGTTTATAGACACTTCATAATAATGTTTTAGATGCTCATAAAAATAAAATACAGAGGTTTAGAAAAATTGTGCTGAAATAGTTGTTAAAATGTTTTTTTTTTTAATTCACTGATGTCCAGGCTAAGAACCTGTTTTCTAGAGCTCTTTCTATAAATTATCTAATCTGATCCTTTTAACAATTCTGTGTTACCTTGAGAAATCACAGGATTTCTTCTACTCAGGGGTGGAGCTGATCCCAATTACAGCTTAGCTATACTTTCCTTTCAATTTATTATTCTCTGGTTTCTTTTCCACTCTTCTTCTATCTTTTACCCTTCACTTCTCTCTCATTCCTTCTTTCCTTCTCTTTTCTTGTTTTTTGAAGTATTTGAAACCAGAGCTCACAATACCATATCTATATAACATAATATCAAACTTGCAAGTGTAAAGTAGATTAGGATTGTGTTTAAGGGGAAAAAAAAGTATGATGATTCTCATTTTGGAGTTGAAGAAACTGCAATTCAGAAAAGTCACATAACTTGCCCAAGATTACATAGCACTTTGGACACCTGGACCAGGTCTTTTGACTCTAAGTCCATGACCCAAACCTTTTTTGGTATCCCTTAATCTAGGTCTTATATATTTCATTAGAATGAGGGTAGAGAAACAGAAGAGATGCAGCAGCCTGTACTTTCTCAGCAAAGGTTATGCTATAGGCCTGTTTTTGGCAGAGTTGTGGAATGATTTTTCTTAGGTGACTTCATGGGATATATGCATCTATAGTTTTTAGGTTATGCATCTGGACTAGGACAGAGATAGAGGCAAAAACCTAGATTTTTATTAGCCCCTCTGGCACTCAGAATAGATTTCTCAATGTTATCCAAATAGCCTCAATGTTACAAAAACTTACAGATTGGACTTCGCCTCCATTGCATCTACTCTCTCCCATCCAAGGACTGAAATGATTAAGTCACTTGGTGACTATCAGAGTCCAAGATGATGATTTTCAATATATAGTCTATAGGTGGGCCCAGCCTATCCAAGAATTGGGTTTGATTGTATTTCAGTGAGTTCCTGACAATACAGGGAGGTCCCATTTATATGTTATTTTTGTCATTTTTACTCCCCAACCAACGTCTGTGCCCTCGAGCAATTTGTTCTGCTGCTACTTATGGCTCTAGTGTCCTGACAAAGTAACTGTTTTAGTTATACAAAGTATCTGTCTTAGCAAGCACCCTAGCACACCCAGCATGGCCTGCTAGCACAGGTATTTTCATCTGCTTTTAAAGGAAAGACTGTCCAAAAATGATTTACTACTTTTAATTACATTCATTAGTTCAGGGGAAAGGTCATCACCTTGATGACCCTGTAGAGGAAAATACAAGCAGAGAAATGAGCACAAAGACGGGCTCCAGCTGTCTGAACGTAGCAATATTGTCCTATACTTTAAATACATCACTGGATCGAGGGAGCACAGACATCTAAGCAGTTGTGGGGCTCTTAACAAATGGCCACTCAGTGTCTCAATCAAGAAATCAAAAGATCCTCTTCATGTACAAAACCCCAAAGTAAAATGCCAACCTCCCAGAATACATAACAGAGACTCGACCTCTGACTGGTGAATTATCAGGGTTCAAAAGAGATCCATCCTTCAGATGTTCACAATTTAACCTAAGCCTGGGAAACCGAACTCCAAAAAGAAGACAATAAAAATCCAACCTTGCTTACACGTATACTATTTTATACTTTCAAATTTAATATCATCCTGCATAGATTTAATAAAGTGAGCTCTGCCTTCAAAAACTTGCTCTATATGAATCACATTGAAAAGAAAAAAGAAATGAATCACAGGAGAAATGAGGATAATAAAAACTGATTGAAAGGGAACCATGAAGTAAAGGGGTAAAAGAGGGTCAAATGACTCTAAGGCCCAAACTGGACTCACCTTCTCTAACGGATAAAAACAGTCACAAAGAAGCAATTCCTATTTGTTTAATCATTTGCTTGGATGAGGTACCCGTGGAAGTTATACCCATAGCAAGAGCCCAGGGGAAAGGCATGTCCTGGCCTGCCAGCTTGTCTGCCTCTCACTCAGCAGATCACTTACTCAGGCTCCTACCTGAAGGGACAAGCCATTGAGGAGGAATTTGTCTCATTTTCCAGGAAGGACATTCACAGCATGCTCAAAGGAGGCAGTCAAGAAGCAGCCATTAGAGCTGAGGTCAGGGAGATAAAAATGAATGAGAGACCTTTGTGGACTTTTTCAAGCTCTGCGATCTTTTCTCTGTACATGTCCTTGCTGCCTTTATCTTGTGGTCTCCCTCACCCTCCTTTTATTTTTTTCTCCTTTAAATGTCCTTAGAAGGATAAGAATCACTACCTTTAATGATAGCTGGGGCAGTCAGCCAGAAATTCCTAGATACATGATATGAGAGGATTATGAGCACATTCTGGAAGTGAATTTAAGATGACCAGACATTTCAAAGTCCTGATACTTTTTTTTTCTCCTGTTGCAACACCTTTAAGGATTTCCCCTGAGATGGAGGTTAGTTTAAGAAAAAAAGTCCCCTGGGACTTTACATAGCTTATACCCAAATAGTAGCCCAACCTAAAAGTTTCATAAAAATGGGAAAAGAGCCCATAGGTTGCAAATTCCAGGGTTTCGCCATATCCACCCAGTCAGCATTGCCTAATGTTGCATTACTGACTAATGAACTCACTACAGGGAGAAAAGTATAGAAAGGGCCAGTGATTAATTTCTGGCAATTAAATTAAGAATGACAGGACAGCAGCACCTACCCAAGCAGCCTAGATTCCTTAATTCTTAGGCCCTTTAAAGGAAAATAATATTTGTAAAACCAGTTTAACTCTTTTCTCAGTCATCCCCTTAATTTCCACTAGAAACTAACTTATGTTGAAGGCATTAATCTTTTCGGTCTTACTGACTTATGGTACTGTCCATACTGTTCCCAGGGCTATTCAGTGTGATCACAGCTCAGCAAATTTTTAAATTTTTTTTAAAACATCTGTTTAAAGAAAAGAAAAGTAATGTCCTAATTTCTGTTACCAGGTCAGCCCAAGCCAGACGTAACTTGGTATAAAAATGGCCATGCTATTAGTGAGTCAAACATCATTTCCAATTATGAAATCTTGGAGAATCAGTATATCCACATGTTACATTTATATAGGTAAGTGGCTGTCTCTCTGTACACTGTTTATTAACAAAATCTGTATTCTGTCATGTGTTGGCTGTTGGGAACACATGGAAGCAAGGCCAGAAAATGGTTTCTTACTTCTTTGCTGACTCACGATTTCAGAGGACTGACTTCCTTCCTATTGCTGGTATTAGTAAAGTTACTTAAGATGCCGTTGGTTCTTCTGGGTAACTTGATTATTCTAGGTTGTATTATTTGGTGCCATTAATGATATTACAACTTGAGTGTTATGAGGAAGCTATTCAAGGTATTTCTCTGAGAGGAAGGAGAGGTTAAAATGTTAGGTAACTAGAGATTGGTGCTTCAGTAGTTTGGTAAATCTGTAATTTCATCAGTGTGAATCACTCCATCCAACAATCCAGGTCACAACCCATCCTCACTTTCTCATCTTTTGTGACTCTGACTCTGTCCTATAAATTCTTCTTTTGTGGTACAGTAGAAACAGCTCTGGATTTGGAGTTAGAGGACTCAAGTTCAAATCCCAAATTTGCTACTTAATACCTATGTGATGTTGGATGTCACTTAACCTCTCTGGTCCTCAGTATCTTCATCTGTACCATGAGGTGATTCAACTCCGTGGACTCTACTAGCTGTATGATCTACTTAATATGTTGGAAGCTTTATAGCCCAAGTATATAGCAGGCACTCAGTAAATACTTTCTGATTGATTGGTTCCAATATCATCAAAACCCAAGAAATGTTCATTTTAAGTTTTGACCTAGACAGTTGTGTATCAGTAGAATGGCATTTTAAAATCTGATGAATTATTTTAAAATTATGTGTCACATACAGTGGAATGAGAACAGTAAGAAGGAGGAAGAGTAACTGTACTTAGTGGCAGGGCATTGAGGCAGAGAGGAAGAGCGAGAAGAATCAGGGAGCACCAGAGCTTCGTGAAGTAGAAAGTCGGAACACTGTGGTAAGAAAGAAGAAGGGAAATTAGCTACAGAAATTTTTCAAAGAAACTTGTTAGGTGTGCTGAACCTCGACTTTTTTCCTAATGGATTTAAATTTCTCATAATTAAATAAGCCATTTCCAATCTCTTGGCCTTCCACTGAGCAAACATGACGGATGATGGAGAGGATAGGGCAATAGACGTGAAAAAGGTATTTTAAATGCTCTGGAGAAAATCTGCTATATAAAATTCAAGGCTGAATTATTGTATTTATACCAAAGAGAACTGTGAAATTTTGATACTTTATTCCCTGAACATTTTTTAAAAAAGTAGTTTCATTTATGCTGAAATGTTGCATGAGTGACAGTTCTGAAAATGAATTATTTGAAAAGTCATACAAATGCCTTTCAAAGCCTGTTTGTTATTCGTTAATGAAAAGGTTGGCCTCTTTGTCTTTTCTTGCCATTATCAATAAACCACAAACCACAAGATTATCCTCAGAGTGCCCCAAAGAAAAAGCGCTTTTCTTTATCTACAAGGGTTTCCTCTTCAGGTCATTAAATTTGAGTTCTTCCAGATGTCAGAAGCTCCTATTTTTTGGCTTTCTCAAGGCCTGTTTCTGGTTTTAAGAAGTCTAATCCCTAAAACTTTCTTTGTTGCAAGAGGCACTGAAACAATATTTATTTTCCACCCAATCTTTCTCTTTCCCTAGGCACTCCCTCCCCCAATCCTCCCTTCTTGTTTTTTTCATGCTTTCCCCTTTCACTTAGTTAGACCAGGTAGGTTTTGACAAATGAGGCAGCTTTGGTGAGAATAATCAATGCTTATGTGATATTTATACTTATCCGATGATCTGGGCAGGGAGGAAGAGAGATGGAGTTATAGAAAACTAGTTTCCTTCCTTGCTTCCTTCCTTCCTTTTTCTTTCCTATTTTCCCCCCTTTCCTCTTTCTCCTCTGTCTTTCTGCATTTCATTAAGAAAACCACTAAAGTATACCTTATAGTTTAATTTTAACTTTCTTTCTGGGAAGGGGGTTGCTTGTCTATTGAGAGGGAGAAAGAATGGGAAAAATGATCAATGTTTTCTATCTCATAGTGAAAGAAAGACTGTGGCTTATTCAAATACAATATACAACAAGGCAGCAATGGAGCAGATAAAAATCAAGAGAAAACAGGAACCCACACCTAAAAGGCTACACCCATTCTTACAACAAATAAGTTTTAGTTTGATTTTTAAAAACCCAACCAAACTTCACTAAGAAAAAAACAGTTTATAGCAACAGCAGGGAAAGCAGATGGATTTGCTCAGGGACCAGTCAGGTCCCTGAGCAAATCACAGTGGAGGGAGGAGGGAGGGTGGAAGGGAGGGAAGAAAGGAGGTGGGGGTGGATGAGAAACAGAGGGAGAGAGACCGAGAATCAAGGAGAAACGTGAGAGAGGTGGAGAGAGAGAGAGAGACAGAGACAGAGACAGAGAGAGACAGAGAGAGAGGGAGAGAGACAGAGAGACAGAGACAGAGAGAGAGAGAGAGAGACAGAGAGAGAGAGACAGAGAGAGAGAGACAGA
>NW_027185665.1:4751704-4757488 GCF_028583685.1 Petaurus breviceps papuanus
GAGAGAGAGAGAGAGAGAGAGGAGAGAGAAGAGAGAGAGAGCTATGGCTGTGTCTCTCCCTAATCTCCCCCAGGGGGAGCTCAGTCATCTGTGTTACGTTAATTCAGGCTAAGGAATCACTAGCAGCAACAGAAGCTTGGGAAAGATTGGTGGACAAAATAACAGGAAGGTTTGATTCATTTGGGAGCAAAGGATGCTTTTTGAATCATGTATCTGATAACTCACCCCCAACCTGGATATTTCTGTCCAAGGCTAACTGATGGGGGAAAAGAAATTCTTTTGTTACTTCTTTAATTCCCATTCTCTGTGTGTTTACTTTTTCTAACCTGTCTACATTGTCTCTACTTAGTTTAAACTCATTTATGATTTTATGCTTTAAATAGAAGTTATTCATTGGATCATATGTAGGTTTAGATTTTAAACCAGAAGGGACCTTAGAGTCATGGAATCTACTGCCTCATTTTACAGATGAGGAAACCAGGGCCCAGAGAAGTTAATGGGCTTGCCAGAAGATACCCAGGCAGTATGTAGCAGATCTGGGATTCAGATCCTGGGTCTCCAAGTTTTGCAGTCTTTCTGTTAGACCCTTCTGCCTCCCATCTGACCTCTGGAAGTTTTCTGCTTGATACTCTTCACCTTCCAGTCGTATGGCTGGTTCTGATTATGTCATTCTCTTGCTTAAAAATCTTCAATATCTCCTTACAGCTTGAAGAATAAAGTCTATAACTATTAGTCTGACATTCAAAGTTTCTCCCAAATCTAGTTCCAACCTTCCTTTTTAGCTTTATTTTCCCTTCTGTACAGGCCAGATTTTTCCATTGCATCTCATCACCTTAGGAACATTCAGTACAATACACATACTGGTCTCCATTGCTTTGCTCATCCCATCCCTTTGCTTGGATTGCCCTCCCTCCTCCTTCCTGTTTATCCAAGTCTTATCTGGTCTTCAGGATACAACTCACATCCTTTCTTAAGTTCTTTCTTTTCTATGAAGCCTTCTCTGACAAGCCCACAATAATTGCTCCATCCTCTCATTTCCTCTAATTCTCATCTACTCTGACATTCACCGAACACTTGCCTTGTATCATCATTTATCTTATCTATAATCATATATACAGATATGTGTATATGTATACATATATGTGTGTGTACATGTATATGTAATTGGGGAGTTGGGGGGAGAGTCTGGAAGTTGAGTTCAAATCCAAGCTCTGTTAGTTACATTTCTGTGACCTTGGGCAAATCACTTTAACCTTTCCCAGCCTTAGCTTCCTATTTGTAAAATGAGAGGGTGGGGCTAGATGACTTTTAAGGCCTCTTCCAGCTTTAAATCTGAGTCTATAATTCTGATCTAGTTCTGCCTTCCCTAGTGGATTAGAAATTTCTTATGGTGTTGTATTCTAAACCTTTTTATGTCCTGAGTAGCTCATACAGTGCCTTACACATAGTAAGAACTTAATCAATGTTTACTTTTGCTGGCAGTAATGATATCGTTCATGGCCTTTCACTGACCTCTAGAATGTTCAGTTGCATGTCTATCACTGACCAGTTTCTTGTTTCTTTCAAAGAATCTTATGAAAGTTTGGATTACTTTTAAACTGCTCAGTTATGATGCAAATTATCTATAGAGCCCTGTCCATATCATGCAAATGTTTTGAAAGCCTCTCAGATACCCTGATATAGGTTTAGTTTTTGTCTGTGATGAGTTAGTCAGATTTGTGAGTGTTGGCCTTCTGAGGCTGAAGTCATGGTCTGGTCTCTTTGGGGGCCAGCAAAGACCATAACTATACTGAAGCATTTAGACACATTCTCTGAAGACAACTGGGCCCTAAATAGAAATTGTTGCCACCAGTTACTTTCATCCTACCTCTAATACTTTCTAACTGTATAACCTTTTTGAGCCTCAGTTTACACACACACACACATATCTGGAGAGAGAGAGAGAGAGAGAGAGAGAGAGAGAGAGAGAGAGAGAGAGAGAGAGAGAGAGAGAGAGAAGTTGGATTTAATAGCCTCTAAGGTCCCCTTAACTGTAAAGTCATGATCCTAGGATATGGTTCATAATTTTTCCAAGTTCTCCTTTAGCCCAAGTTTCCTATACTACATATGATCCGAGGACCAGGTAGCTTCTGCACCCCAACCCTGGCCAGCTATATCACAGGCTCATGTAATTGTCAATCACAAGCAGGACAGATCCATTGAGTATGGTAGTTTGCTGAACAATAATAAATACTTGTTGAATTGAATTGAGTGGAGCAAATACAAAGAGGGGCCAAAATCTTAAAATTTCCATCTGACTGTTGGCAGATATACAAAGGACAGAACATTATTTCCACTTGAAAAGATTTCCAAATACCATATAGTGAATCCATACACAAAGTCAGGGTACAGCTTTTAGAAGGAAGAAAAATGGGTAAGTTGAAGGGAAGAAATTCAGTTTATTTTGTTAGCTTCCTTTTTCCTTCTCCGACTTGTCCCCCTCCCCCCTAAAAACCCCCAGTAAATCAGGCTGTCTCTGTCTGGGGCAGGAAAGTTTCATAAATACCCTTGGCTCAAAGAATCATCTAGAAGTATTGAGTAACGAAGGCACTATTTGGGAAAGCCTTCTGGCTTCAAGGTTTCTTGAATGAGTTCCCTGCTTCTGATGTAAACCTGCCCTATGAGTCCCCAGGGTGGTAAGTCGGCTGCTGGGAACTTGTTGTCAGTCATCACTCTTACAGTTGTGGTTAGACAGGTGAGCATCCCCACAGAGTCAATGACTGGGAGGGAAGAGCCAGGCAGGCTAGTCTGGCCACATATAGGCGGGATTCTGGGCCTGCCTGCCCCTGCTAAGTGCTGATTCATCTGTACCAGGAGACGGGAAGGCTTCTGCAGCTGCTACTAGCCTAATGGTGATGACCCCTCTGGGACAAACCAGGAGTAGGCTGAGGAAGCAACCAAAAGTACAGAAACAAGTGCCATGTGTCTCAGAACAAGCAGACACATTACCCGTCGGACTGGCTAGAAACACCTTGTTTCACCATAATGTCCCCCAGAAACTCCTGTCTAGGGTCTTCCAGGGAGATTGTGAGTAGTCCCAAAGCTGATGCAGGTTTCAAGCCAACTGTAGCACTACAGAATCAGATTTTCCTGTTGATTCTAGAAGAGAACTTAAAAGATGTATTCATTCCTCAAGCATTTTTTAAGCATCGCCCATAAGCAAGTTCATGTCTTCATTTCACAGATTCATTGAAAAAGCTACAAAGAAAAAAGGCAAAACAGTCCTTTCCCTCAAGACACATTCTATTGAGGGTGAAACTATAAGAACACAGATACGAAAAAAAATCATATATATACAAGGCCAATAAAAAGCAATTCCTTTTTTTAGGGAGAGGATAATAGCATCTTGGTGGAAGGGGTCCATCAGGAAAGGCTTTAGGTAGCATGTGGTGCTTGAACTGTGTCTTAAAGGAAGCTAGGGATTTCATGAGGTAGAGGTGAGAAGAGAGCATATCTATGAGGTCTAGAGAGGTTAAGTGATTTCATTAAGGTCACACAGCACACTAGTAAAGATTTGGAACTAGAACCTCATATTATTTTTTTTTTTTTTGCATTTTTTTGGAGGGCAATTGGGGTTAAGTAACTTGCCCAAGGTTACATGGCTAGTTTTTTTGTGTGGGTGTTAAGTGTCTGAGGCCGGAACCGAACTCAGGACCTCCTGACTCCGGGGCCAGCGCTTTACTCACTGCGCCACCTAGCCGCCCCTAGAACCTCATATTCTTGATTGCCTGATTAGTTGAGGGCTATGGAGTGCTACTGTTTTAAGAGCCATGGGGGGATAAAAAATGAATGAAAAACAATGAAAGGGCTTAGGTTTATATCCCAACTTTTGCCATTTACAATCTATGAAGTTACTCTTTGGGCTTCAGTATCTGTAAAATGAGAGAATTGTATTAGCCCCTAAAGTCCCTTCAAGCTCTAAATCTATGACCCTATGAACATCATTGATACATTATAGTTAAACTCCACCATGACATCATGAGACTCTGCTGTAACCTCTTTTAGGGAAATGCCCCCTATCACATTTATAAGATCATTCCCATTTAACTTTGCCTAACGTTATGTTTTTGTGGAATCAGTTAATCTTGTCAGGCAAGGTCTACCTGTATATCAACCTTACAAGTTACAATTTGAATATAAATTTAGAATGTAAACTCCTTGAAGGCAGAGATTGTTTCATTTTTGTCTTTGTGCTCTCAATATTAGCACAGTACCTAGCATTTAATAAGGACTTAATAAATAAGTGCTTTTTGATTGACTGATAGGATTTAGGTTGCTTCCCATAGTTTATGGAAGGAAGCAGTCAAACTCACACAAGTCTAGAGAAAGGCTGCTGATACTGATTCGAGTGATGATGTGGTATTAGAAATTTCTGTAGAGGAGCCAAACAGAATTAAAGCATAGTCCAGAGACCTGAATGTGTAGGTAGGACATGTGCGAAAAACAAATTTGAAGCTGAATATGCAAACATCTAATTCAATTCCATGAGTCTTCTTGAGCTTCCTGGCGTGAAACAGAGTAATTGTCAGAAGAGGCCTATGTCATTTCATACTCTATTTATGTACATTTTGTTTTACTCCTGGCCAAAACTGTAAGAAAATGCTTGGGGCAGAAGCCAGAGGTCATTGGATTTGGGCCTATTATAGATGAATTTTAAAACCCCAAGATGGGGCTTTGACTATGCATATTGGCTTGCAATTAGACTGGAGTTTTTTCTTTGCAGAAGATAATGACCCCAAATTCTAGGGTTATAATAAACACAGCAGAGACAGACATGGCGAAAAATCTAGTCTGATTGTGATTGTTAAAATCTAAGAAATGTAAGGGAGGCAGCATGGTACAAGATGTCAAAGGTCCTGGGTTTGAATCCCAGCTCTGCTACTTACTGCTTTAGTGACCTTTGATAAATCACTTAACTTCTCTGGGCCTTCGTCTCTTTAGCCTAATAAAGCGAAGAAAATGGCCTTCTGGTTTTAAACCTACAATTTGAATTAAATTTTTTATTTGATTTCACCTGTTCTCATGGTGTCATTCCACCACTTTCAGAGATTATTACTGTTCAAAAGGGATTTTGAGGACATCAACGTAATGGTAAAATCTCCCTGCCAACACCTGAGCTCTACTCAGTGTTGACTGTGAGTATGGATACATTTCCTGATCACTTCTCTCCTCCCGAGTCTTGGTGCTGTGGCCTGTCCTCTGAAGCAGGACATCCCTAACGTTCCTTTTCTCAACAAGATGGGTCCTCTTGCCAGGTCTGAATCACTGAGTCCCCGGGCCTGTTTTCCCTTTGCCCTCAGTTCTACTTGCCCTTGTTCAAGGGGCACTAGAATTGAGGCCGGATGAGTTGACCTTGTTGAGATGACAAAGAGGGACAAGTCAGGAAGCAGAGATTCGATGCTGACAGCAGAAAACCAGGCCGAACAAAGAAACCGATGTGACAGCTTTCCTCTTCTGACACTGATGACAGGATTCTGTTTATGAAAGAAGGCCTAAGATACGGTTTTGTTCATATTCACTGCCTGTCTGCAGCAATTGAAAAATGCTCCCCAATCCACTGGGTAATGTGAAAGAGGGACCTTCGTGGGGAGCTCTCTAACTCAAATCCAGCTGTCAAGAGACGGCTGACACTTTCTGAAGATGATAAATGGTGAATTATTATAGAAAGAAGGAAAGAAAGAGAGAAAGAATGAATGAAGAAGGAAGGAAGGAAGGAAGGAAGGAAGGAAGGAAGGAAGGAAGGAA
>NW_027185665.1:4757498-4851450 GCF_028583685.1 Petaurus breviceps papuanus
GGAAGGAAGGAAGGAAGGAAGGAAGGAAGGAAGGAAGGAAGGAAGGAGGGAGGGAGAAAACATTTATTAAGGGCCTACTATATGCCAAATACTGTGCTAAGTGCTTTACAAATCTTAACTCATGTGATCCTCACAACAAGCCTGCAAGGTAGGTACTGTTATTATTCCCATTTTAACATTGGAAAAACTGAGGCAGATAGAAATTAGTAGAAATGATCACAAGGTTCCCTAATTTGCTTCAAAGCTCAACTCAAGGGTTACCTTCTACATGGGGTGCTTCTTGAACTCATGCCTCCCATCACAAAATTCTCTTGTATCCATTATATATCCTTAAATGTATATGTGTTGTTTCCCCCAGTGGAATGTAAACTTCTCGAGAGCAGAAACTTTTTTTTGTTTGTTTTTGTAACCCTGACATCCAGCACGGTGCCTGGCACATAGTAGGTACTTTAAAATACTTGATTAATCGGTAGGATCATAGATTTAGAATGGAAACTTCTTTTTTTTTTCTTGTTTTGTTGTTTGTGAGGCAGTAGGGGTTCAGTGACTTGCCAAAGTCACACAGCTAATAAGTGTCAAGGGTCTGAGGCTGTTTTAGAACTCAGGTTCTCCTGATTCCAGGGCTACCTAGCTACCCCTGGAAACCTGTTATTTTAAAGATGAGGAAATTGAGGCCCAGAGAGATGAAGTGACTTTCCTAAAGTCCTACAAGTGGCAGAAAAGAGCACTGGTCACCAGATCCTCTGGCTCTGAATCTTTGTGTCTCTGTCGTGTTGTCTCCCACAGAGATGAAAAGGACTCTTAGGGATTATCTAAACCAAACTGCTCACTCTAAGACTTTTTTTTAAATTAAATTTTATATTTATTTTTAGTTTTACATCATTCATTTCCACAAGATTTTGAGTTACCAATTTTCTCCCTGTCTTTCCCCTACCCACAATCCCAAAACAGTGATCTCACAGTGATACACTGTAGTGTATCTCACTATAAGATACACCCCTTCTCCCAGTCTGTTCTCTCCTATCTTCCCTATTCTCCCTCCAAATTTCTGGTATGATAATATGGATCTCCATACCTCAGTGCCTGTATATCTTATTTCCCAGTTGCATGTAAAAAAATATCTTTTTAAACATTTGATTTTGAAACTTAAAATTCCAGATTCTTTCCCTTCTTCCCTCATCACCCTGCTTACTGGGAAAATAAGCAATTGAATATAGGTTGTACATGTGTAGTTATGTAAAACATTTCCATAGTGGATATATTGTGAAAGACTGACTATATTTCCCTCCATCCTATCCCGATCACCATTTGTTCTATTCTCTACTTTGATACGATCCCTTTATAAAAGTGTGTGCTTCTAACTTCCCTCCCCCTCAACCTGCTCTCCCCTCCATCATCCCTCCTCTTATCCCCTTCCCCCCTACTCTCCTTTAGGGGGAGATACACAATTTCGTGTGTATGTCATTCCCTCCATAAGCCAAATTCAGTGAGTGTAAGGTTGACCCATTCCCTTTTGCTTTCCTATTCTTCCCCTCCATTGTAACAGCTTTCCCTCGCCTCTTCTATATGAGATAATTTACCCCATTTTGTCTCTCCCTATCTCCTCTCATTATATTCCTCTCTCACCTCTAAATTTCACCTTTTAAATATCATCCCTTCCTATTAAATTGGTCCTGTGCCTTCTATGTATACTTGTACACATATATACACACAATCACCTATGTATTCATATGCCCATATACCCTCCTATATAGATATATATGTGTGTGTGTGTGTGTATATATATATATATATATATATATATATATATATATATATATATACACACACACACACATTTCTATTCCCTTCAACTATTCTCATACTGAGAAAAGTTTCATCAGTTACAATTGTCATTTTTCCATGTAGGGATGTAAATAGTTCAACTTTGATCAGTTCTTTATGATTACTTTTCCCTGTTTACCTTCTCATGTTTCTCTTACTTCTTGTATCTGAATGTCAAATTTTCTATTCAACTTTGTTTTTTTCATCAAGAATGCTTGAAAGTCCTCTATTCCACTGAATGACCATATTTTCCCCTGAAACATGATACTCAGTTTTGCTGGGTAGGTGATTCTGGGTTTTAATCCCAGCTCCTTTGACCTCTGGAATATCATATTCCAAGCCCTTCGATCCCGCAGTGTAGAAGCTGCCAGATCCTGAGTTATCCTGATTGTGTTTCCACAATATTCAAATTGTTTCTTCCTGGCTGTTTGTAATATTTTCTCCTTGATCTGGGAATTCTGGAACCTGGCCATTATATTCCTAGGAGTTTTCTTTTTGGGATCTTTTTCAGGAGGTGATCTGTGGATTTTTTCAACCTCTATTTTGCCCTCTGGTTCTAAAACACTAGGGCAATTTTCCTTGAGAATTTCTTGAAGGATGATTTTTAGGTTCTTACTTTGGTCATGGCTTTCAGGTAGTCCAATAATTTTTAAGTTATCTCTCCTGGATCTATTTTGCAGGTCAGTGGTTTTCCCAATGAGATATTTCACATTGCCTTCTATTTTTTCATTCATTTAGATCTGTTTAATAGTATCTTGATTTCTCATAAAGTCACTAGCTTCCATTTGCTCCAATCTAATTCTGAAGGAATGATTCTCTTCAGTGAGCTTTTGAGATTCTTTTTCCATCTGGCAAATTTGTATTTTTAAGGCATTCTTCTCCTCATTGGCTTTTTGAGCCTCTTTTGCCATTTGAGTTAGTCTATTTTTTAAGGTTTTATTTTCTTCAGTCAGGTTGTTTAATCTCTTTTCATGATTTCCTTGCATCATTCTCATTCTCTTCCCAATTTTTCCTCCACTTCTCTTACTTGATTTTCAAAATCCTTCTTGAGCTCCTTCATGGCCTGTAACCAGTTTGTACTTTTCTTGGAAGCTTTTGGTGCAGGAGTTCTGACTTCAGTGTCTTCCTCCTGTTCCATGTTTTGATCTTTTTTTGTCCCCAAAAAAGGAATCTAAAGTTGGACTACTATGCTTGCTTTGCTTCCTTTGCTTCCTCATGTTGCCACTCAATTACTTGAGTTTTGAGCTCTTTGCCACAGTAGAACTCTGTTTCCAGAGGGGAGAGCTTCTTCCTAAATCACTGAGATTTTTACAGCTACTGGAGGTATTAGAACGGTGCCATCTCTATAGCCCCCACATGCTGGTCACACACCTCAAGACCACCACCCAAGACCGCAATCCAGATGCAGGCAGGTTAAAGCAAGAGCCATTACCCTCTGAATGGTCGCTTGGCCCCACTGTGATCTGCAAGGTGGGAGCTCTGAAGCAGCCACATGGAGGAGGCTACATGTCAGTGGTGCCTCCACTGCTTCTTACTCAGGGGGCAGAGGCCAGACTGCACCTCTGTCCGCCCCAGTTCCATCAGAGTTCTACACTGACCTTTGACTTTGTCTTTGTCATTTATGGGTTGATATTTCTGGAAACCGTCACAGCTGCTGGTGATCCACTCTCCTGAAGTCCTCTCTAGCCGCTGATGTTCAGGGCCACCTTGGGGCTAAAACTGTGAGCTCATGTGGGGTTGGGCTTGCCTCCCAGCATGCTGTACTGGACCCTTCCTGCTGGCCTGCCAGGCTGCCTTCAGCAGGAGATTTGTTTTTCTTTGTCGCTTTGTGGATTCTGTAGCTCTAAAATTTGTTTAGAGTCATATTTTATAGGTATTTGAGGTGGTTATCGGGGGAGCTCTTGGAGTTTCTACCCTGCCATCTTGGCTCTCTGCCCCCCATTCTAAGACATCTTGACTATTATAAATACCCAAATTAGCTACAAAGGAACTGTGAAGAAAGATGCTATCTGCATCCAGAGAAAGAATTGATAAGTAGAAGTATATGTAGAATGGTTTTACATATATATGTTTATATATATATATACATCTGTGTGGGTGTGTGTGTACGCACACAAACACACACACATATTTACACATATTTGTGTCTAGTGGTAGCCATCTCCAGGGCAGGGGCAGGGGGAGGGGAAAAAAGGAAAAGAAAGAAATTTACAAGATAATTTTATTATGTATTTACAAGGAATAGCAAGAGGTACACAATAGATTTGCAGTTTCATGCACAATCATATTTTTTCCCCTATTCTACTACGTTATGGAAATGTTTGTTTCATTTCTTAAGTTCCAAACAAAATAAATAAAATTTTAAAAAAGAAACAAAAGCAAGGCAGCCGAGATCCAGAGCTACTTACTGGTTGTATAATAGAAGGCAGATCACTTCATCTCTCTGAGGCTGTTTCTTCATCTATAAAACTAGAGAACTTGATTCGTCATCTCCAACACCCCTTCTCATCTTCTATGAGCCCAAGGTATCACGAGGTACAATGTTACAGAGAAGCAAAGGCTGGGAGAGACAAAGGAAGGACCGGGACTCAAGGGTCCTTGTTCCTATTACCGAGCTGCCTATAATTCGTTACATATTTCATTGTGTCTTATTGCTAACACCATCTTCAAAAATAAAAGAGGCGAACTACGTTTACTGGTATGTTAAGTAATTAAAATAGAAGTGATCTAATTGGGCTGATAACAGGGGATCTATGTACTGATCTTTTAGGCCTGATGATGGTAACAGCTTTAGGAATTCTCTCAATGTCATTTATTCATTTGTTTTTCAAGTTTTTTGATAACTACAATTGATCAAATTGATTTGTTTACCAGATTAAGAAATTAGTTGTAGGTAGAAGCTAGGAAATTAACCCTCCAGGATATAGGAAAGAGAAGGAAATAGAAGCGAAGCTTTTCTCTTTTACTATGTTCCTGCCCCCTTCTCTGCTTTAGATTTCATCATTGTCTATTCTCTCCAGGACTGTGCTTAGTTGGTAGAGCTATAACAGACAAAGCAACCAAAGCTTTGTCCCAGGGTACTATCATCACCTACACTCTTTCAGCCACATAACAATGATGACCTAACTAGCAAGAATACTTAAAGTAGGTGCTATTAGCTAGCACCCCAAATGAACTTCTCCCTGGGTTAGCCCACCTCCTGCCCAGCTTCCTCCCGCGGCGCGGCCCCCTTGGTCGCTACCCTAACAGTATTTTGAAGTCTTTGCCTGTGATGGCCAGTGTCACAGTCTCTTCCACCTTGGGACATGTTTTCTGAAGCTTACTTCAGATATCAAACTTCCTAATTTGGACTCTAATATCTGGAGGAGAACTTTGCTGCTTTTATATTACATTGATGCCATTAAGTACATGAATACATATTTAATATGAATTTGTTCAAAGACTATGATGACTATCTATAACTGGATTCAAGTACCAAACTGTTCTTCAAGGTCCTTCAGTCAGTCAACAGTCAACAAGTCTTTATTAAACACATATTTTATGTGAAGTACTGGAGAAACAGAGGCAGAAGATCACATTCCAATGAAGGAGAGAACATGCTTCTGAGAGTAGAATGACTTAAAAACCAGCTATGCATACGAGGAAATCCAGTGCCTGCTGTTCCATATCAGGGTTACCTAAGCTACAAGAAGGTTCCAGCTCTTGGGAGAATGCTATTTTTCAATCCCATTTTATTGTGTAGTGATGTGACAATTCAGAATTATGACAACCAACTTCTTACTTCTCCCTAAAGTTCGACTTGTTCAAAATTCTTCAGTGGTTTTCATTACTTACCGAATAGAGACAAGAAGGGAAAAAGAAGGGAATGAGCATTTATTAAGCACCTACTTTGTGCCAAAAACTGTGCTAAGTGCTTTACAAATATTATCTCATTTGATCTTCACAATAACCCTTTGTGGTAGGTGCTATTATGATCTCTATCTTACAATTAAGGAGCCTGAGGCAGACAAAGGTTAAGTGACTTGCCCAGGATCACACAGCTATTAAGTGTCTGAGGCCAAATTTGAACTCAGGTCCCCTGATTCCAGTGCCCTCACAATACTCAAAGCCTTGCCTATAATAACAATGGCTAATGTTTACTTAGTACTTTAAGTTTTGTAAAGTTCTTTGCATAGATAATTTCATATGAGCCTCACAACAACCTAGGGAGGGAGGTACAACAGGTATTATTAACTTGTTATTATTTTACATATAAGGAAACTGATGCCCTGAAAGGTAGATGATTTGCCCTAAGTTTCTTTCTTATCCCAGGTACTGGATAAGAACCTCTGTCTCTCCAGATTTCAAGTCCAACCCGAGTTCCTCTACAATCCCCTGGCTTATGCACATAGTGAGGTGCACATAGAGGGAATTACACAATTATCTGTTGATTCAGAATTAATGACCAAATGAATAAATCAAGGGTCTGACTGCTGTTTTGGACTGGGGGAAAAAGGTGAGAAAGAAATTTAAAGTGTTCCCTATAGCTCAGTAATTCCTAATCCCTTTTAATTATATACAGAATTCCAAGTGGCAGAACTTGAACATTCTAAGCCCCACCCCTTCCCTTGAATTATGATGAATTTGAATAAATTACAAAAGTTCCAGGGCAGTAAAATAATTGATGCCCGGAATTATATTGGTGAATTTTTTAAAATCCCAAAACTTGCTTCAAGGAAATATCATTTTAACTGAGTGCCCCTACCAAGAAAAGGAACTGGTTTACATCTTGCAGATATTTAGAGCACTTTCTCTTGTGGTATCTGGCTCAGAAAATTCACACCCCCTTGAGGAGAAACATTAGAGTATTTACCTCCTTCCCTGCCAGTGTACATGTAATCCAGGTGAGATTTTTTCCTTGATTTTTTTTTCTTCCACTGGGAAGTGGACTACATCACTTTAATGGGAAAGGGCCATGTGTGTCATTATCTAATGCAAGAGGTGTGAAATTCCACATAGATTACATTCCATTAACTGGGTTTAAGGACAGGGAGAGGTAGCGATAAAGAGGTAAAATCCAAAAAGGATCCCAAGGCCTCATTTTAGGTTTTAGCTTCCTACCTTTGACCAGAGCTCTAGGCAAAGAGCCAAAGGCCTGTTTTGAGTTTCAGCAATTTGTATTTCTCTGTATAGTCCTTGCCTACGAACAGTGAAATGTCCAAATGCAGGCAGCCAGACAGAGGAAAGTGGAGACCCAGCAAGGGGCAAGGATAATCCAACTAGACAACCATTCCTTTAATAACTGAGAATCGATCTGATTTCCTCAAACAGAGGCTATCACCAGATAAATGTTGTTCTATCACATCTGTATTGAAAAAATGTGTGATACTCCAATTCAAAGGACCAGTGCATTGGAGATAATGTTTGTGAAATGGCTAGAAAAATTATAAAATGCTCTACAAATACACAGTACTATTATTTGGAAACTAGGAATTACAAGGGGCAGCAGCAATTACATAATCAAGTGGAATTATTATTGATAACATCTGGGAAATACTATTTCTGGAAGGGAAAAATGAACAGCTAAAGTGATCTTAAACTTTTTAAAGGCATCGCTTCTTCTAACATTCTCCAATCTCCTTATCATCTTTGTTTGCTAGAGTTGCTATACTAGCAGATCAAGGGAGTTTTATAGAACCTGCTACTAGCTTACTAACCATAGGCAAATTGACCTCTCTCATCTATACTAATTAGCTCCCAATGTTGCTTTGAGGAAAGTGCTTTTTAGGCTTTTAAATACTATATTAATTAGACAGACCTTTAAGTACACAAAACTGGAAAGGATAGGCAATATTTGGATGAGAGAATCAATGTTCTAAAAGATCCTGATAGGCTGGACTTTGGACTGGATCTAATAAGAGGACATATGTGGAACAGAATAGACCCAAAGACAAAGCCAGGCAACAAGCCATTTGAGACTGTCCTCCAGACCGACCTGTTTGGGCATAGTTGTTCAGCTGAAGATGAATCTACTGAATTATGTTATCATCTGTAATGGCAACCACACTGGCATGCCCAGGATGGCTGCTAGCACAGGTTCTTGGATCTGCTTTACTAGGAAAGACAGCTGTTTAAGGGGTAAACAATCTTTAAAAATTATATTCTAGTGAATGTAAGCCACTAATGTAGTTCAGGAGAAAAGTCAGCACCCTGAACTTCAGAGAAAATACAAACAGAGAAGATACAGATAAAATACGAGCAGATAAATAAAGACCAACAGACAGGCTCTGAAGACCTGAATGCACTTTACATACCTCCCTGGATTGAGAGAGTCTTTACATCTGAGCAGTCAGGGAGCTCTGAGCATGTGGCCACTCAAAATCTCAACCAGGGAATCACAAGATCTTTCTCATAAGTGAGCCCCCAAAGCAAAATACCAACTCAGATATATTTACACTTCTTAGAACCAGAAGGCATCAAAACCCTCTTGACTCGGTGCCAAATTAGAAATTAGCCAAAGGTATGAAAGCCTTCCTACAAGCTTCCCTTAATAGGCTCCCTGGGAGGCCTGTTAATGGGTGGGGAAGATCTTAAGTTCCACTAATATGACATCATCGAAAACAATACTTTTCATTCATTCATTTAGTCCGTAGGAATAGTATGAGAGATTTTGTCATGATTTTTTCATTCCATCTTTTTTGAAATGAAGATACATTATTCTGTAATTAGAAAAATGTGAAATGCACAAGCACTGAATAAAACAGGGCTAGGGTTGGGAAGGGGGACCTAATTAACAGCAGCTTTCACATGGAAAAAGACTTGGGGGTTTTAGTTGATAAAGTACAACATTGAAGTAGCATGTCTAGAACCAGGACAATAAGAGTCTCATTACATTCTAGAATGATCACCCTACATCTGGAGCAATGGCTATAGTTTTGGGTGCCATGTTTTCAGAGAAATGTCAAGTGTAGTATGTCCATTGAAGAGTGGTCAAAATGGTGAAGGATCTAGAAATCAGGTCATATGTGAGGCCTTGGAAGAAATACAATGTTCTTCCTATTACACTCGATTGCCTCTTAGCATCCAAGATTAGAACGGTTTACTTTGGGAGATAGTTAATCTCCCTCTCACTAAAAATGCTCCAACAGGGATGAAGGAGTACCTGAAAGATCTGTTACAAAAGGGATTCCTGCCTTGGGAACAAGATTGGATTAGATAATCTTGAATAACCCTTTACCTCTAAATTCTGGGATTTCATGATTCTCTCTGGGGATTCACGATTCATGTATTTTTAAACATGTCTGAACAAATTTGTAAATGAAAGAAGGTATTTGTATAACTCAATGTTGTTTGATCTCACTAAGGCAGTGACTAATTCCAACTTGAGGACAAGAGGGTAAAAAGAAAATCAATTTTACTTGAAGTCACTTAATTATCAAGGCATTGACCACATGACTCAAAGCCAGAATGGCCTGAATTGGGGGAGCAACAGATTTGGTTTACAGTTTTATTTTTGAATTGAGAAGATCTATGCTAGTTGTAGATAATGTAGGAGTTGCAGGAGAACTAAAGAAATACTCTTGTCAGATGCTGCTCAAAGTGGATTTTATAAGGTTTGCTTATATGTCTTATATGCTTATATGTGGAAAAAAGCAAAGAAGAAAACAAATATTTATTAAGCACCTAAAATGTGCCAAGTACTAAGCTAATTGATTCACAAATATTCTCTCATTTGATCTTCACAACCCTTGGAGGTAGATGCCATCATTACCCTGATTTTACAGAGGAAACTGAGGCTAATAGAGGTTAAGTGATGTATTTGCCCAGGGTCACACAGCCAGTGTCTGAGACTGGATTTGAACTTAGAGCTTCCTGACTCCAGGTTCAGTATTCTATCTCTTCTACCTAGCTGCCTCCAGTATCAGATCAGTCCCTGTTTTTCACAGTGTGTATAGGTGTGGGGGGAGAGGGGAGGCCATTTCCCTTTGTACTAACTGCTGAGTAGGTCGTTGCTTAAGATGCAATATTAATATCAACACTAAACAATATATAAAATTAAATGTATTCCAATGCATGGGGTATTAAGATCTTTGGTTTAAAAAATAAATCTGAATTTGTGGTAGGTTTTCCAAGAGAACATTGCCCCTCCCTGCTGCCTCCCCCTTTCTTTATTACAATGGTTGTATTTGACAAACTAACCATCCATCCATCCATCCATCCATCCATCCATATGCATTTTCCTCTTCCAGATTCAGGCAGAATCATTCCCCTCAAGCTAGATGCCATAAGGGAATGGTGAGGATGTGATATAACCAGCTGGTGAATGATTTTTCTCTGCATCAAAAAAATAGATGCAATGCTGAAGTTCTAACTGATAGGGAAGAGGGAGGCACCCAGATTTCAAATCCAACCTAAGTTAGTAAATGAAATATTTTCTCCCCCTTCCCTTTTCCCTAGAAATACTAAATTCAATTAGAGAAAAGCCTAAGGAATGTGAAGGATTCAGCTAGCTCACTAGTAGAAATGATATTACTTCCCCAACCTCAAAGGAAAAATAGGTAAGATACTTAAATAAATACTTAAACCAAAGTATTCAGACTCTGTGCTCACTTCCTGCTGACTTGGTCTCACTTTCAGATAATTTTGCACTTTCTCCCAAGTCTCCCAAAGATGAAACACAAGACTTACTCCCTATCTAGCCCAGCAGTACCACTTTCCATTCTCTGGCCTCACTTTGCGACCACAATTCTTTCTGAGATGTTGGAACTGGCTCCCCAAGCAGATTGTCAGATCTCCGTGGGCAGAGACTATGACTTATATGTTGGGCAACAATAGAAGCTCAATAAATACTAGTTTGAGTGGTTAGCCATGGAAAAGAAGTGGGAGAGAAAGCCTAGCTCTCTGCATCTTTATAACTAAAGGTTATGGGATACACACCATAGTACTGTCTTGAGTTGGTTCCATTCCAGGAACCCTTCTTTATTCTTCCTCCAATTTAACTATCCTGAGTTCCTGGCTGGAAATGGGGATAAGCAGTTGTGGTGTGGGGCCAGGGGGTAATGGAGGTGGAGAAGGATCATGAAGAAGGTTGTGTTTATTTAATGGGATGAACCACTGTTTAACAAGTTAGCTATCAGACAGCTGGAGGTCTATAAAGGAAACGACAGAGGCGGTTTCCTTGCCTTAAGGTACATTGTATTTTCTATTTTTTTTTGTTCAGTCATTTTGCAGGCATGTCCAACTCTTCATGACCCATTTGGGGTTTTCTTGGCAAAGATACTGGAGTGGTTTGCCATTTCCTTCTCAGGCTCATTTTACAGATGAGGAAACGGAGACAAACAAGGCGAAGTGATTTGCCCAGGGTCACACAGCTAGTAAGTGTCTGAGGTCAGATTTGAACTCAGGAAGAGGAGTTTCCCTGACTTCAGACCTGGTGTTCTATCCACTGAGTCACCTAGTAGCCCATTTAGAAAAATTGGCTCAGTACTTGTTATCATCTTTCCTATTGCCAAAGAGATCAAATGTTTGCTTAGGCTTCTTCTTGTGATAACTGCTCATGTCAGCTGAACATTCCCAGACAATGGTAATCATCAATGTTAGTATCTTTGTCTTGTTCCATTTCCCATTTTTAGACATTGACCAACATGTTTGATCAAGTTCATTCATTCAACAAACGTTTATTAAGCACTGTTTATGTACAAATGAAACAAAAGCAAAACCTAAGACTCTCTGTCCTCATGGAGTTTACATCTACTGGGAGCTTATAACATTTATACAGACAAGTTAAGTACAAAATGATTTAAGGAGGATAAAGGAACTATTTAAAGTGATTAAGAAAGGATTCTGGGGCAGCCAGGTAGCACAGCGAGTAAGAGCACTGGCCCCAGTGTCGGGATGACCTGGGGATTGAATCCGGGCTCACACATTTAGGACCCACCTGGCCATATAACCTTGAGCAAGTTACTTAACCCCAATTGCTGTAATGGGAATGTAAATTTTTAAGATCTTCCCTGCCCCTAGGCTAAAGTGCACCTGGAGACTGGGGTGGGAGGCTTGTTTTTCAGTAGATACTTCTTGATTGGCCAGTGAGTCAATAAGGTTGTTACATTCTCTGAGCCAGGAGAAGGCTATATAAGCCCTGATGTGTAGCTTTGTTTTGGGGCTCACTTTGGGAAGTGTCCTGTGATTTGATCATATGAGACTCTGGGAAGCTGTTGGTTGTTGAGAGCCCCCTCCCCCCAACCCTGGCTTTGAAAAACCCAGATGTTGATTTGGTATGGATGTAATGGTTGGACAGTTTTGGAAACCTGTCTACTTGATCTGCTTCTCTGTCTTGATAATTCTGTCTGTATATTCTGAAGTTCGGGGTCCTGACCTTTTTCCCCTGAACTAGATAAACGATACATATTTGACTGATTAAAGTAGGCTTGTTAACCCATTTTGAGTTGCTTTCCTTTATCAAAGCAGATCCAAGAACCTGTGTTGTCAAGGACCCTAGGGACGCTGGAGTGTTTGCTGCTACAATTGCTTAGGGGTGGCCAGGTGTCTCAGTGAGTAAGAGCACTGGCCCCAGTGTTGGAATGACCTGGGGATCGAATCTGGGCTCAGACACTTAGCACCACACCCAGAAATAACTGGCCGTGTAACCTTGAGCAAGTTACTTAACCCCAATTGCTTTAAAAAAAAAAGAGAGAAAGGATTCCAGTAGGAAGTTAAGTATATGCAGTCTCTTGACAACTTTATCCTTCTAACTTGGTGTTAACTTTGATCTTTGCTCTAACTAGTCATGGTCTGACTGCTCACAGAAAACTGGTTCTGCTATGGTTCCCACATCAGTAACAAGTTGTTTCCTGTCAGTTAAGATTGAGATATTTTCAGAGTGAGTTTTTTTTTCCCCTTTGGTGATGTTTCAACTCCCTTCTTGAAGAAAGTATTCTTGATATATAGTGTGGCTTTGGAGTTGTCTATGAGATTCTGAGCCTTTTTAATTTCTTTAAACATGAACTCTATTTTTCCATCATAGTTTTGCCATTTTGCTCTGGACCCATCATCATGTCAAAGGACTAAAGTGCATATTGACAAAGTTTATTTTCTTATCAAATATTTTGTAGAATTCTTTTTACTTCTTCATCTTTTACAATAGATGTCACTATATAAGCTGCAACTAGTTGTAGTGACAGATGAGTGAATGTCCTATGAAGTTATATTTCTTATTTTGGGGGGATGTAAATGAGATCAATTCTACCAACACCTTTGTTTGTCTCTTGTTGATGGAGAATCTGTAAGGCATCCTGTCATTTGGTTAAAATTTCCTTTTTACCTTCTGGTGTCATGTATCATGAGGATTTCATAATGATACGGCTTAGTTCTTTAAATAATGTGTTAATTTATTGGTTATTGGAAATTTATCTTACATTTCAGTACCTACAGTTAATATTTATAGAGGAACTATAATCTATATGATTCCTGGTCCCTTCAATCCCCTTTTCTGCTTCATAAAAACTTCAGAGAGGAGGAAAGAGACAGATTAAAATTTTGTCTCACAAAACAATGAAAAGCAGTAGAAGTAAAGACAATTCTACAGAAAGCTTGTCATTAGACCAACCTAAGTCAAATCATTCAAGGAGGATTCATAGATGAAACCAGCAGAAATTCAACTAGTACATGGATAATTAAACAGATTTGAGAACATTGCTTATAAAGAATCTATTTTCATTATCAATTAGAACTACCAAATTTAGAATCATCTCTTCAGTCCCCATTGTGATTCATGAGAAAGCAAAAATGATATGTAAAGAGATAAAAGCAGGAAAAGTAGCTAGAGCAGAACAAGAATAGAGTTCATTTATACTGGAGGTGACACCATCTTGAAAGTCTTGAGGGACTATTTTATAAAATATCTCAGGAAGAAGATAACAAAAGAATGGAAAATATAATAGATGGCACCCTATAACCCCCCCAAAAGGGGATATAGATGCTAATCCCCTTTTGAGAGGGAGCTTATCTTGGTTGGTGTGGTGAATAGGGTACTGGATTTGGAATTAAGAACAGCTATATTAAAATGTCACCTTTATCTTAGATGCTTACTATCTGTGTGGCCCTAGATGGACGTGACTTTCCTTATCTGTAAAATGAAGCCATTGGACTCCTTGGCCTCTCAGGTTAGAAATCATCTCTAAAAAGATGATCCTATGAAAAGCTACAAACCTATACGCCTATTTTTTATCTTTATGTGACGTGGGTGGGATCATGGGAAAG
Source organism: Petaurus breviceps papuanus (assembly GCF_028583685.1). Classification (NCBI taxonomy): domain Eukaryota; kingdom Metazoa; phylum Chordata; class Mammalia; order Diprotodontia; family Petauridae; genus Petaurus; species Petaurus breviceps. The sequence goes on from NW_027185665.1 coordinate 4,771,560, forward strand.
AAGAAGATGAATGATCCTATAGAAAATGCCTTGACCTATTTAGTATTAAGGACCAAGTACAGTCAAGAAAGCGCTCAACCCAATAGCAGAGACTGCTCTGGGAAATTGCTAGTCTCACTCTGATTCTCAAAGATCTAACTGTATCTTTTTTCTTAGATTTCACCCATTTGTGGATATTGTCATCATCACCACCACCATCATCATCAATTTGCATTTGAAGGGATCATAGAAACCTATCTCATCTAATTCCCTCATTTTTCAGAAGAAGAAATCAAGGCCCAGGGACAATAAGTGACTTGTTCAAAGTCACATGGATAGTAAGAAACAGAACTAGGATTTGAACACAGGTCCTCTGACTCTCCATAGTGTTCTTTCCCCTGAAGCTATGTTATGGATTTATCTGATCAGACTTTTGGAGCTCTTGCCCTTAACCTTACCTGGGAAAACTCTTCCCCCATCCCCATGTATGGTCCTTGCTATGCTTTAATGGAGGTCATTTTCTAAGGCAAGCCATAAGTATACACAGTGCTTTACTCATACCATTAGAAAAGAATATGAACAAATACATCAAAATACTGACATGGGCATCTAGTCCCACCCCACAAATTTTTCGTAGATGAGCCAGCTTTTTTTCCATCTCTTCCCCTTTTGGGCAGCAAATCAAACCACAAGAACTTAGTTTCCTATTTCTATTTGCCCTCACCATGTAGGTATTCATTTTAATTTTAATTTTATTTGCCTTTTTGGAGGGCAATTGGGGTTAAGTAACTTGCCCAAGGTTACACGGCTAGTTTTTATGTGTGGATGTTGCGTCTGAGGCTGGAACCGAACGAACTCAGGTCCTCCTGACTCCAGGGCTGGTTGGTGCTTTACTCACTGTGCCACCTAGCCACCCTACCACATAGGTATTCAGCAAAACAATGTTGCACTCTGAGCAAGTGGGTCAGTGTTCAGTCAGTTGAGATGACTTAGGAATTCAGGACACCTGGCTGGTCCTTGACTTATTTTTGAAGATAGCCATGGCTTGAGCAGTTAGGGTAATATCAAGCAGATTCAATTAGGCAATGATTCCTTCTCTGGGGACCCAGTCTGTCTGTCTGTCTGTCTCCATGATTATTCAAAAGAGATCAGCCTACCAACCCATAAAGGAGAAACCAAATGGCTGAATATGCCTATTATAGAGAGTATGACATGCCTCTGGATAGCTAGTCCAATAAATTAGTGCATCCAAATATCCACAGATGTCCAGATATCTAGAAATCTCTCTATATGTATGTTTTATATAAATGTCTGTGCATCTATATAGACATAAATAGAAGCTTATATGAATATATGCAGAATGAGCAATGAGGATGGACAATGAGGACCAGAATTAAATAGGATGAAGAGAGTAGGTTGAATTGCATTTTGAAAATTATGCCATGCTTAATGATCCTAAGAGGTTCCCTAATATAAAATTCCATCTTTTAAGCACCAATGTCTTCATGATGCTGCTGCATAGTTCCATTTCTTGAGACATCACAGTCTCCAAAGAATCAGAACTTCAAGTTACTCAATAGACAATGGAGAGATGCATGGTGGGTATAAGGAGGCCATAGCATATTTCTAAGTGACCCACATACAAGTGGCATAGGGAATACAGTCAGGAAAAACATCATCAGAAAAGGAGACAGGCCATCCATGAAAAAGGAATGAGTCATAATAAATGAGTGGCCTGGGTACCCCATTGGTATATCTATGGAATATAAAAATCCTTATAGGAAGGCCTCTATACTACAGGATAGATTCTCTGTGTAAGATCTATGGGAGAACAGAAACAGGAATTAAACTGAAAATGAGAATAGGCTTTTAGCTGCAATGAGGGATGGAATACCCACATTAATGAAAACATGTATCCATGGAAGTATTATTAATGGGGACAAAATTTACGCATTTAAAATTGATGAGAGAGGCCATGCATAGTGGCACGTGACTAGTGTCTGTTTCTGGGGAGGATGAGGTTGGTGAATCACTGGGGCAAGATTGGGATTGTTGTGGTCCTGGTTATTGTAGTGCATCTGCAGACCCCAGTCGGGAGGCCTCCTTATTACTATTGAAATAATTATGCTACTTTACCATAAATGAGAATTAATTGGGACTCAGGAATGCATACTTTTCCCATTGAAATGAATGGCAATTATGTTTTTGATTTGAAAAGACTTGTCCTAGGAGAGTTTTTTTTTAAGAATTCATTACTATAGTAAGGTGAGGGAAGACTATATATAAGCTCTTCCTAAGCATTTTACGGACTCTTTTATCATTTTTCAGTTGTGCACATGCAAGCATATATTATACACCGACGTTAGGCACAGGACTGATGGGAGCGTAAGGCACAGGACTGATGGGAGCGTAAGGCACAGACTGATGGGAGCGTAAGGCACAGGACTGATGGAAGCGTAAGGCACAGGGCTGATGGGAGCGTAAGGCACAGGGCTGTTCACAAGGAACAAATTGTTTGTCCAGATTTCTGTTGGAGTCTTTCCACTGCCCAGCCCTGCTCATCAACCATATCTGAACTACAGGAAAGGAATTCAATAAAGCTCCACCTCAATCGAGTTTCCCCAGGAATCCCTGGTCCTAATTATTGATGGTAACATTAGGTGGGGAGTGGGAGAGAGCAAGGGGTCATGGGTCAATACCTTCTAGGTCAATATTATTCAGGTTACCCTGGTTACATTGACCTTTCTCTTTGGTTTGCTACTCATCATGGGCTCTGTTTCTTTCTCTTTTTGCCATTTCATGCTGGTTACTGAAATGTGGGTGAGGCAATGTGCTAGGGAGATGGACTCCACCTCTTAAAGCAACATGAAGTTAAATGTAATATATATGTATAAGCTTTATATGTGTGTATATGTGTGTGCACATATACATGCATACACAGAGATATTTAGATATCCCCCTCTGCACCTAGTTTTAGTTCTGTGAATTGTGTAGAAGCTTTGCCCAGAAACAGTAAACAGATGTGTTTTCAGGCTGTAGGGCTCCCTTATAACACTCTTCCGTACAACTGTGGAGGGGAAGTACACTCTTGCCCAGATGCTAGATAAGTAAACAAAGCACTTGCCACATCTTTGAGTCCATAATTTCCTCTTACACACTGTAATGTGAAAGCAATTTTCAGATGATCCCTTGTGGGCCCAACATAGTGAGGGTCTGTGAGGAATATAAGAGAAGTTAAATTCTTTTGGTTTTTTTTTTTTGGACTCTGAAGACTTGACCAGAAATCCTAAATTGTACAGTTTAGATAATTAGTACTATAATATGGGACAGCTAGGTGGCACAGTAAATAGAGTGCTAGGGCTGGAGTCAGCATGACTCATTTTCCTGAGTTCAAATCTGGCTTCAGACACTGACTAACTGTGTGACCCTGGGCAAGTCACTCAACCCTGTTTCCCTCAGTTTCCTCATCTGTAAAATGAGCTGGAGAAGGAAATGGCAAACCACTCCAGCGTCTTTGCCAAGAAAAACCAAAAAGCCCTTCACAAAGAATGGGACATGGGGCAACGAGGTGGCCCAGTGAATAGAGCACCAGCCCCGGAGTCAGGAGGACCTGAGTTCAAATCCGACCTCAGACACTTAACACAAAAAAACTAGCTGTGTGACCTTGGGCAAGTCATTTAACTCCAATTGCCCCTCCCAAAAGAAAAACAAAGAATGTGACATGACTGAACAACATCAATAAGCTACAGGACAGATAAGATATGTCCAATGAGGGCTGGACAAATCAATCAGCCAAGAAGCATTTCTGGGGGCGGCTGGGTGGTGCAGTAAAGAGAGCACCGGCCCCAGAGTCAGGAGGACCTGAATTCAAATCCAGCCTCAGACACTTAATACTTACTAGCTCTGTGACCTTGGGCAAGTCACTTAACCCCAAATGCCCTCCAAAAAGGGAAAAAAAGCATTTCTAAGTGCCAGGCACTGTGCTAAGTTACCAAGGCAAGCATAAAGAAGGACAGTCCCTGCCATCAAGGAGCCCACAACACACAAAAGGACCCCAAGAAAGGAAGGGAGGGGGGGCACGTAGCTTGGAAGAATGACAGAGAAATAGAGAATGCAGACTGGTGAGCTATGAAGAGATAAATGGCCCAGGCGGCCTCCTTAAAGGAGGCTCTGGGAGGAGCCATTAAGTCAGAGCAAGGGCCTTTCTGAGGTTCCAGTTCCAAGGCTGAGGTGACCTTCCGGGAGGAGGAAGTTTCAGAGGCAAGGGGAAAGGCAGCTTGGGGAGAAAAGTCTGAGAATTCCCAGAGAAGGTAGAATGTGAATTGGGCCTTAAAGGCCGTGTATGATTTGGATAGGCAGGAAGGAAAGAAGAAGGGAATTGCAAGAAGAAACAGTTGGAGGCACCGTCCAGCAGAGTGGAAAGAGCTCTAGATGGGAAAGACCCAAGTTTCCATCCTACCCTTGCCACTTGGTGGCATGACCTAATTATGGGTCCTCTCTGAATCTTAAATTTCTCATCTTCAAATGACAATAATAATAATAATGCCTCCGTCACATAGCTGGTGTGAGGACTGAGTGGGACCATGCACATTAAGTGCTTTACAAATGCTAAAACAATCTATATATGTGTGTGCCAGTATTGTAAAGAGACAAAGGCTGGGATAAACGTCATATAGGAGGGCAGCCTTAAAACTGTAGGCTCAGAAGCTAAAAAGGATGTTCGAAATCATTCCAGCTCAATCTCTGCTTTTAGCAGTAGATACATGTTCCTTGTGCCTCTGGTTTTCACCTGTTATTGCTGCATATTCTGCCATTCTACTCCTCACACCCCTCACCAGAATCAAACCCTTGAAAGCAGACCAGCGTGATACGGTGACCTCATCTGACAATGCGCTGAACACTCTGTCCTGTGCTCACCTACTTCTGTGCTAACAGGAACAAACACTGAGTTTCCCAAATGAGCAAACTGAGGTCCAGAAAGACATGACTCACCCACACAGAAGGACTCACTTTTCCTTCTAATGTATTTTCCTTCCTTCCTCTCTGCCTTCCTTCTTTCCTTTCTCCCTTCTTCCCTCCCTCCCTCCCTGCCTTTTTTCTTCCTTTTTTCTTAAATTTCCCTCTTTTCTTCCTTTTTTTCTTTCTCAAATTTTCTGTTCCAAATACCCTTTCTCTCTCGCTTTATCTTTCCTTCATCCATTGAAAAGGCAAAAAATATGATCTTCATTATACATAGGAAATCATGCGAAACATACCTCTGATCTTTCCCTGAATATCCTCAACCACTCATTATAGGTGTGGGCAAAATTACCTAGAGAAATGAGACATGAGCTCTTCAGTCTATTTGTGGCAGGTAGGCCAAGCTACTGATATTCATCAATGTTCCATTGAGGAACATGGTCCCAGACACCCCTGACACTCTAGAGTGATGTGAAATGTCATATAGTAGCTCTACTAGCCTCTTTCTCCTGCTTCTGGTTATACTGGTAGAAAAGTGTATGAACTTCATTTCCTCCTGAATACTAGTGACTGAGTCCTAAGAAGTGGGGTGGAGGCAGGAATTATCCTGACTCAGTCACTTCCCAACCCTAATGCAATAACCTCCTGGGATCCTTTGATACCTCGGCACACCAGAAGTTATGGCTAGGGATATGGGAGGGAGAAACTAAGAGATAACTGAGTGTCGTAGCAAATATCCTCCAACTCCCTTCCTCTTATTTCAGAGACTATGGGGCATACAAAGGAAGGTGAAATGCATTGGTTTGGGAACTATGTCAAAACCCAAGAAAAAAAACCATCTGGGTATACAGGCAAAGTTTAAAAGGTGTTCGGACTTTACTGTGACATGTGTTCTCATTACCATAGGATCTAGTTTCCACTCTAAGGAGCAAGATGCTCCTCTCAGGGTAAGCTCATCACTCCTAACTTCCAGCACTAAGCTGCTGATTCAAGCACCTCCCTCAGCTTCCTCTCGCCTTTGGTTGGAGGGCAGGAAGGTGAAGTACCAAACTCTTCCCAACGTCTTCCTTTATGGAGGGCAGAGACTGGATTCTCAGCTCTCTTCACTTTGCATCTGCCTCCTTGCCTGGTTGCAATACAATGGAATAAGATGTCCTCATGCCAGGCACTCTCTGGTGTCCTGTGTCTCCACCCCCATTGCTTTCCTGCACCCTTTTTTTGTTGTCCTCCACACACACACACACACACACACACACACACCACTAAATCATAAAATCTTTGAGGGCAGGAACTGTCTTTCTTTTACTGATTATATCTCCAGTGCTTGGAACAGTTCCTGGCACATAGTAGGTGCTTAACAAATGTTGATTGGATTGGATAAATGCCTTTTCATCCATTCATCTATGTGGTTGTTCCTTTCATTACAGGAGATTATAACTTCTCCGTGACTTCTTAATCAGTATGAGTCTTGTCTGTTTTTCCCCAAACCCTTCTGGAGGGCAAAATACTACAATGAATTCAGCAACACTTTGGAAATGAATTTGCATTTTATTGATTATAGTACCATCTATATACACTTGAAAATAGCTATACACGTGTGCAAAACATAATCCTTCTTCAGGTTGTAACTGGAGCTGAGTAAAAATTAAAATGACAAATCTGGATGTGCCTACAAATTCACGGACTCCTTGGAAGGTTAGTGATTAGAACCACCTGACATGACCAACAGTGCCTCCTGTCTAAAGTAATTCCCAGAAGTCTGAGACTACCCAGGGTTGCTCTTCTTGAGGATAATCCCTAGAGGCCAAGTTAGCTCAGGCAGAACCCTAACACCAGGTAATATGCTGGTTACATTTATCAGGAGGCCGACAACAGCTGCCACACTCTGTCTCACAGGTCTAAAGATGTTGTGGGGTAGGGAGAGGGAAGGTATTGTTTGATCCTTTCTATGAGCCCAATATGGTACCTGCTCCAGCAACTGTTTCTGAGGACAGCTTATCATTGGGAGGCAGGTTGGCACCAGGGGAGGGGGGTGATTTTGACATAGATTCTTTGTCTTTTGAACACCTGTTGAGTGTTTCTTAATCATGGACCCCATTGGTAAAAACTGTGTACCCCTCTTACATAAAATACATAAGATTAAAAAGGAAACGAATTATATTGAAATAGGGTTAAAAATACTTTTTAAAATCATGTTTACAGATTCCAAGTTAAGAATCTTTGCTCTACAATTTGGAACTAAGCCCAAAGGGGTATAAAACTGTGCATACCCTTTGACTAGGTCTGTATCCCAAAGAGATCATAAAAAGGGAAAAGGACCCACTTGTACACAAATATGTATAGCAGCTCTTTTTGTGGTGTCCAAGACTTGAAAATTGAGGGGATGTCCTTCAGTGGGGGGATGAACTGAACAAGTTGTGGTATACGAATGTAATGGAATATTATTGTACCATAAGAAATGATGAGCAGGCAGATTTCAGAAAAACCTGAAAAGACTTACATGAACTGATGCTGAGTGAAGTGAGCAGAGCCAGGAGAATTTGTACACAGTTATAGCAACATTGTGCAATGAACAACTGTGATAGACTTAACTCTTCTCAACAGTGCAAGGATCTATGACAATTCCAAGAGACTCATGATGGAAAATGCTATCCACATCCAGAGAAAGAACTATGGAGTCTGAATGCAAAACAAAGCATACTATTTTCTCTCTTTTTTTGTTCTTTGTTTTTTCTTTCTTGTGGTTTTCCCCTTTGGTTCTAATTCTTCTTTACAACATGACTAATGTGGAAATGTGTTTAATATGATTGTACATGCATAGATTGTATCAGATTACACACCGTCTTGGGGGGGAGTAAATTTAGAACTCAAAATCTTATCAAAGTGAATGCTGAAAACTAAACATAAATAAATAAATTTTAAAAGTTGCCCACCCCCAAAAAGAAAGAAGTGAAAAAATATTTTAAAAAAAGAATCTTTGCTCTAAAGATATCCCTAGAGAATTTTGTCTACTCTAGGGTGAGGTTTAAGGAATACTGGACTTAAATTTAAATGAATCCTAGTCAACCCCAGAATAGATTTATCCTTTCCTCTAGAAAAGATTCCCTCACAGGAAGGTTTTGCAGTGGAAAGAGACCCCCAAAGTTGTCTAGTCCTATGCATACCTGAAAACATTCCCTATCACGACATCGCGGACAAACTCAACCTCTCTGTGCAATGACCTGTAATGAAGGTGAAGCCTGTCTTCCATGGCAGCTCATTCTACTTTTGGAGAATTTTACCAGCAAGTTTTTTTTTCAGACAACTTCACATATTGCCCCTAGTTCTCACCTCTGGGAACAAATAGAACAAGATTTAATTCCTCACTCACATGACAACCTCAGCAATTATGCTCCCCTTGGGTCTTTCTTTCTTCAGGCTGAACACCCCCAATTCCTTTAACCAATCCTCATATACCATGATCTTGAAGCCCTTCACTGTTCTGGCTGCCTTCTTCTGGGTGATTTCTAGCTTATCAGTGTCATTTTAAGATTGTGGCACCCAGAGCTGAATATAATATGTGGTTTGACTAGGGCAGAGGATAGAGAGAAACTATCACCTCCTAATTCTTGGAGGCTATGACTCTGAAAATGTCATCCAAGGTAGCATTTTTGCAAGATCAGCTTTCTGCTTGCCTGAGTCATACTGAATTTGCAGTTTGCTAAAACTCTCAGATCTTTTTCAGACAAACTGCCATATAACTTGCCACCTCAACTCTGAACTTGTAAAGTTGACTTTATGAACCAAAGTGTAAGTTAACGTTACATTTATCCCCATCCCTATTGAATTTTATCTTGTCAGGTTCAACCATGCTAAGAATTTTTTTGGATCCTTACTCCATCATTCAGTGATTGTTATCTCTCCCTGTGTTACCTGCAAATTTGCTAAGCATGTCATCTATGCTTTCATCCAAGTCATCGATAAGTGTGTTAAACAGAACAGGGTCAATCATAGATAACGGGACATTCCACTGGAGACCTACCAAATTGACAATGAACTATAAACTACTTCTCTTTGAATCCAGCCATTCAACTAGTTTTATCTATCTAATTTCATTATTGCCTATTCTACATATCAGCAAAAGTCCTTGGCACTGTCAGGTGTCTCAGAATCAGAAAGATGTGATTTTATCACTGGAAATGATTTAAAGAAGATGCATTATCATCCACTCGGCTATTATACTCTAAGGATTATGGTGTCTTTCTACCTGACTTAAAGCCAAAACTTCCTAAATATGTTGTCTCCCACACTAGAATGTAAGTTCCTTAAGAGCAAGGAATATTACAAGTTTTTTGCTTAGCAAAAAAATACTTTTTGCACATACTAAGTGCTTCATAAATTATTTTCCATTCATTCATTCCATATTTCTCCATCTTTTCCACAAGATTAGAATGAGATGCTTTATCAAGTGGTTTGCTAAAATCTAAATAAATTATATTAAAGCATTTCTCTGAGTAAACCAATAAAAAAAGGAAATAAAAGCATTCCTGGGTCTTAAGGAAGTCATGCTGTTTCTTTAGAATCATTTCCTTTGCTAGGTAATCACTTTTTCTTTAGTGATCCACTCAAGAACTTTCCCAGGAACTGAAGTTCAGCTCGCTGGCCTGTTTAATTTTGAGACTCCACACTCTGACAAATGGGACAGAATCTGTCTTTCTCCTTTTTTTCCATGATCTTTTTAATATTATGTTATATTGTGTTATGTGATGTTATGCTACATTATGTTATGTTGTTATATATTTATAGTAATTTATAATCACATATGCCAGTTCTTTAGGTCCCCAAAAAGATTTAGTTCATCTGGGTCAAGAAACTTAAATTCATGCAGGGTAACTAGGAGCTTTCTTATTATCTCTTTACTAATCTTGGGTACAAATTCCCTATTAGTCATTTTTGTTTGTTTTTTTGGAGGGTGGAAGGCAGGGCAATTGTGCTAAGTGACTTTCCCAAGGTCACACAGCTAGTAAGTGTCAAGTGTCTGAGGCTAGATTTGAACTCAGGTCCTCCTAACTCCAGAATCAGTGTTCTATTCATGGAGCCACCTAGCTGCCCCCATTTGTCATTTTTGTTCTCTTATTTCTAATGCAAAGTTCCTTGTCCTTGTCAAAAAAAAAAAGACAAACAGAAGCAAATTCAGACATGAATAGCTTTGACTTCTCTCTAGTGCCAGTTATGCTTGTTCCATTTGCCCCAAGTACCATCTCTTATTTGATGCTCTTCTTCCCCCCCAGTATAGCTGAAATAAAAAATATTTTATTGTCTTTAGTTTTCCTTTACAGACTCAGTTCACTTACAGCCATCACTTGATACTATTTTTATAGGACTATGCCACACTTAGATTCATCCTCTGTTACCTGCCCTTGCTTCCATCTTTTATAAATATCTTTTTTTTATCTAAGTTGACTGGTGAGTTCCCTTGACATTTTCCTTAATCTCTTTAAATTAACAAAATTGCATCTCTACAAGGAAACTGATCTCTTACACCATGGGACCAAGAAATGGAAAGCAATGATTAATGGAATAATTTTTGTTTTCAAAGTTTAGTAATTTAAAAGTAGCCTCTATTTAGATTCTGAAACCTTTCTCAGTCCTTAATCTTAGTGCTTTCCCTCTGAGACTCCTTTCAGTTTATCCTTTATTTATTTGTACATAGTTGTGCTGAAATTTTATCTTGTTATGGTTGCCCCCCCCAACCCCTAACCCCACCAGATAATACAGTTAGTATATGAATAGCCAGTGTAAGGTAACAATAAATAGGAATTAAGAGTGTAAATGGGAACATAGAAGCCACTTGAAAAAAACTGCCTCCATAATTGAGGCTGTATCCAGAGATCAGGCACTAAATTAGAAGCCAGCTAGGCCTCCTTTGTACCACTAATGTCGTCTTGGTCTGTAAACTACAAATACGTTCCAGACATGCACAGTAAAACCAGAGAAACATTATGCTAAGGATCCCTAACCTGGCAATGATAACTCTGAGAAGATATTGATATGTAGTGAACAATCCTAAGCCTGGACAAGAGTTAGTCCATCCTCTATCACCAGAACCCTATTAAAATGGTCCCCCACACCCTGCCCCTTGGGTCCATGCTGCCTAAGTGCTTCCATAACCAGTCCCAAAGCAACCCGTGGTGCTATGTGCCCCTCTCTCCCTAGTTTCTTCCCAGAGCTGTCTGTCTCAATGCCATGCTGCCTACCCTGTGCTCTCTGTGCCTTATGGAAGTGTAAAGCTCCCTTACTTGCTGCCAGTGTGATCTTTCCCAGGTAGAATCCCCAAACCCTGCATGTTCACCCTTTGTGCTCCCTTTGCTTTAGGCAGGAGCCAAGGGCTCCAGGACTGGGACTAATTGTGCCTATCCCCACCTCTCAGCAGGCAAGCAAGGTGCTGTGACCCTGACGGAGAAAGCAAGGGTGGAATCCCACCTCCCGTCTTGGGCAGGGATCTCCCCTAATGGTTAGTTTGTAATAGAACAGCTGCTTACATATTGTCGGCCCTTAGCAGGTTGTTAGCTCCTTGAAGGCCTGAACTGTCTTTATCTTTCTTTGCATCCCTAGTGCTTAACAGTTTGGGGCACATGGCAGGCACTTAGTAAATGGCTAGTTGATTGACTTCAGACAACTCTTATTTTTCTTCCTTACTGAAATAATTTCACTTTGTGTCTTTAGAATTTTATTCTTGCCAATTTCCCAGCTCCTCTGATCTGACTTCCCCATACAATTTAAATCCATGGGACTCTACCTATCCTTCCTCTGAACCCTTAGAAATCTCCTTTCCCCAAATCTTAGCCTCATGTCAGACTATACCCAAGTTCTAGAAAGAAATGGTCACTTCTCCACAAAATTCCCATCATCCCTCCCCCACCACAGTAACCATTTCCTTCCCATTAGTGGGAATTAGGCCAAGAATATCATTTCCACTAAATTGTTTTGAGGCAATCAGGGTTAATTAACTTGCCCAGGGGCACACAGCTAATAAATATACGAGGCTTGGATTTGAACTCAGGTTCTCCTGACTCCAGGGCCACTCATTGGTTCTTAAAGGAAACTTTTGAAAAGGTAGAATTTTTAAAGACTGAAATTACTTCCTCCTTGTGGTGAGAATCAGATCAATCAATTTCCCCTTATAGTTCCTCCATATTTTGAAGGATACAATGGTTATTAAGGCACATCGAAAAGTTATTGGCTGTCAGTTTTTGTCAGAGGAAGATTCAGCAGATATGTGGATGGTTGATGTTCCCTGTCATTATCATATCCTCACTCTCTCTCTTTTTTTTTAAAAGTTTGTGATATAATAGCAAACACAGTGGCTTTGGAATTTGAAGACCTGAGTTCAATTCCCTGCTCTGTTACATAACAGCTTCAACATCTTGTGTTAGTCAATTAACCTTCATGTGCTTCAGTTCCCTCTTCGGTTGCTGAAGATCAGATGATCCTGAAAGTCTCTTCCAGCTCAGACTCATATGAACCCACACTTTCTGACTGTAAATAAAAGCCTTGATGTTGAACTTGTAGACATTAGACCAGTTTGAGAGTGCATTTCTAGTCTAGCTGTCTTGGGGCAGCTAGGTAGCAGTGGAGGCATGCCTGGTGTCAGGAAGACCTGAGTTCAAATCCAACTTCAGATGCTTAGCAGCTGTGTGACCACGGGCAAGTCATTTAATCCCTGCCTCAGTTTCCTCTTCTGTAAAATGGGTACAATAATAGCACCTACCACCCAGGAATGCTGTGAGGATCAACTGAGATAATAATTATAATGCATTTAGTATAGTGCCTGGCACATCATAAGTTCTATATAAATAAATGTTAGCTATTATTATTATTATCAGTTACCCTGAAGCATTTATTTCTAGTAATGCTAGTATATTGTGTATTTTGGAACCCTCAGCCAGTTTACATCACTGTCAAGAAAGTGAGCACATTTACCATAAGAAATGTGGGAGATTCCATTTCTTTTTTTTTTTTTTATAAGCAATCGGGGTTAAGTAACTTGCTCAAGGTTACATGGCCAGTTATTTCTGGGTGTGGTGCTGAGTATCTGAGCCCAGATTTGATCCAGGTCATCCCGACATTGGAGCTGGTGCTCTTACTCGCTGAGCCACCTGGCTGCCCCGAAGGGAGATTCCATTTTCTCTTTGTTTTCCTAGCACTTAACACTTGCTCAATAAATGCTTTTTTTTTTTCTTTCACTCCACATGACTTTTAAAGAGCTTGTCTAAAGATTTTCCCTTAAGTGGTCCCTGATAACGCCTAGGGTTTTTAAATAGCAAAATTGTTAAAAAATAGAATTGAAAATGGGTAATACCACTCATCATCCAGTCTAAACCCTCTTAACGATTTCAAAATATCCCTTAAAAATTATGAGGATGTCAAAAAAACAGAAAACATGAAAAAGAGCAAACAGAACTCTCCCTACACACTCACCCATGCCAACCACGGGGAACTGAAAAGATGACTCTAGTTTCCTTCCAAGTGACTTGTAGGCCATGGTGAAATGTTTATACTGACCTTGCCTGTGGTTCCAGCTCCTTCGGGTGCTAATAATCCCAGGACCTCATCAGAACGCTTGAGAGTCCTGTAGGAGGAAATGTATTAAGGAGACACAATCATGCTCCGACTAAAAAGGAAGCACATACATGGACATTGCACATACCGTGTTTCCCCGATAATAAGACACTGTCTTATTAATTTTTTTGGACAGAAAAACACCAGAGGGCTTATTTTCAGGGGAGGGCTTATTTTAATGAACATTGACAGCAATTTTAATAAACAGGTAAATGTGAACAAAAAAAATGTACCTTTATTCAATAAGCAAATCACTGGGGAAGAACAGGATGATGAGCTCACTGCTGCAGCTCTGATTGGATGCAGCTCGGAGCGCGGTGTGCGTTTCACAGGGGGGGGACGGTGCATACAGAGGGTACCGTAATGTAGCATGTAGCGCAGGGGATCACCTTCACTACAGTAGCAATCTCAATAGGGCTTATTTTCGGGGGAGGGCTTATTTTAGAGGAATCTTACACAGTAAGGGGAGGGCTTATTTTCGGGATAGGTCTTATTATTGGGGAAACACGGTACTGTGTATGTGAAATCCAAAGGGTCAGAATTATACTGTGAGTGAGTGAGTGCTTCAGAGAGCATCTAGGCATGAGTATGAAAAGGGGAGGGAATGTGGTGATCCAGGAATTTTATTAGTTAGAATTTATATAGCATTTTAAGGTTTTCAAAGCACCTTACAAAGACCTCAATTTATTCTTAAAACCTATTATTATCCCCATTTCATGGATGACAATACTGAGGTGGACATCCTTAGGTCACACTCAGTGTCTGAGGCCAGATTTTAAATTTATTCGGAATGTATCATTCCAACACCACTGTGCTACATCCCTGCCCTAGAGAAATTAACATCTCAGGAAAAAGGGGGAAGAAGGTAAAAGGTTTTGTGTTCATTTATCCATGTGGGTGTGACACTGCCCTCTTCTGGAGATGATAGCCATACATTTTGCATATGCACTATATTGTGAAGATCAATGGTCAAGTGGTATTTATTGAGTATTTAATATGCTAGATAGGTATTATGTAGATATCTAGAGTAAATTCATAATAGTTATTATTATGGTTATTATTCTTTTGGACCAGGCTTATAATTTTTATTGGTGTAGCTGTAAGGAAACTTCCTCTATCAATACACATTGGCACCTGTTGTGCAATGTAATATCTTTAAGAGTTGCAAGGGGCACTGAGAGATTAAGTAATTTCCTTGATTATTACTAATATTATTGATATTGACAATTACAAAAATAGATTAAATCTATAGAGTACTTTATGGCTTTTTGGTATTTGTATATATCAATATATAAGCACTTATTAAGTGCCTACTGTATGCCAGGACCAAATGTAAGAATAGTTACATATCTTAATTAATGTCCTTAGTCCCCATCATTGTCAATGAATCCGTTGTTCTAATTACATTTTTCTGATGAATAAATAGTTCTTAAAGACACCTTATACAAATGGTCATGTATGACTAAAGCCCTGGTACTTGGCCCTAGGACTGCTTTCTAGAGGCATCTAGGTAATATATAGTATGGTTAGAGTACTGGACTTGGAGTTACGAAAGATCTGAGTTCAAATCCTGCCTCAGACACTTAGCTGTGAGACTTGAGCCAAGTCATTTTAACCTGTGTGTGAAATAGGGATAATAATAGTACCTACCTCCCAAAGTTGTTGTGAGGATAAAATCAGATCATTTCTAAAGTGTTTTGTAAACCTTAAAGCATTACACAAATGATCTGTTATTGTTATTTGCACCAATAATAGAGGTGTCAAGAAAACTTCAAGATTTCTTGCTTCTTTTTTTTCTGTCGCTTTCTCCCATTTCCTAGTACTTCCCAGGACACATAAAGCACCTCTATGCATCAGAATTACTCCCTTCCTCCCCACATTAAAATTTCCATTTCTTTTTTTTTTCTTTTTAAATTTATTTGCTTTTAGTTTTCAAGATTCACTTCCACAAGATTTTGAGTTCCAGATTTTCTCCTCATCTCTCCACTCCCCCCACCCCAAGAGAGCATGTCATTTGATATAGGCTCTACATATACATTCATATTGAACCTATTTGAAATTTCCATTTCAATCATCATATTCTCCTAGAAATATAATCAACTGGGAATTAGAAGGCAACGTGGCATAGGAGGAGCCCAAGTTCTGGATTCAAGCTATCTAGGTTCTAGGTCTAACTCTACTTCTATGATTTTGGGTCAGTCACTTAGTGTTTTCATGCCTTAGTTTTAAGTTGTTTGTTTTATTCCATAAATTGAAAACTAAATAGATAAAATGAGGAAGTTGGACTGGCTGAGCTTTACGAACCTATTATTTGAATACTTCACAGTAAGGAAGGATTGCTCTTCTGCTAAATTCCTGTTTAATTGATGGAATATGTGTTGGAGAACTTTTGGAGGATTTACCTCCAAATTTTTGGAGCCCTACCCAATGGCTCTTGTTTGCTTAAACGTCAGAGGAAACTCTGACAAATTGGCACCAAGCATACGGTATTCCATTTCTGAAAGGCTGTGGATTCCTAACACGTGTCAAGCAGAGGTTAGTAATATTATGAAATGAAATGATAAGTAGATGAAAGGTCACCGAGTATCAGGTCCTATATAAATTCAAGGCATTCATAGTTTACTGTGATTATGAATAGATAACAGTGGTCTCCCCTCTAATAAGTCATAACAGTATGACCAAAGCTCTCCAGAACTGCAGAATAGAATCATATAGAAAAAGAATCAGGAGAGTACAACATATGAGGTCAATAGTCAATAATGACAATGCTATATCCTTCAATCAGCAAATACTTATTAAATTTCTTCATTGGGAAGGGCACTGAACCTGCAGTCAGGAATTATAATAACTGATGACAGTGATGGTAATAATAGCTAGTATTTTTACAGTACTTTAAAGCCTACAAAGTGCTTTACAAATATTATACTATTTGAGCCTCACAACAATCCTGGGAGGGAGGTGCTATTATTATTCCTATTTTACAGAGGAGCAAACTGAGGCCAAGAGAAGTTAAGTGACAGGTGTGGGGTCACATAGCTATTAAGTGTTTGAGTCTGGATTTGAACTCAGGTCTTCCTGACTCTAGGTCAAGAGCTCAAGTCCTGCCTCATGTACTTTGTAGTTATGTGACTATGATTTAACTTCTCTAAGCCTCATTCTCATCTGCAAAATGAAGGGGTTAAAACCAATGCTCTCAAAGGTCCAGCTGTAAATTTATGATCCCATATGCCAAGCACTGTGCCAGAATCTGGGACACAGAGACAAAAATTGGATAGCCTCTTTACTCAAGAGACTTGCTTTCTATCAGCAAACAAAATCCCTTATACACCATCGCATTTGATGCTCAGAATAGCCACGAGAGAGGTCATGCAAACATTATTATGGTAATGTTACAGATGATCAACATTAAGTTCAGAGAAGTTAAATGATTTACCATAGTTACACAGCTAGATAGTGTTGGAGCTGGGGCTCAAACCCTTACATCAATGTTTGGTGATTTTTACCTATCCCTTCTAATGGCAATTACATAGGGCGAATGGGGAAGAAACTAAGGTATCCTGAGTGACTCTGGCTCATATTTGAACAGCTGAATATAGCACCAGAGTCAATTTAGTTTTTTGCTCTGTAGTCTTCAAGCATAATAAAGTTTAGTGTTCTGTTAGGGAGGATGGCACTCTCAGCCAGAATCACTCAAGGATTATGGTTAATAGACCACTGGCTAAGAACATGGTGCTTAGCAAAAATTTGTTTCCCATGATTAGGGACATTGTGATCAGAGAGACCTACTGGCAAGAGCCACATTTTTTTTAACATGATTTTAAATACAGTTATCTTTCAGGTTGTTTCAGTCATGTAGGACAGGATATAGGAGTTATTTGAGTATAAGTTGCAATTTCTTGCTCAGAAACAAATGCTAGAATGGTACTTTTTCAAATTCCTATTACTCCAAAAATGTCATAGCATTTCTTCCTGGTAGGAGGGAAATTGTGGAAAATAAGACACTTTTTTCACCTAGGTAAATAGCCAACTTTCTCCATTTGGGGTAGTGTTGTGGAAAGCTCTTTGAGACTCTGCTGATTGTCTATCCATCATGTGGTAAACAATGTTGTTGTGGTTTTTTTTTCCTCTTTCACCTCAGCTGCACCAAGAATGATGCTGCGGTTTATCAGATCTCTGCTCAAAACTGTTTTGGAATGATTTGCTGTTCAGCTTTTATTGAAGTTGAGTGTTTTTCAGAGAACCCACAACTCAACCCTAACCTGAGTGAAGATGCTGCGAGGGGCTGGAAGAATAAGACTGGGATGTGTAAGAAGGACAACTCACATCAAATGAAAGAACAACTTTTCCAGAAGAAAGGAAATGTCACTGAGGACACTTCGACTCTGTCTGCTTCTTTCCCCAAATTCAGAGACTCCTGCTTATCACAGTTACAGTCCAACAATGATAATGAGTCACATAGTCCTGAAAAAGACACAGGTGTCAAAAGCACTATTCAAACTCAAGAGAATTGCTCTCATCACAATTACACAGATGAACATGCATTCAATGAGGCAGACAGACTGGACAAATATAGCAGTGGATTGGTACATTCCAAACCATCAAGGTTAATTGATGACTTTGTGGCCAGTTATGGCCATAATGATGAAGTCTTACCACTTAGTTATCAAAACTCTAAAATACAGAAATATATTAGCTTTAGCATGGCACTCCCTGAGGAAACCCCATCCATTTACCCAGTGAACAGCTCCACAACCAAGCAGAATGTCTCCCCAGAGATTTCCAGTGAAGATTCTGACACAGATTTTGAACTCTGCCCAGAGATAAACCTAACCTGCACTGAGGAGTTTTCAGATGATGACCTTGAGTATTTGGAATGTTCCGATGTTATGACAGATTACTCTAATGCGATCTGGCAAGAGGACCTCAGAGGGAATGACCCTCTCTTTTTATTAGAAAGAGATGACGAAGAGGCAAAATTCAGAGAGGATTGTCTGGGTGGGTATGAGCATTTCCACAGTGAAATGGCTTGTCAGAGTCAGGTGTCAGATAACATTATGCCTATGGATACCACCGTTGGCTTATGTGGTCATCACTCAAAACTCCAAGGACCTGGAAGGAGCAGTCTACCCATTTACAATCAGTCTACCTTGCAACCAGGAATGACTCTTATTTTGGGACACCCTCAAGATGAAACATCCCCAGTGAAAGAACAAGAGCTCCCTGTCTCTTCTACAGCCAATGACAGTGATCAACCAGGAATGAAAGGAGAAAATGCAGATAGTCACCAGGCAGGAGAGTATCTTGCCATTGACAGTCTGATGAACATGGATAAGACTCCTGGAGAGATGATGCCCCAGACTCATGAGTTAGAAAAGCCAGTGACAGACCAGCCTGTAGAGAACTCAGCAGAGAAATGTGTAGAGGGAGACCTACGGCAGAAGAAGGGCTCACAGAAATTAGTCAGGGTGAGGAGACCAGGGACTAAAGGGAAACCCAAGAAGCTGAGCACCAACCTGAAAGGAAATGCAACAGATAGCACGCTTAAACTCCCAGGTCCTGGAGAAGTCAGGGATCTTGAACTTCGCCAAGGCGATACAAGAGAAAATTTTCATGAAGAGGCAGAAGCTATTCATCTTAATTCCCAATTCCATGGAGAATATGCCTTTTCGACCCAAGCACAGCAAGAAATAGAAGCGCTTCCAACGCCAACAGAGTCACTTCCCACAGAAGGAGAGACAGAATTGAAGAAGAAAGGGAAGTGTACTAAAGGCCTACTGGAGACAGATCAGGTGCTAAGCCAACATGCCCATCCTCAGGTAAGACTCCTTTCCAAAAAATAACAGAACAGAAAGCATGCTTCCATGTCCTTATACCCCCACTTCAGGCTCACATGAGCTCTACCATAACGTAAATCAAAAGTAAGCCCTCAGATACCATTAAGGCAAGAGTGAGTGACAGCTGCTGCTGCTAGGAAGGAAATCTAGTTTTGAAAAGGGCCCAGATAAACCTTAAGCCATCCTAATTATAGAAAAAGATGGACAGTAGTAAGAGAGACTAATGGGATTCTGGACAGCTGGGTAGAGAAACCTGATCTTTCATACACTCTGCATGTGCTTTAGCAGACAGCATCTATTCAGAAAGTTTCTCAAGCAAATGTTTTGAGTAGAGCCTTTGACAAATTTCTCTCTATTTAGTCACGTTTGATGGGAACAGTTTGTGAAAGGTGGGACCTGACTTTTCTCCATATTCCCAGTGGGAATGAGCGATTTCCAGGTGTTTTGCTTTATGTGATTCATTTTGTGATCCTGGCTAAATCCTGTAGTTCTGTTGCTGCCTTTTACTTTTAACCACGTATATTTTATCTGTGTCTCCATGAAAGTACTCTGGAAACTCTGATGTGCTATACTGTTTTAATGTACGGTATCAGAGAAGCAGTAAAAAAAAAAAATAGAAGGCAAATGTCTGTGGATTCTGCTATTGCTTACTTGGAGGAAGCATTTTTAAAAGGAAGAATTAAATGCAGAGAAATAATTTAAGTACAAAGAGCTTGCTTCTTGAGAAATACTTTTCTTCAATTCTGATAAACTTCAAATTTCCTTTTGAGACTATATAATAAGTTATAATGGCTTGAATTTATGCAATATCTTAGAAAATTGCCCTTGATTCTTAGGAATGATTTGCCTGATGGAAAATTGTTAAGAGATTATGAGTTACTGAATTGGGGGGGGTGATTTATAGCAGGAATTGGGTTTTGTTATTTTTTTGTTTTTTTCAAAAAACCCAAAACTTACTTGCCACTTACCTGGCTCTGTTCCCAGGAAAATGAAACTGTAACTCCCTGTACACTTCAAAGGTGTTCAGGGATTTTTTGAGCCCTTTCAAGGAAAACTTTAAATCTTAGGCTATTTAAAATGCAGTACATTAATTCCCACAGACTTGACCATAATAGAGGCTAAATTTTGGCTTCACAGAGAATGATTCTGTTTAGCTGTCTAAACCAGCCAAATTAGGCACATAATATTTGGAGTTCACTGTCTGCTACATAGGTGTATGCTCATTAATGACTGCAGCTGATGTCATTTAGCATTCACACATAAATAACTTACAACATATTTGTTCCCAGGTAGAGCTTATATTACGGGATTACTCAAATAGGTTGCTGTATGAAGTTTTCCTGGAATTTGATACATTGTTTCTTTTCCTAACCATAATGTTGCTCCTCCCACACCTTATTTAATTTCTATTTTCATGTATTTCTCCATTTCTGGTGTGTATCATTAGGCAGAATATCCCTTTTAGCAGACGCCTGTGGAATCTGACATCTGTCAGATGATAAAATATGAGCAAAGATAGGAATAAGGAAATAAAGGTTCCTCTACAAAGGGGGTGGAAGTGGCACGCATCACGAGAGGCTGGGTTTTATCTGTCCTAGATCCACTAAATTGAGAAACTAAATCTTCACCGTCATTAAGCTTCAAATCCACTGACCACTGGCCACCATGTTTATTTGTTTCATTGAGAGTCAACTAAATGAAAATGCTTTCATTCCTGAGGCCACACTCCTCTCCCTCATGCCCATTCCAAGATCTATGGTCATGTACTGATACTTTCACATTCAGAGCAACACAATCACATAGGACATCTTCATCAGAAAAGCAACATAGCTTTGAGATAAACTAAATAAAACTAGGCAAGGACCTAGGCTGGAAACGAACTGAAGAGCAGTTTACATGGAGTCAGATGGGCCAATGCCCACTTAGCGGTGATCATCAGCAGGGCCGATTCCTACTAGGGGAACCACCCAGCAGCTTCAAAGGAAACTGTATCCTCTGGACAGTTCTGTACAACCTGGAATGAGGTGTTAAGAAGGCTCCTTATTCCTACAATATTTATTGTTCTTTGGTTAGGAAAGTTTGTAGGGGAATGGAACAAGAGAGGAGGGGTATATTTGACAAGGCAGATTCTTCTTCCCATACAAATTTATGTTCCTAACAAGAAGCTGTGTCAGCTTCTTTAAAAGCCCCATCTTAACCCTGAGGCTTGGGTGGGTATGGGACCCACAGGGAACTTTTCAGAATCATGTGAAAAATGTGTTACCAGAATTGGGGAAATCTACTGGTTTTACCTTAAGCCTTTATCATTAGACTTTGAAGTTTAAGTATTAATTTTTGAATTTGTAGCTTTTGCTTCTAAACCTCCTCCTGTCTACTCTAAGTGGACCTAAGAATTAAGGTGAAAATCCTGGGTTTCAGGGTGGTTGTAATAAAGGTGCCTCTCTCCTTCATCTCTCCCCACTAGCTGATGGGCACATGCTTTGACTCATTTCCTTTTAAGTTTCCTCTGGTAGGATTGGTGGCCTGCAGACTAACCCCTGTTCTATTTCTTGATCTTTATCCTAAGCATTTTATGGTCTTTTCTCAAGGAAATCTGTTCTAATGGAGGTATACAACATATATGCTGGTAAGGAAACATAGGGAGGGAAGAACCCTGACAAATAGGGGAAGCAACAAAGGCCTTAAGTTAGGAGACAGCTCCTGATCTGAGCCTGGAAAGGAGCTGGGAATTCTAAGCGATGGAGGAGAGGAGAGACAGCATTTCAGGCAAGGGACACAGCCTATGCAAAGGCACAGAGTCAGGATATAGAATATTATGTACAACACTAGGGAAAAAAAAGCCATCAACCATTTTACACTGCATTCTTTTACACTATAGACCAGGAGTCTATAAACCCCTTCTCAGAGCATTTTTAGATGCACAAAGTAAACTAAATAGGATTACAAAGATACCAATTATATTGAAATATGGTTACCAAAATATTTTTAACAAATAAATTCACAAATCCTAGTTTAAAAGTTACTGACAGTCTCCTTCCTCTCCTTTCTGAACTCACATCTTCAGATTTTATACTTGTTTTCCTCTGTTTTACAATGTAAAAAAATGTTTTAGTCTCACTGGACATAGTGTTTATCCAAGTTTGCCTCCATCAAGCTAGCCTCCCCCAAGCTAGTCTCAGAAGTTTGGCCATTGAGAGCAGAGAGGGTACCTCAGGCCAATCTGAACCTTCTCCAAAGGTCACACCAACAAAACCTTTACTCTGGTTTAAACCTCAATGCTCTGATCCAACTCTGAGGTTAGGAATGACATTCGGCCCATCTAAAGTTTCTTCTGGTGCCTCACTGAAGTCATATAAGCTTCACTCCTAAAATGAGGAATCCTGGATCCTGCTGGGCAACTGTCAGCTTTACCCCAGAGAGTGTGCATTTGGGGGCGGGGGTTGTCAGGGAATGGGTTTCCCATATGTACCGTATGGAAATGTAATCTTCAGTTAAAGTATTTTATAAATTTTCTGAATGGAGAGTCAGCACCTGGTAAACATGAAGCACTACAGTATATTCTATGTATTTTAACCAGATGCCATTGTAATAACATAAATAATAATAAGCTTTTTCATGAAATGATGGCATAGTTTATGCCATACATCAGAAACATTGCTTCATGGATAGGTGTTTTTCTTTAAATGCAAAGATAGTACTCCTGAATTATCATTGTATTTTTCTATTTATTTTGCATAAACGTATGTTGTACATGTTGTCTCCACAAATATACATGTATGCATATATACCTACATGTATGTTTATAAACATATAGACATATATACAAAGTCTCTGCCTCCAAGGAATGTGCATTTATATATACTATATATGTGTATACATGCATGCATACATACATATATACATGTACATGTTGTGTGTATACATGTCTGTATGTATACACACATTCTTTGAAGGCAGACTTTGTTTTTCTATTTGTATTCACAGTGCTTAGCACATTGGCTGGCACATAGTAGGTCTTTAATGAACAAATACTCCCTGATTGAGTGCTTGATCATTGGTGAAGTACATCTCTGAATTGTTTTTCTAATAGTGGGGATGGACTTATGCTAAGCCATTCTCAATCTTACCTGGCTCCCCTTCTGACAGTGCCATAGACTTTGAGGATGACTGTCAGAGGTTGGGGGTTAGTCTAGCACAATGTGGCAGGCAGGAATTAGCTGCCCACACTATGATAGAACCCATGCCATCTTTACTTCAGTGCTCTAAATGAACTAGTCACAGAAAAATCTCATCACGTTAGCCTGACAGTGGAGGTTCTCCATAATTTAGCCGTAGTCTGCCTCTCCAGCTTTAGCTCCCCTAGTGGAAGGCTTAATCCCAGCTGTTCTATTCACTATTCCCCGACCCTGTTTCTCTGAGTGGCTGACCCTAACCCTCTTCTCTTGTCATCCTTTAAGAATGAACAGATTCATGAGGCCTTTCACAATGCCCTCAGTCAATTCACCAGCACTTATTAAGAACCTACTACGTGAAAGGCATTGTGTTGGGTTCTAGGGATGCAAAGAACACTAACAACTGAGAGGGATCAGCAGCAGCTTCATGTAGGGGTCTCAGCCTAGAAAGGAACTAGAGAGTCCAAGATATGGAAAAGAAGATGAGAAGCAGGGGGGAGGAGGAGCATTCCTGGCATGAGGGAAAACCTGAACAAAGGCAAGGGACATCACATGTGGGCAACAGCAAAAAGACCAGTTTGACAACATTAGAATGTGTGAAGGAAAGGAAAGTGAGGTGAGTCTGAAAAAGTGGGCTTCAACCAGAATCTGAAAGACCTTCAATGTCAAAGAGGAATTTTTAATTTATTCTGGAATCAACTGGCACCTACCAATGCTTCTTGAGCAGAGGGCCAATATGTTAGACCTGAGCTTTAGGAAGAGTTGTCATCCCCTGTTTTCAAAGAGGACCAAAATCACATCATTATGCTAGAGTCAAGTTTCTATGTGTCTGGTGATGGCTCATGAGACTTGGAATGCTCTACTACAGGTGGGGCACAAATAGTTCATGCGAACATTTGGGGTGGGTACTCTAAATTTGCTCATCCTGTGTTTTCTTTGAGCTGTTTCAATTGTGCTTTGCTCATAGAGCACAGCGCCTTCTCTGATATGGGCACACCATGCTGAGCGGTCCTGTGCCAGTGTCTTCCATGTCACCTAATCAATTCCAAAGTTCTTGATAAGAGTGTCCTTGTATCGCTTCTTCTGATCACTATGTGAATTTGCTTGCCCTGTGTGAATTCTCCATAAAATCATCTTTTTGTCAGGCACATGTTTTGCATTCAAACAACGTGGCCAGGTCATTGGCGTTACACTCTCTGAAGCAGATTTTGAATGCTTGGCAGTTTATTTTGAGTAAGGACTTCAGTGTCTGGTACCTTCTCCTGCCAGGTGATCTTCAGAATCTTCCTAAGACAATCCAAATGAAAGTGATTCTGTTTCCTGGCATGTTGCTAGTAGACTGTTCAGGTTTCACAGGCATAAAACAATGAGGTCAGCACCATGGCTCTGTAGACCTTCAGTTTGGTAATCAGTTTAATACCTCTTCTCTCCTAATACTTTCTTTCAGGGCCTCCCAAACACCGAGCTAGCTCTGGCTACCAGAAGAATTAATGTCAACGAATTAGAGCTCTTCTCTGAGTGGTAACAGTTTGTTGATAACTTGGAGGGAAAGTTGATCCAACACACAGTTGGCAACAGTAGAGCAGAAAAGTAGTAGGCAGCTTTCAGAGATTTGGTGTACAGCACTGTGTTTGATCATCGGCATCAGAACACTCACAAACACCAAAACTGGTTTGATGAAAATGATGGGAAAATCCAGAAGCTGCTAAATGAAAAATGAGAACTTCATAGGGTTTATATCAGGATAGTTCATCCATCTCTAAAATGGCATCATTTTATTCCCTCAAAAATATGAAGGATGGGTTGGAGAGGGAAAAGACTTAAAGCTATTAGACCAATAAACAGGTCACTGCATTAATTCAGGCGAGAGGTGATGAGCACCTGACACAGCATGGTAGCCCATGTGAGAGAAGAGAAAGATTATAGATATTAGAGATATGACAGTAGGATCATTAATACTTAATAACTGATAGAATATGGGAGGTGGAGAGTGGTCTATAGCAGTTCTTGTCTATGAAAATTCTCCAAGCTGATGCAAGCTAGTTTGTATTTCTTTTTGCTTTTTTTTAGGTGTATGTCCTTTCCCCCCTCAACTAGATTTCAAGTCTTTGGAACACAGAGACCTTCTCATACCTCTTTTTATCTCCAGAACACTGGATAGAGCAGAAGCTAAATTTCTAATCAAGTTGATCAGTTGGGTGGCACAGTGAATAGAGTACTGGAGTCAGAAAGACTCATCTTCCTGAATTCAAATCCAACCTCAGATAGTTACTGGCTGTGTGACCCTTGGCAAGTCACTTCACCCTGTTGGCCTCCATTTCCTCATCTGTAACATGACCTGGAAAAGGAAATGGCAAACCACTGCAGTGTCTTTGCCAAGAAGACCCCAAATGGGTCATGAAGAGTGGGATACGACTGAAAAGCTCCTGAACAATACTGGCAAGGGCCAGGCCCACTTAGCTGGCTGTCAGGGATGCCACCAACGGCCAGAACTACAAGAAGCTAACAACTGAATAGTAAGCCGTTATTTCAAGTTCTTTAGTAAGCTAATGGTTCAATCAAACTCAGTCACTGGCCAATAGAAAGAAGATGGCAGGGGAAGTTGGTAGGATTCCTTATCAAGTAGGAGGATTAGACTTGAGGACCTCTTAGGTCCCTACCAATCCTGAGATTCTGTGATTGTTTCTCTGTGTGCAAGGGTCAATTAGTCAACAACATTTTCCAAGCATCCAGTCTGTATAGGGCACCATCCCAGGATATGGTGCTAGGCATGACATTGGCATTTCTCCATAATTAGTGGGTACATCTAATTTTCTATATCTGTCAACAACATATCTATTGACTGACTTAAAAAAACAAACAAGGGGATTAAGTAGAGGGGGGAAAACAGAAGAATTCTAAGCTTAAGCAATATGCTGTAGTGCTTAAAGCAATAAATGATGTTATGGTCTGATAAAGGATAGTTACCTCAGAAAGCAGTTTGCTTGCTAGCAAGAATGTGGACACCAGGGAGCCGAACCCATTGGCTCAGTGTCTGGTGCCGAGCGGGATTTTATAGAAGAATGAGTTCTCAGGTGTGAGCATAAGTGGCATAGCAGAAGCAGGCCTGAGTTTGGGGAACAACTTGCTAGTCAACCAGTTCATCTAGGACATAGAGTCTGTGCAGAGAGACAGCATAAAATAAGATTGGAAAGACCGGTGGGAGCCAGACTTTGGATGGTATACTGTCCTATCCTAGGAAGTTCTCTTTGGATTGTGGTTCCATGCCTCAGCTATCCCTCCCAGCAACAGTGACACTCAGTGCCCAGATGAATCTGTGATCTCGTCAGTGTAGAAGCTCCTTCTGACAGGGTAGGTCACAATCCATTTATGCCTGCTTATCCTGTGTGGCTCTTATCCATATCCTCCCCATAGGTTAGCAATAGGTGAACACCGAAAATGCCATAGGCTTTCTTTGTTCTCTCTCGGTGTATGAAGGATACCAATGAATCACTCATAACAGAAGTATTAATAATAGTATTAGTAACTTTAATATTACTAGCAATAGGCCTTAGTGTTGTTGTTCAGTCATGTCCAATTCTTTGTGACCTTTGTATATGGGGTTTTCTTGGTAAAGATACTGGAGTGGTTTACAGTTTCCTTCTCTAGTGGCAAACAGGGTTAAGGGACTTGCCCAAGGTAACACACCTAGGATGTTTTTGAATCTGGATTTGAACTCAGATCTTCCTGACACCAAGCTCAACATTCTATCCACTGCTCTACCTACCTGCTCCAAATTCACCAAGTATGTGTACACTATGCTCAAAACTTCTTAAAGCTTAAATTTCTAATTATGAGTTTCTTAGCTTGAGGCCCTTACATTTAAAAAAAATATTTCAATAACTATATTCTAATATAATTTGTGTCCATGTATTTTAATTATGCTTTCAAAAACATTATTCTGAGGAATCCATAAGTTTCATCAAACTGCCAAAGGGGCATATGACACAAAACAGTTTGAGAACCCCTGTTCTAATGAGCTGAAGTCAGTACACTGTCAGAACTACCCAGTATCTGACCCCCAGAGTAACTAATGCTGACTCTGCTCTTTGATCAGGAAGCCCATTCTGTAAGTCCTGCCATAGTGATTGAGCTAACTGGTTACTTTGATGTGTACTTAAGGTCTGGTTTACTGTAATCCTACCATTTGTGTTGTAGACCTATAAAAATGCCCTGTGTGTTGCAGTGCGGGTGTCTCTTTCACATGTAGAGGCCAGGCAGCATAAAGTCTCATCATGTCCAGTTGGAGCTGAGATGGCACAAATAAAATGATGCTTGGGTCATTCTGAGAATTCCCACCTCATATTCCTGCACATACACTTCGCAAACCCTCATAAAGTTGCTAAGCACCTAGCCTGATTACCTCAATCATGATGACCTTTGGGATTTATGGTCTGGTGTAAAGGATAATTGGTATCACGAGGTTATAGGGCCCTCCTAACAGACTCTAAACAGGTCAATTCTGTGGATTCTCATTCTTTCAAGAAGATCTAGATTAGGGGCAGCTATGTGGCACACTGAACAGAGCACCAGCCCTGAAGTCAGAAGGACCTGAGTTCAAATCCGGCCTCAGACACTTAACACTTACTAGCCATGTGACCTTGGGCAAGTCACTTAACCCCAATTGCCCTGCCTTCCCCCCTCCAAAAAGAAAAAAAAAGATCTAGATTTGTCTTGACCCTCCTTCCCACCTTGTACCAAGCATGTAATAATAACTTACATTTATAAAATGTTCTGTGTTTACAAATCACCATTAATTACTCTCTCTTAACTGGTGCAACGAGTTAGGCAGTATAAGTAATATGAAGCATTAGTAGAGTAGTGCAGAAGTATGTGTCAGACAGGTAGAGAGTGGGCTATGTGTGGCTCATAATTATACCAAGTGTGAGGGCTGTTCAAATTAGATAAAAATGCAACTGGGAAATATTTAACAAAATAAAAATACAATTATATATATAGACACTAGGTCAATATGTAGCCTACAGGAAATCCTTACATACAGCTTAGCACACCCCTTTCTTATTTGAGTTTGACACCACTGGCAAAGTGGACTGTCCAGCCTTAGGAGCCAGGAAGACCTAAGTGCAAATTTAACCTCAGACAATTACTAGCTGTGTGACACAAATATAAGGAAATAAAGGCCCAGAGACATCATTGATTTTAGCTCTCATACCATGGTCAGTGGCAGACCCAGGAATCAAAACTAGGTCCGCTGACTCCAAATCTACTGTTCTTTACTTTTAATAACATGCTGCCTACCGACTTCCTAGAAATTCAGTATCCCTAGAATAACCTACTAATTTAGGGGCTTCTGAGCCACAGTAAGCCTGTGGCCTGGAATATGTCCCCTAGGTTCACCTTATTTTGAATCTGACCATGATATGACCTCTATAACCAGTGTGGGATTTGATCATATATTCAGCAAGTACCCCATAACCAGTAGCATCCCCTAGAGCAGACACTGTGGACATGCAATTCAGAAATATTTAACCAAATCATACCATTTCTATTTATTTTATTTTATTCTTAATTTAAGAAATAAAACAAGCATTTCCAAATCTATTATATACAATTTGCTATTCCTTTTAAATATGCAAGAAATATCATGTAACTTTCCTTTTCCCCTCTCCCTGCCCTGCCGTAGAGGGGCTTAGATACAAATATATACATACATGTATACACACACACGCCCACATTTATGTGTGGAATCATTCTATAAATACTTCTATTTCAGTTTTTTTTTTCTGGATGCAGATATAGCATCTTCCTTCCCAGGTCCTTTTAGTTAATTTGGGTATTTATAACAGTCAAAATGACTTAGTTGTTCAAAGTTGTTCTTAAAACAATGTTACTATTACTGTATACAACATTCTCTTGGTTCTGCTCATTTTACTCTTTATTATTTTGTGCCAGTCTAACTATATGGAAGGTCAGGGTATTTACTCTTGCCTACTGAAGAACAATGTACCTATGCTATGGATTGCAGAGGGGCGGGATAGAAATCAGGGAACTCTTCATGAAGGATAAGTATGAGCTAGGCTTTGAAGTATAAGCTGAATATCAATAGACAAAGTTGTTGGGGGAGGGTATTTTAGACATAGGGAAGAATGTGAGTGAAGCCATAGAGTCAGGAGAATGCGGGACATGCCTAGGGAACAACGAGGGTTGATTTTGGCAGGAGCATAGGGTGTATAAAAGGAAAGCATGGGACACAAAGATCAAAAAAGGTAGGTTGGAGTTTGGTTCTATAGGATCTTGGGATCCTATAGCTAGACTGGGGACTTCATGTGGTAATGATGGGCAATCAATAAAAGTCTGGGAATGAGTAGGATTAGGAAGACATCATGGTGTAGTAGGAACGAGCACTGAGCTAGGACTCGGGAGATCTGGATTTGAACTCCATGTTCTGCTACCAGCTTAGCTGTGTGACCTCAGCCTCATGGTTTGCTCGCATAAAATGAAGGGTTCCAGTTAGGTGACCTCTAGTGACTCTTCCAATGTTATGGGCTAAAGAATATGAGATCAAAGCTGTACCTTAGGAAGAATAATCTGGAAGCACAGTTCAAGATGGTCCAGAGAGGGAAGGAAAGAGTCCGACAGCTGCTATAGTAACAACAACAATATAATAATAATAGCCTGAACTATGGCGATAAAATTAAAAAGTGAAAAAATACTAATTCAAGAAAGTTTGCAGAGGCAAAATCTACAAGATTTGAGAATTGTAGTAACATTTACATGAACAGAAATGGGAAAGTCAGTAGAAAGAGTAGTTCTTCTGTTCGTTTTTTTTTTTGTAGGTTGGGATAGTGGATTATAGGATGATAGATTTCAAGTTGGAAGGTAACTCAGAGGTCATCTAATATGACTCCCCCATTTTTTATGGATAAGGAGACCAAAGAGGAAGATAACCTTGACTTTGGACAAAGTAAGTTTTGAGATTGCCGGTGGAACATCCAGAAAGGGACGTCTAGTAGATAGGTAGACATGAGGATACAGAAACTAGAAAAGAGGTTCAAGCTAGAGATAAATGTTTGGGAGCTGTCTGAATGGGGGCTTTTATTGAGGACATGGGTGCAGAGAAAAGCAGTGAAGAAGGTAAGGGGAGATAGAAGAAAAGAGAGTCAAGGACAGACCCTTGGGGGAACTGCCTACATTCGAGGGTATGAAGAGAAAGATGAGTGATAGAAGGAGGCAAAAAAAGAATATTCAGAGAGATAGAAGAATCAAGAAAACAAGCATTGCAGAAACCAAAGGAAGAGAGAATAGCAAGAAACAAGGGGGTATTGTGCGCTTCAGGAAGGACAAGAAAGGTGAGGACCAAGCAAAGACTCTTGGATTTGCAAATTAAGAAGACGTTAGCAACATTTGAGAAGTAGTTTTCCCATGAATAGTGGGTAAAGAAGCTAGATAGCAAGAATTTGAGATTTACCAGAATGTGGAAATAAAGGCAGCAAGTATAGACTACTCATTGCAGAGATTTGTCAGAAAATTTCCCTTCCTTCTTTTTGGAGATAGGGGCTATGGTTGATGTAAACTACATATATTGTCCAATTTGGTTGATGTGTTGATTTGTTTTGATAAACTGATTTCTTTTTAATTCTTTGTTTCAAGAGATGACTCTCTGAGAGACAGAGACAGAGAGACAGAGAGACAGAGAGAGAGAGGGAGAGAGAGACAGAGAGATCAGGAAATGTAGGTGATATAAAAGCAAAAGATATCAATAATTAAAACAAATTTGACAAAGAAAGTGAGAAGAGAGATGAGACTCCAACGAGGTAGCAGAGATGAATGAAAGTGTTTTGGTTTTTCTTTTGGTTTTAGGATAAAGAAGATGACCCCATTTGTAGAAAAACAGAAAAGAGCTAGTGAAGAGAAGAGATTAGAAATTGCAAGAAAGTCATGCAATAGGGGAAGAAATATGAAGGAAGGAGCTGAAGAAGACAATAGCATAAATTATTCTTCTGCCAATCTAACTGTTTCTCAGTCATCTTTGCTGAATATCCATCTAAATCACACCTGCTGACCCCCAAAGCTCTGTCCTGGACTCTCTTCTCTTCTTTCTCTATACCATCTCATGTGGTGATCTCCTCAGCTCCCATAGATTCAGTTATCGCCTCTATGAAGATGATTCTCAGATCTGTTTATCCAGACCTAACCATTTTCCTGACCTCCAGCTTCACTTCTCTAGCTCCCTATTATAAATCTTTAACTGGATGTCCCATTGTCATCTTAGACTCATTATGTCCAAAACTGAACTAATTATCTCCTCCACTCCCCAGTCCAACCTCCTCTCTTCTGAAGCTCCCTGTTACTGTTGAAGGCACCACAATCGTCCCAGTTAACCAGGCTCACACTTAAGTTTCATCTTTGACTCCTCACTATTATTTGTGCTACTTATCCAGTCTGGTGGCAAGTCCTCTTGTTTCTGCATTTGTGACATCTCTCATGCACGTCCTCTGTCACCACCCTGTATTTATCTTGTATATATTCCCCTGGTGCAATCCTTCATCACCTCAGGCGTGGATTGTTGCTATAATCTCCCAGCCTCGAGTCTCTCCCCTCTTAAATTCATTCCCACTCAGCTGCCCTAGTGATCTTCTTAAAGCACAGGTCCGACCATTTCAGCCTCTTTACAGTAAACTCTAGTGGTTCCTTATTATTTCCAGGATCAAATTTTAAATCCTCTGTTTGGCTTTTAAAGCCTTTCACTATCTGACTCCTGTCTACCTCTGCAATCTTCTTTTTTTTGGCAAGGCATTTGGAGTTAAGTGACTTAAGTGATAAGGCCACACAGCTAATAAGTATCAAGTACCTGTCTGAGGTTGAATTTGAACTCAGTCCTCCTGACTCCAGAACCACAGCTTTATTCACTGCACTACCTAACTGCCCCCCTTTGCAGTCTTCTTACATTTTACTCCCCCCAGCATGGTCTACAATCCAGTAACAGTGTCTTTCTTGCTGTTCCTCACACACAACATTCCTTCTCCCCTATCTTCTCTCTCTCCTGGTTTCCCTAGCTTCCTTCAAGTCTCAACTCTAACCTTATCTTCTGGAAGAAGTCTTTCTTAGTTTCCTACTCTCTGAGATTAACTCCAATTCACCCTGAGCATCTCATACGTACTTAGTTGTTTGAATGTTGTCTATCTCATCAGTGGGAGACTACTTTTGCCTTTCTTTGTAGCTTCAGTGCTGAACAGAAGGGGTGGTTTTGGGCACAAAGTGAGTACGTGATAAATTGGTAACTTGGCCTGAGGAAAATGGCCTTGGGCAGCAAGTTACCCTCGGAAGAAAAGGAGGGCAGCTCCAGCTTCCAAGACAGGAGGGAAAGACTAAAGAACAGATACAGATACACAGAGCGGTTTCTTCAGCACACAGGAGAGCTGACATAGACTATGTCTAATGTCCTTAACCCTTTCAGTAAAGTGAGTCTCTCTGTTCAGAGTGAATAGGTAGGTCAGGGTGGGGTTGGGGTCTTGAGGAAAGTGAAGTTTCAGAATAGCTGCTATGGAAACTATATTAGGGAATTAATAAAAGATGAAAATGGGGTTGCTAGGTCGAAGGGAGGGCCCACTGGGGAGAAATAAGATGAATCTGTAGTATGCTTAGCCAGCATGGTTACATAACTTTGTCCATCAAAACTCAGAAACTCTGGAAACAGGAATGGGGAAAGCAGATGGTAAAGGTTGGTCAGAGCTAAGGATTAGCTGTATGGGAATAGTACAAGGTCAAGTGTACTTAGGAAGGGGGAGCATCATGATGTACTGAATACAATGCTAGATGTGCTGTTAGGTAGACCTGGGATCTAGAGTGACACTTAGTAGCAGTTTGACCTTGGGCAAGTCATATAACCTCTCTAAAACTCACTTTCTACATCTGTACATTTACATCTACATCTCTTAAGCAACCACCTTACACAGTTGGTATGAGGATCAAATGAGATAATAGAAATAGAGCCCTTTTCAGACTTTCAACTGCTACATAAATATTTCCTATCATTATTAAATGGGTGAGGAATTCTAGGGTGATGATGGCTGTGTGTTATCTAAAAGAGTGAATGTTGGTCTAAGCTGGGTAAGAAGGGAAGCAAGTGAAGCCAGAATGGGGTTAATGAACTGGGAAAACATGGAAGAGTTGAGGGGCCAGAGGTGACAAGGACAACGAATAAATTCATTAAGAGATTGTGATCAGATGGGGGTGATCTCAGAGTTCAGCATCTCAGAAGTGCTGTAGATTCAGGTGAAAGTGAACAAGAAGGTAGTTCATTGCCTTATAGGTAGTCCATTGAAGTGGGTAGAAGATGGAGATCACTGAACTTGAAGAGCTTGAGAAATCATGAACTCAGTGCTAAGAAGGTCCAGTAAAATGTGATTGAATGTTCCCCCAGGACAATAGCAGGGAACAGGGTGAAGAGGAAGACTTTTGTTAAGTCAGGTGCCAAGACCATTGAGGAAGGAGGGAGAGTGTCCTGGATGTCAAGAGAAAACAGAAATCAGGATGAGATTGGCGTGACTGAAACTTGCAGAAGAGGAGAGGTTGCTGAGGATGGCATCGGGACAATGAGCTGGGGTTAACAGTGGGGAGCTAAGTGTACCTTCCAGCTCTGCTCCTTACTTTAATAGATTCAAAACCATTGCATAATGATTGGGAGGAGAAGGATACGAAGCGCTAGCAGCTGGTGGGATCCAGAAAAGTCTCATGTGGAAGGAGGCTTGAAAGTTACTGGGAATTCATTCTAAGAGGCAGAGGGAAGGAACCAGTGTGTGTATTATTGGTGCAGCCAGTGCAAAGGTATAGAGATTAGAGATAAAATGTTATGGATAAGGAAGAATAAAACTATCTGCTATGTGCTACTGTAGCATATGTGAAGGGGAATAAGGTGCAATAACGTAGGAAGGTAGATTGGATCCAGGTTGTGAAAGGTGTGAAATGCCCGTCAGGGGATTTTATATGTGGTTACAGAGGTAATAGAAAGCCACTAGAGTTGATTGAATAGGGACATGACAGAGTCAGTCCTGCTCTTTAAGAAAATCACTTTGACTGTGGTATGGAAGATGGATTAAAAGAGGAAGAAATTGGAGGGAGACCTATTAGGAAGCTATTGCAATACATCAAAAGACAAGCAGGAGGGATTAAACTGGGGGGGGTCATTATGCAAGAAAAGGGCAGCTCTGAGATACATTGTGGAGTTAGAAGCAATAAGCTTTGGCGACTGTTTGACTATATGGAGTGAGTAAAAATTAAGATTTGCAGTTGACACCAAGGTTTCAAACATAGGTCACCAAATAAGGGAATGATGTCCTGGGAAAAAAATTGAGATTCCTGTCCATTTCAGGTTATTTGAAGTAGAAGCAGCATTTGAGGGAAATATGCTGGGAAATGTGTTTCTAATAGAATGAGAATTCCAAAAGGCTCAGCAGAAAGGACCAGGAGTAGAATAGATAAGGCTGGTGTAGACTTTGGGAGGCTTTTGTTGAATAAGGATACAAATGCAAGCAGCAGTGGGGGCAGAGTAGTCTTTTCGCCTATGGTGATAATACTAGATAACAGATGAGTAAACTGAGCAGTTAGAGAGCAGGCTGGAGAGGTATGTTAATGATAAAGCAGGGGGATTATTGGGGAGGCAGAAGTTTAGGTGATGTAGGCACTTACTAGTCAAGTAAATCTTTATACCCTGCCATGGGACTTGGGAGTTTCAGCTGTAGTAACATTATTTTTTCCATTCCCATATTTTACCCTCTCGTTTTCTCCCTCTGTTTTCTACTTAGCTTGCTAAAATATGTCTTCGTTTTCACCTGTCCAGGGTAACTGAAATAAGCACAGATGCTGATTTATTGTAACTAATCCAAAACAGGTGTACCATTTACAGCCGAGTTTTATTTTGAGGAGCAGTTCAGGCACTGGAATTTGGGTGACTGCTGGTTAGGCTGGTGAGAGGCGGGCCATCCACCTCCTGGTGTGTGGGTTTAATCTCCTGAAACAAATCACTCATCACTGACTTGTTCTGGAGCTGAGTGCCAAAAACAATATTTCATTTACTCATTTCTTTTGGCCTGACTTAAAACTCAATCACATCAATTCTATGTTGGTCAAAACCAGTCTAGATTACCTAGTAGCTCTTTTCATTCTCCACAGAATATAGTATTTTGCTCCCCAGAGTCTGGGAAGTGGTGGGGGTGTAGTTCCTACGACCCAGGATAGTCGTAGAATTTTATAGGTAAGTAGATAGAGGTAAATAGACCTTCAAGACCATCTGGCCCAACCCCCTCTTTTTAT
This sequence comes from Petaurus breviceps papuanus, assembly GCF_028583685.1. Lineage (NCBI taxonomy): Eukaryota > Metazoa > Chordata > Mammalia > Diprotodontia > Petauridae > Petaurus > Petaurus breviceps. The sequence goes on from NW_027185665.1 coordinate 4,807,417, forward strand.
AGATACAGAAAATGCTGAACAAAAAAGGTTAAGTAACTTGCTCGATGTCACAAAATTAGTTCATAGAAGGTCTGTATAATACAACCCATGACTCCCTGGCTCTAAGATCCTTAGTCCAATTTCACCATCCACAATACACTCCTAACACAAATGGGTCAATCTCACAATAAGAGTTTTTTGTACTTGACCAGGGTAATTTAAAATGTATTTGTTCATTTTTAAGAGAATAATTTCTTTCCATTTTCTCCTGAGTCCTTTACTCCAGAGGCAAATTCTAGTGTCTACTCAACAGGAACACACAGTACTACAATTTTTCTAAATCTCTCAATTTAGAGCAAAACTATTTAACAAGGAAGACCTGACTGATTGAAGTAAGGTATTTGATTTGGCCCTTTTAAGATAGCTGCAAGTCCTCAAAATGAGTTCATTTAGACAAATATGAGTCCAATAGTTATGGGGAATTAATATGTTTCCGTTTCCCAAGAGCCCTTATTTTTATAAAGAAAGGGCCATTTTTGTTTGTTGTTCTGGGAATCTTTGAAGAATGTATTTAGCTTACATGCAGCCACATTTCCTAAGTGGGAAAATTGATCTCTGGAAGTATATTAAGCTACCTTTGGAGATTATGCTCATGTATTCAGATAACTTGGGGGCCCATTTGGTACTCTCTCATACAATCTTACTAAATAGCATTTGCCTGGTTTGGAAATTTTCATCTGTGCTGATTTACAACCAGGGAGTCAATAATGTTCCAAAAGAATTCTTCCTACTGATGATGGTAAGAACATATAATGCCTTGGGCATAATAGTAGTGCCACCCTTTGCTTGGGCACTTTACAATTACTGAACCTGTGTCTCCCCAAAGCTTATGAGGCAGGTCAAGAGCACAGTCCTAACACCTTGTAGCCAAGGATGCTATGACGTGAATCTTCTGGGTATATACACTATTAGGTCATGATCTCAATCGGTACATGAAATTTTCACAGGAAGAAACTATCCTAATTAGGATTGGGAAACACTTGATAGCATAAGATGACAAGATTTTTTGTTTGTTTGTGTTTTGCCATAGACATGTTGCATCAAGTGAACAGAGTTGGAGAAGCAGGGTGGTGAAGTGGAAAGCTTTCTGACTTTAGAGTCAAATAGCCTGTGTTGAAATCTCTGTTGTTGCTATCCATGTGATCTTAGGCAAGGAATGCCATCTCTCTGCATCTCAGTTTACTCATCTGCAAAATGAGGGTTTTGACCTGGATGATTGCTATAGTTCTTTTCAGCTATAAATTTATAACCCTCTGTTTCATAAGGTGAATATGGGTAGAACAACAAAAATCGATCAGAATTATTCAGGCAAAATAACCCCATTCATTTTTCTCAGATCTTGAGATTTTCAGTGAAATCATTCATCTACACCCACTTGGCCTTCTGTCTCTAAAAGGACAATGGCTATTATCTATAAGCCCCAATAATAGGTTTACTGGAACTCATTAGCCTGCACTCTGGTATGAATTCTTAGTTGAAATGTGAAAACATTACAAACTTAAATAAACTGGGAAGATCTCCTTGAGTCTTTAATTTTAAAAAAAACCTTACTTTTATTGATGTCTTTTACTTTTACATTACTTCATTTCTAAAAATATCCTTCTCTCCTCTCCTACCCAGTGAACCATTCCTTATACCAAATATCAAGAGAAAGAGGAATAAAGGAGCATCAGTAAATCAAACCAGCACATCAACCACATTAGCCCATCTATGCAATTGTTCCTCAATTTTTAAAACACCCCCTAAAACCACATGAACGTGGGAATGTGTTTGGTCACTTTCATCCAAAGCTTAGATCAGAAGAAACCCATAGTCAGAACAGAGTGTCCAAATTAGATTACATTCAGGCCCAAGCTGGGCAAGCTTCCATGATACCAGGCCAGTAGGAAGCCTGTGCTGTTTCCACCCTATTCATGGAAAGTACCCAAATGCCTAACCCTGTTTTTCCCAGAAGAGAGAGAAGCCCAGTATGAGGGCAGAAAGGAAACATTTCTAGCATTGTGCTCTTATTTAGTTGGGCAGGAGGCATAAAATGAAAATGAAGTATCTTCTGTGCAAAATGGAAAACTATCACAAAGGCAAAAAAGAATTGAGAGTGCTGAGATATGTATCAGAGACCTTGGAACAGGGATACATTATGACATAACTTTTTCATGCACGGAGTTATCACATAAATACATGGAAATCAGCCAGATTACATCAATGCAAAGGGCATTTTGGGAAAGCCCCACCCCAAAATTTCCCTGTCTGGCAATAGTTGCAACAGTTAAGGCAAATGAGAAGTTGGGATGAAGCTAAGGAAACACATGTGTCCTTCACCTCAATGAGTAATAAAGATTGGTAGTCAATACAAAAAGCCCCTGAATGGCACTGGATTTAACCAGGATGCTGTTGTTTACGACTGAATCCTATCTGTATGTGAGTAGCATACCTTTTAAAAAACCACTGCTGCTTAGTACTCCTAACTCTGATGTTTTCTTCTGTTCCACAGCTGTCAGTGCAACCAGCTGTAGTTCCTATTTTTAAAAGAATGGGGTCTAGGGCTACTTCCTGTATTTTGTACATTCTAATTCTATCTGACAGTCTGTAACACTATTAACACCTCAGCCCACATTACTTTCCTTAAAGAGTGAGGTCCTCTTTTCTCCATCTACAATACAAACTTTTATCCATCCATCCTGACCATCTTCTCTCCATCTGCTCTGCTTATGCACTCTCTGGGCCATTGAACCTCTGGAAACCAAGCTCTGGGAGACTTAATTCACTCAGCTCTGAAAGTGGTCTGAGCCGTTGCTGAGTGAGTGAGCACAAAAGTCACAGTCTCCTGTATCCAACCATTCTCGCTCCAGACCACATTACACTTCACATCTCATTCAACCATGTGCCCCAGACATCTTCATTTTATCTTTCCTTTCACCTCAGACATCCCTTCAAAAATCCATCTCAACTTCCCACCTCTTGTTTGAAATTGAATAGCTAAATATATTTGTAGTTAGCATCATGCAAATTAACTACAGTTGAAATTATGTAAGTTAAAGTACCCCCTCTATAATCTTATCTATCCTCTCAACCTACTTAATCAAGCATTCCCCCCCATATGTAATAGGAACTTTGTTTTACCTGGTCAAAATGTCCACTTTAGAGAATTATGAATTAATGAGGTTTCACTGTGAAACAACGAAATTAGGAATATGTGTGTGCATACACACATGTGGGGAAAACATTTTTTTTTTGTTTGGCAAGATGTGTACACATATAGCTGCATGCTATAAATGATTTGGCATGAAATATCCATTTACTTACAGCTAGCACAATAGATCTTATAAGCCTGAAAATGAGAAGACCACAAAGCAGGCAGGCCAAGAGCTGTTTGAGACACCTGTGAAAAATCTAGTTGGGTATTATGAGATTTTCATCTTTTATTAGAATTTATTATGATAAAAACACAAGAGTGTTTCTACATAATAGGAAGAGTCTCAAGAAGAAGTCTCAGGTACTTTAACTGAACCTTGCAATATGGTTTCAAAGACCATTTGGACCACAGAAAGTTTCGTTAGCCTGCAACATTTGCATTTGTTCCACACATATTTATAAATGTCTTACAGACCAAAGCTTGATCTATGCCTGCTTTGATAAGAAGACAAGCAGTTATATATAATGAATATATTGTGAGTCTTCCCAATATTTCTAACAACACAGTACTATTCCATTACCTCCATTCCCTAATCAATGGGCATTTACCAAGTTTCTAGTTCTTTGCTACTGTAAAAAGTGCTGCTGTACATTGTTTGGCACAAAGTTAGAGGGAATGGTCTTCTCTAGGGAGGGAGTACCCCAGTATGGTCTTTGAATTCTTCCATCAAAAAAATTACCCCCAACCCTTTCCTGGATTGTAGTCTTCTTGTCATTCTATTATTTAGAAAAGAACGCTAATAGTGCAAAAGTTTCTGTTGTTGTTTTTTTAAAGGAAAACCTGCTTAAAGAGCACTCTCTATAATGACTTGAGTTTAAATTCTAGGCCCATGATAAATAGTACCCACACATATACACACACACACACATTTAACACAATTGTATGTAACTAACCAGTATCATGGGAGCAGCTGTGCTTATATTTTCTTTATATGTGTAAGTAAATGGTTAGCTTTTATGCATAAGCAAGATATGCCTCCATTTTCTCAAAGAGAAACCAAACGTTTCCTTTTAAGAAAATAAGGAGGTTCAAAGTACATCCAGATACTCCTTGAATTAGGAGAGCAAATATTCCAGTTTGAAGCAAAATTCGACTCTGAAATGGGGAGAAAGTCTAGACTAATTGAAGCTGGGAACTAGTAAGGACAAAGATGTCTCAAGTAGGAGTGAAAGAGGATTAGGCAACTGAGAATAGGTTGGGTAAAGGCATTCCAAAAAGAAAGGTCAGTATAATTTGTTTCTTAAGCTAGCCAGAGGCAGCCCTTCTCCCTATTCTGTGCATTCATATATTTTAGTTTGTATCCACATATTTCTGTACTATCTATCAGAACTTAGTTTCTTTTGTTGCACTAAACAAGACTGGCCTAGAGTGGGTTGCTGTGTTGATGACTTATAAGAGGTAGAGGACACAAGGCAAGAGGGAATTAAACCTGACTAAACCCTACTTTGATGTCAGTAGCAAGGAGCTAATAACCAACAGCAAGTGGGGTACCGTGCCCAACAGAGTACTGAAGCAAAGTAAGTTTCTCTTAACTTTGGGGTATTTACAAAATAATCATATGTCTGGTAGAGATGGGCTGCTGGCTTAATAGTTATACTTACATTTGTTTTTCTTAAGTACCATTATAGTTATACGTTCACCCTTGAAAAGCTGAGCACCAGGGTGATATTTATAACATGTATTTCCTGTTTCTGGCTTGGACTTCTACAAATTTTACAAGAACTTGGTTTGTTTGCACAATTTGTTATCTTCACTGCAGTACAATAATGGTGACCACAAAGATTTTGACTTCGCTGATGAGTAAAGAAACCATAGATTCAGATCTTGGTTTTTAAAATGTCAACATTTAAAATTATTGACTATCCTTACAGGTTTCTTTTTCTGTCCATTTTGAAATTTCTTTCTGAGGCCGAAGTATATACAACGTAATATAGAATATGTCCCAGCAGGTTATACTCACCCTAATGCTGATGGCCTACATATCCATTCAAAGATAGAGATGGGGGCTAAAGCCCTCCCATGATTATGTTGTGTTCTGCGATCTGGTTTTTAACTTCCTGGAGGATCAAGCTTTTGGTCCAGCACTTTGGAACATGTCACATGATCAATGAACTAAAGGACTTTCTGGAATGGACTAAAGAATAGTGAATATGGTGAAGAGGAAGAAAAGTGCAGAGTTTATAAAAAAAATTCTACCTTAGAAATGAATTTGAGAAAAACTTGGGATTTTTTTGATTCATGCTGTAAGGTTTCCCAAACTCCTTAGATGGGTATGACAATCAGTTCAATTGCCTTTAGAAGTATATACCCTTAGGAGTGACTAGGTGGTGCAGTGAATAGAGTACTGGCCCTAGAGTCTGGAGGACCTGAGTTCAAACATGACCTCAGACACTTCACATTTACTAGCCATGAGACCTCGGGCAAGTCACTTACCCCCAATTCCCCTGCATTCCCCCCTCCAAAAAGCAAAACAAAAAAACCCAAACCCCAATAACAAAACAGCAAGGTTGCAGCCATCTAACCTAAAGCAGTAAGAGAAATTACCCTTCCTTTTCCTTTAATACCCCAGCTCATCACCCACTTCTGTACTGTAAAGTGGCAGTATAGCTACTTATAGCACCCTTCACTCTGTTGGGGCTCACTAGTTACTATGCTAACAGTAGCCTCCTCAGTTTTACTCCCTACACAGGAAAGGGGAATGGCCTTTCTGGATTCCTCTGGTAAAATTTGGGTGTGATGGACATCTCCTAATTCCCAAACCTTAGTCTTTATCATCTATAAAATGGTGTCAACCATCTCTCCTTTCTATTCCCAAATCCCTGCACTTTATACTCCTCTCTGTATGTGACTGCACAGGAGCAGGTCATTCCTGTTGCAGCTATGGAAATTCAAGCGAACATGATGTTTTCTATAAGCTGTGGAATCTCCTGTTTCAGGGAATCCCACCTCATAGATCAAAGGGTTCAACCACCTCATGAGTTGGAATAGCTATTATCTAAAATCTGAGAAAATTAGATACCAGACAGAGTATTTAGTTGTTCAAAAAGCATTTATTAAGTGCTAAGCATATAAAGAAAATGATCTCCGCCCTCAAAGAGTTTACCACCATTGAGGCAAGGGGAGTGAAATCATCACAGGGCAGCATCAACATGATATCCACAGTGCATATGGTGGCTATGAAAATGCTGGTGTAATTCTGAATGGCAAAATATAACACATGGAAGACAGAACCAAAACATTTACTCAAACACCAGAAAGCCAAATCCATCATAGTGACCAAAAAATCCATACACAGTAACCCTGCAGAGGGCACCGTGATCCCCAAGCCTTCCCCCTACTAGGGCCCTCCCACAAATGAACACCCACAACTTGTGGTCTGGTTCCTCTCTCTCCCTCAGCTCTAACTGCTCTGACCAACTTTCTCTGGGCTCTGTTTTACCCTTCCTGTCCTCCTTGTCCAGAAAGCTCCTCTCACCACAGACTCATGTGACTCAGGCTTCCATGTGACTCAAGCAGGTCACATGGGCCTATTAATCAATAGGAAATTACACACAGAGAGGTAAATATAAAGTAAAAAATTAATCTCTGAGGGGAAAACAGTGCTCTGTGCACCAGCAACTAGAAAAAAGGGATCATGTTTGTCCTCATGTAAAAGTGGCACTTTAGCTGGGCCTTGAAACAAGCTATGGATTCTATGATGTGGCTCTGGGGAAGAAATGCATTCTGGGAATGGGAGAAAGCTTATCAAAGGTACCAAGATGGGATGTATTAGAGTTGTATGAGATGTATCAGGAATAGTAATAGGTCAGGCCTGGCCTTCTAATTCTAGTAATAGAGCCCTTGTACTTTGCAGAGTCCCATTTTGCTTTCTCTGGTCTTGTCTTCATCTCAATATTCATTGAGTAGTTCAATTTCCCAAATGGAAATGCTATTCTGAGTTTTTTCAAGGCTGTAATTCATTGAATCAGGCATACTAAGAAAATATATACACACATTTGATTTTGTGTGTGCATTCACACATACATACATACATACATACATACTATATATATATTATGTATGCACATACACGCACCTGTATATCCACATGGATATAGCATGGTGGACAGACTACTGGACTTGAAGTCAGGAAGACCTAGCTTTAATCCTCAGACTCTTATGGGCTTTGTGATGCTGGGAAAGTCACTCTGTCTCAGTCTTCTTATCTATGGAATGGGGATAATAATCACACCTAGCTCACAGGCTCAAGCAAGATATGTATTCATCAGTCAATCAGCAAGTATTTGTTAAACATCTACTATGTGCCAAGCCCTCTGCTAAATTCTGGGCATATAAAGACAAAAATTATATCATATTTGCTCTTCAGCTTTCTATCCCATCCTACAATCCATCCCATCCAGGTCATCCCACTATCTTCTTGTTTTTGCTAACCTGTCCTACCTGCCTAGATTAGCACCCTTCACAGTGGACCTGAGACCTGTATCTCCACACCCTTGTTTTACTGAATCTATGTCCTCATTCCCTGGGGGAAGTTAATCTACTGATCTTTGGATCAGTTAGTCAGTCAACAAGTTATGATTGAGTGTCTACTGTATGCTAGGGATAGAAATTCAAAGAAGGAAGCAGTTTCTACTCACAATGAATTTACATTATATTGGAAGAAACAAGTACATATACATGCACTTATAGTATAGTATCAAATTAATTAAATAATCAAATACAGTATAGTTTAGTATCAAATTAATTAACATGCACATGTATGTATGTGCACATATATACATATATGGGGAGAGAGAGAGAGAAGTGTATACAGACAAATTAGTGAACTAGGGTAGTTTGGAAATGAAGAAGTCACTAGGAGGTGGAGGATCGAGAAAGGCTACATGCAGAAGATAGTGTCTGAAATGCATCTTAAAGGAAGTCAGGGACTTTATGAGGCATGGTAAGGACAGAGAACATTGCAGACCTGGGTCACAAAGTCAATACATGTCAGAAGTGGGACTTTAACCCAAGTGTTCCTGGCTTTGAGGACAGTTCTCCTTTACTTATACCACAGGGCCTTTCAGGAAGGGAAATAATGTAGGATGAAGTTGGAAAGGTAGATAGTAGCCAGGTTGTGAGGGATTTTAAAAGCCAAAGGAGTAATAGGGAGCCATCGAAGGTAATTGAGCAGGAAGTGATGTGGTCAACTCTGTACTTAAGGAAATCACTTTGGCAGCTGTGTTGAGGATGGATGGGAGAAGGAAAAGACTATCTTAGAATTCAATCAGGATACAATTACAATAATCCAGGAGAGAGAAAATGAGGCCTGAGCCAAGATAATGGTTGTATGGATAGTGAAAAGGGATGGATTCGAGAGATGTTATGGAAATAAAAGTGAGATTTGCTAAGTGACTGAATATAAAAATTCATTTTGATAATGCATATAAAGTGCTTTGAAAAAATTTAAAACATATAAATGTCAGCTATTCTCTGGCAGCTCGGTGACACAGTGGTTAGAGCACCAAACCTGAAGTCAGGAAGACTCATCTCCCCAGGTTAAAAAGTCTGGCTCCAGACATTCAGTAGCTGGGTGACCCTGGGCAAGTCACTTAACCCTATTTGCCTCAGTCTCCTCATCTGCAAAATGAGCTGAGAAGGAAATAGCAAACAACTCTAGTATCTTTGCCAAGAAAAACCCAAATGGGGTCACAAAGAGTCATACATAACAGAAACATGACTAAAAATAACAAATTACTATTATCATCCACTTATTAACTCATTCGACAAGCATTTATCATAAACATGGTGTCTTGGTTGTCTTAAAGTCAATACACTCCTATCAGAATTCAGTGCCTCGAAAGCAATAATAACATCATGTATTTATTTCTACTGTGCTTTCATATAAATTACGTCACTGTATGGAATGTAGACCCTAAGAGAATGGGGAATTTTTTCATTCTTTTTCTTTATATCCCCAGTGCCTAGCACAGTGCCTGGCATACAGTAGGTGCTTAATAAGTTCTTGTGGATTGATTGGTTCTGACGGCAGCTTTGTGAGATAGTTCTGACAGCACCATTCTCAACCTTGTCACGGACCCTTTGGACAGTCCAGTGACGTCTCTGGACCCCTTCTAAGAATAATGTTTTAAAGGTATAAAATAAAATACATAGGATTACAAAGGAAACCAATTACATTGAAGTATAGTTATCAAAATATTCAAATAACAATTTCATAGAGCTGGGACTAAGAAGCCCTGCTCTGGAAAGGATCTGAGGAAGATTCTGTGACGTTGCCCAAGGTCATATAGCTGTCAAGGCCAAAATGAAAACACAGGACATGTCCTACCGTATCACACTCCTTGGCAAAAGCTCCCTGCTGATTTCACACTAATGTTTGCAAGTCCCCTAAACATTCTCTTATAATTCCAAAGTCAAGTTCATAGTGTCATAGCAAAAAGGAGGCAAACCCTACATTTCTGTCCCTGATTTATAAGTTGCACCAACATTAAAAACTCAGTGACTTTCCCAGAAATAAGCACAGAGTTCTAAACATAGCCTGCTGAAGTTTTCTCATTTCATAGGAGTCACTGGAATGAAGGAGAGCAAGTCAAATCCCAAGAATGTGGTGGGTCCAATTACGAGGGGGTGGGAGAGTCAGAAGGGCAGCAAAAGACATTGGGGGCAAATTCTAGTGAGTTGTGTTCTGTGGCTTTGGGCTTTCTTCTTTTGTTATGTGTTATTTTGAAATTCAAAGCCTTTAGTGAAGGGGTGTGTGTGTGTGTGTGTGTGTGTGTGTGTATGTGTGTTTTTCTCTTATGCTACACAATTCCTAAAAATAAATTCAGGTCCCTAAAATATTCTGCATTTTGCTTTCAAGGTTCTACTGGGCCAGGGACAGGTCTGTTCTGTTTGTTTTCAGTTTCACACCACCAGGCGGTATGGATTTGATCTATTGAATGACACTAGGCCTCTTTAGGGAAAGCTCAGCAGATATTTGGAAAAGGTGTGGGTAAGGTGTAGGTGTGGGTAAGGATGCAACAACTCAGGATGATTTGGGATTGGGAGAGTCCCCCATTTAAAGTGTCGAGGAGCTAGAGGAGGGAATTGATGTGAAGACAATTGTTAAGGGACACACTGCTATTCACACCCAGTCCAAACATGGACAAAAGAAGGTCTGAGGAAAACAAGATGAATACTGTAGTTAGGAAATTATGCAGCAATAAGGCTCATTTCTAGTATGTGTCAGAATAAGGCAGAGCCTGAGGAAGAGAGTTGGCCATCTTAATTCTTCAGACCTTGTATCCATATATTTGTGGTTTCAGGACCCTTTGCTCCCTCAGACCTTTTCACGCTATTCCTTTGCTTTGTCACTTCTCATATTTCCTCTTGCTGCTTGCCTTGGCATTATCAAGTTGGCCTACGCTTGATTCTCTTCTCCTTGGCACATCTTTCATCACTTCCATACTTCAGTGCCCGTTTGATAGGCCACTGCCTTCACTCTCTCTGACATTGTCCTCAGATGCTCATTTCTCCCCCAAGCTTTCCAATGCCCCTTGAGGGCTTTGATTGAGAGACAGGTTTGATGGATCGTTGCATTTACTTTTCAAGAATATACTTAAAAAAAATCTTTTCGAGGCGGCTAGGTGGTGCAGTGACTAAAACACCAACCCTGGAGTCTGGAGGACCCAAGTTCGGTTCTGGCCTCAGACACTTAACATCCACACAAAAAAACTAGCCGTGTAACCTTGGGCAAATTACTTAACCCCAATTGCCCCAAAAGGCAAAAAAAAAAATCTTTTCTCCTCTAAACTATGAATGGTAATTAAATATTCTATGATGTATTAGTTAGCACTGTAGGGCTTTTAAACACAAAAATTATATCCTGTAGAGCAGGGACCATGTATATCTGCATTGTCCTTAGAACAGTCAGTGCTACACCTTGCCTTATGGCATGCCTCCTGTGGGTTGGAGAAAAGGATGGATGAAGAAGCAGAGGAAAAGGATTGTATGAAATAGAGATGTTAGCCACTACTCTTCCTTGCACAGTACCTGCAGTATAGTAAGCACTTACTAAATAAATATTATCTCTATCATCTATCCATCTATCTTCTCCATGTGTATATTCATGTATCTAAGTATCTACCTACCTATCTTTTCTCTGAACTTCTATAGTACAGATGATTCGCATGTCTCATTTGGCACATTGTATGTGATACCTTGTTTTTTATTGAGCTATATTATGCCAGAGATTGAGCCTGGTATAGTAGGACTGGCCTTAGAATCCAGAAGACCAGGTTCAGGAATATGACTGTAGCTCCCGCCTATGACTCTTACTGGTTGTGTGACTCTGGACAATTACCTCAGTGCCACCTGAAGTAATGCTCTAAAACTATGGAAGAGTTGCTGATATGTCATGGTGAAGGAATCGATGTGCAGAATGCTCCTTATACTAATGAAAACATAGGATTCCCTCTCTTTGCCCCACACCACCACAAATGCATATTCACTTTCTCTCCTACCAGACTGTAAGTTTTTTGAGGTCATATCCCTGAAGTACATACTTAATATCCCAATAGTTTCTTTCACATAGTCAGCACTTAGCAAATGTTTATTTTTAATGGCAATGATTGATGATGACACGTAAGCAACAAAATCTTTCTGCTGGCTTCATGGGGTAGGTATGTGGGAGATGGAACTTTAGAAGGAACTTTAGAAAACTTTTCATAGTTCAGGGTTTATACAGGTATCAACAAAGACAGCTTCCTAGCAGTCATGCCCAAGGAGCACAAGGCACAGGTTTTGTTGTTTAATCAGTGCTGTTGTGTCCCACTCTGCCAATAGAACTTGCTGTCACACCTGAAAGCAGAGGGGTGCTGGAGTCAGTTGTTGAAAGAATTGTTAAATGTTCAGTATAAGTATTTATACCTTAAAAATCTGCAAAGGCTACAAATCAGGACTTGATTTATCATTTTGTTGATTGTCTAGTTTTGAGAAAGTAATGAAGAAAATATTAATAATGCAGATTCAACTTAAAAGTATTCCTGTGGTGTTCTTTCCCCCCCTGGAGAACCAGTTGTTAAACATTTACCAGCACACCCCTGCCTGGGAGTCTGAAAAACAGCAATGGCCCTGACCTAGGAAAGACAAAATGCAGTCCTGTATGTGGTACAGCTACTGGGACAATGTTCCTTTCTTTGACATGTGGAAGAAATGGTGTGTCCCCATGTTCTAATGAGAACAAGAAGCAGAGTAGTGGTAGGGAATTTCACTAATCTTTGTCTGTGGGGGTCTACAAGGAGTCAGGAGACTGACTTAAACTAGTCAGATTATAAAGGATATTGGTTGTTGATGAAAACTGGGACCTAATGAGGCTCTTTTCTGAGAATGAGCTGTGACTCTCCCTCTGTCTTTACCATTACAAGACACCTAGAGAAAACCTCTCAAATACTTCTGTTATATTTACACAATTAGAATATTGAACAAGGAATGTAGAGTTGTAAAGGGCATGTTAGCCTGAGTGTGAATTTATAGTCTTATAAATTGCATAGTTTTGGACATTTTGCATTGCTTTGAAAACATTTGATTTATTCTTTCTTCCTCCCTCTCTTCTACAACGTTTTCCCCCAAGAACCCAAACCAGTCATTTTGACCCTGGGCCAAGCAGCATAAAATAGTCTATTAGTCAACTTTCACAGCTAATGTGAAAATAAAAGAAATAATTAATACTAAGTCAATTGAATTCCTCCAGTGACTTTTAATTACTGAAAGAGTACATGTGGTAAACTTTCACATCCTTTAAATCTTAGTGGCCTGGGACAAAGCCCTGGTGGCTTCCTGTAGGTTACAGGTCTGATCTCCATTCCTACCACCCACCCACCCACCTGAAACACACATTTGTCTAAAGGAAGATGTCTAATTCTGATACAGGGATTTGTTTCTATTTCTCACATTAAAACGTGTGAACTTGGCAAGAAAATGAGTGGCTAAAAGCAGAACACTGAAATTGACTTTCCATCAGCAGTTTTATTTCACCTGAACAAAGAGTTTCCCCACAAGATAAGGCATAAAGGAAGCCTGCACGAACCTAGTCACGGGTCCTCTGACAAAAGTCAAGCGACAGAAAACTCTCTCAGTTGAGATTGTTTCATAATGACTTACTGAGAAATGTGGCCTTCAAAGAAATGGCTGACTCACATAGAAAGTTTTGTTTTATGGTTTGGGTTCTCATACGAGTTATTTTTCAGAATGAAAAAATGAGACTGGAGCATCCTGTGTGCGAAGCTGTTATCCCTAGAGTCTGGGGTTTCAGCCTTGGTTCCATCACTTATTAGCAGTATGACCAAGGGCAAGTTATTTAATGAGAACTCACATTGCTATAACACCTTAAGGATTACAAAGCACTTCCCCCTATAGCAAACTTGTGTGGAAAGCTTCTGCCTCAAGCAGGACGCTGTTTGCTCTTGAAAGGTAGGTAATGAAAGTCTTATTATCCCCATTTTACAGATGAGAAAATTGAGGCTCAGAGAAGTTAATTGACTTGTCAAATTATGTAGTTAACTTGTATCAAATTTTGGATTTGAACCCAGCTGTCCTTCTTCTAAGTTGGGCACTTGCTATACCACAGTAGAAAGTCATGGACTTGGAGTCAGGATCTGGGTATTCATTTTAGCTTTATCACTTACTATGTGTGTGACCTTTAGGAAATCATTTAATTTCTCTTGGACTCAGTTTCTTCATCTGTAAAATGAAGAGGCTTGAACAAGATAACCTCATGTTCCTTCCACCCCTAATTCTCTGAGTTCTAAGCCTCTCAAGGGTTCAGAATCTCGTTTTTATCATCTATAAAGTAGGTATAATAATACCCAGAATACATATAATGAAGACATTGGAGGATTAGCTGAGGTAATATGAAATATAAGTGATATTTGTAAAGCATATTGTAAATGCTATTTAAATGTGGAGTATGATTTTGGAAAAGCAATATGTTGTATTGTTACAGGCGGGTCCACCTTTAAGAAAACCTGAGAGATCAAATGTAGAAAATCAATTAAATGTGACATGATTATTTGCATTACGAAGGACTGATCACAGAGGTGCTTTAGGAAAAGAAGTTTGGAGAAGTTTGTCACCAGTTTGGACCCATGGGGGATAAATATCCAGCAACTCTGAAAGATCAGCAACTAAGCTGTCGAGAGCTATGACCTGGGGTGGGTAGATGGAGTCCCCACACCCAGGACACAGCAGACCTTTGAAGTGATTAATAAGTGTTGATGAGGAGCAGGATAAAGATGACAATGGCTGAACTCAGAGGAATGACGCACATGCTGAGAATTTCAGTTCTGTAAACAGGACAATGGGAAAGTCGGAGGGCTTTTGTTTGTTTTATTTATGTTTTGTTGTTGTTGTTACAAACTGGGCCTTAAAGTGTTGCCTGCGTCGCATGAAATGGGTGATCACTAACTCTTATACAAGATATGACTGTTCACAGGTTTTCATATTTTACATGAATTTGAGTTGTTAAACAACTGATGTGACGAGCAGTTCCTGCAGGGTACAATTTAGGGAAAGATGGGGATGATCACACGTCGAGACTGATTTTCCCAGCATTTTAAAACCTAAGATACTACTACATTTTATTTTTTAATTACTTTCATTTCCCCCTTTTCCATTTTGGCATGACAAAAACAAAGAGGATTTTAGAAGGAAAGCCACCTACCTTGTTTCCCCGATAAGACCTATCCCGAAAATAAGCCCTCCCCTTACTGTGTAAGATTCCTCTAAAATAAGCCCTCCCCTGAAAATAAGCCCTATTGAGATTGCTACTGTAGTGAAGGTGATCCCCTGCGCTACATGCTACATTACGGTACCCTCTGTATGCACCATTCCCCCTCCCCGTGAAATGCACGCCGCGCTCTGAGCTGCATCCAATCAGAGTTGCGGAGGTATCCGTGTAATCGTGTTCTCCCCAGTGATTTGCTTATTGAATAAAGGTACATTTTTTTGTTCACATTTACCTGTTTATTAAAATTGCTGTCAATGTTCATTAAAATAAGCCCTCCCCTGAAAATAAGCCTTCTGATGTTTTTCTGTCCAAAAAAATTAATAAGACAGTGTCTTATTACCAGGGAAACACGGTAATAGAATTTCTTTTCACCAGACCTGTGACTTCACAGGTCTAGGGAGCTACTGGTGAGAATATTCTCTATAGATGCAGATCAGTACCTCCACCTCCTCAGTCAATCAATTAATCAATGAATATTTATTAAGCACCTACAATGTGCCTGGCACTGTGCTAAGCCCTGAGGATACAAAAAGAGGCAAAAGACAGTCCCTGCCCTCAAGGAGCTTAGAGTGGAAGGGAGAAGACAATACACAAACAAATATATGCAAAGCAAGCTTATCTACAGGATAAATAGGAAATAACTGAGTGAAAGCACTGGAATTAAGAGGGCTTGGGGTAAACTTCCTATAGAAGGTGGAAGCTTAGCTGGGACTTCTAGAAGCCAGGGAGGTCAGTAGTCAGGCATGGGGCACAGCTGGGAGATAGAAGAGCCACCCGACCGAAGAGTGCATGACAGTGAATAAAGTGGGAATGCCAAACACGGCATTTTCTGCTTGCTCTTGGGGGCACTTGAGTTCACTGAACAGGAGGGTCACATAGCTAGACCTGTGCTTTAAAAAGGTCATGTTAGCGCCTGAGTGGAGGATGGCTTGGAGTGAAGGATACCTGAGGCAGGCAGACCCACCAGCAGGCTTTTACAATAATCCAGGTCTGAAGTGATAAGGGCCTAGAGTGGTGGCAATGTCAGAGAAGAGAAGCTGATCTGTTTGAGAAGTGTTACAAAGGTGAATCCATAGACCTTGGCACCAGGTTGGATATGGGGGGGGGGGGGGGAAAGAGATAGTGAGCGATCTAGGATGACTACGAGGTTGATGCTGTCCCCTACAGCAATAAGGGAAGGTAGGGGCATGCAATGGTTTAGGGGGAAAGATAATGTGTTCTGTTTTGGACATATTGTACGTAGGATGTCTACTAGACATCGAGTTTGAGATATCTGAAGGGCAGTTGGAGATGTGAGATTGGAAGTCAGCAGAGAGATGGGGGCAGAATAAACAGATTTGAGAATCTTCAGCATAGAGATGGTAATTAACTCTACGTTAGCTGAAATGAAGTAATATAGAGGGAGAAGAGAAGAGGGCCCAGGACAGAACTCTAAGGGACACCTATGGATAGAAGGTGGGATCTGGGAGAGAATCCAGTAAAGGAGACAAAGCAGGAGAAGTCAGATAGGTAACCAAGAGAGAGGGAACAATGTCCTTAAAACCTAAAAAGAAAAGAGTATCAAGTTACAGAGTGTCAGCAGTGTCAAAGGCTGCAGAGAGATCAAGGAGAATGAAGACTGGGAAAAGGCCATTGGATTTAGCAACAAAGAGATCGTCAATAACTTGGAAGAGAGAAAATTCAAGGTCAGAGGCCAGATGGTAAGAGGGTAAGAAGAGTGAGAGGAGACAAAACGGAAGCACCAATTGCAGACAGTCTTTTGAAGGAGTTTAGCTACAAAGGGCAGGAGAGAAACAGGATGATACCAGGAAGGAAGAATCAACTTTTTCAAAATAGTGGAGACAAGGGCATGGTTGGAGGCAATAGGAAATTATCCAATAGAAAGTGAAAGATTACAAATAAGAGGAAGAGAGAGCAAGACAGTATAATGAAGAAAATATATTGGATGAGAAAAGATTGAATGGGATCACTTGAATAAGATGAAGGACTAGCCTTGGGAAAGAGTAAGGCCACTTCATCATATGAGACAGGAGTAAGGGAGAAGAAATTGGCAGACAGTATCTGAGTTATAGGAGATGAGGAAGAGTGAATTTATGAGGGAGGCATATTAAGATTGCCTGGCAGCAGTGAGGGCCCAGTTGATATTGTTTAACATATCTTTGTAGTGAATCCAGTCAGAAAAGTGGAATGATTTTCTCCACCTTCATTCAGCACATGTATAGGAATGAAGGCCATGAATGGTGGGAGTGGTACAATGTTGAGGCTTAGCTAGGTATAATTAGCAACATGATAAAGGGGCTAGGTACTCAAGAGAAGAAGACAGTGTAGAGTTGAACTGGCTCACCAAGGAGGAGAAGAGGGAGTGGCTGGTTCAGGGGAGAGATGGCCTGGGAGAAAATTGAGGGGTTGAGAGATTGGAGGTCACAGTATGGATGAAGATTAGGATTATATAAGGGGAGGCAGAAGGAAAAGTGAAAAACCAGTAGAGTATGGTCAGATGGGGGATTTCAGAATTGATCAAGGGCATGACCATCTTTGTGGTAGCTAAGGTTGGGTGGGAGGAATATGGGAGGTGAGTAGATGGAGGAACTGAGTGGTTTAAGGTAGTTGAAGGAGAGTTAGTATGTATTTTGAAGTCCACTAGTCTGAGGGTGGGAATTGGGAAGGACATAAAAAATGTAAACTAGGTATTGAGCTCACTGAGGAAAAAAGGGGAGTGACCGAGGGATCTGTAGACAACAGTTACCATCATTTTGATTGGGTAGCAGATATATAAAAGCATGAACCTCAAAGCAATAAAGTTGACTGAGTGATGGAAGAGATGAAAGAACTTGGAAGTGGCAACTAGTGAGCCAAGGTAAATGAGTGAAGGTGTGGCCAGTACTGGAAAGGGTGGGCAGGGAGGCTGTCACCAATCAGGGAGAAGCCAGGTTTCAGGGAGAGCTAGTAGATGGAAAGAATGGGAAAAGCAAATATTTAAGGTGAAGGGAAGTTATGAAGTAGGCATTCCAGGGTTGGAAGGAGTTAGGACGAAATTTTTTGGTAGAAGAGTTGAAAGGGATAGGAATGAGAAATTGACTGGTAGGGAGTGTAATGGGGTCTGGATGATGATCTAAAGGAACTGAATCACTAGCATATGAAAGGTCTGACCAGGGCTGCCAATGTTCCTCATTAAGTGGAGGGTACCACTCCTACACCCTCAGAGGTACACAAGAGATGGGGAGGCCTGAAGCCAAAGAGAGAGCTGCTCTTCTTTGCACTGGGGAATCTTCACTTCCCAATTAGGAGACTGGGCTGGCACCAGGAGGTGGAAGAAGCCTTGTACAGAGGGAAGTAGTTGCTTTGCGGCAGATGGAAGATGCCTGACCTAGCCCTTAGGAGCCACTCCTCAGGGAACATGCTGCACCTAGCAGGAGATGGAAGGCTCAAGATTCTAGCTCGTGTGGTCTGAGGACTTGTTCCCTGAAGGTCTGGCTATGAGGAGGCACTGGGAAGTTGGAGACTAGCTGGCAGAGAGGACACTAACAGTTTGGCCCCAGTAAGCCTTTCCTCAGGGGCCACAGCACACCTAGTAGGAGATGGAAGTCAGTCAACAAACATTTATAAATTGCTGACTATGTGCCAGGTGCTTTGTAAAGTACTGGGGAAACAAAGAAAGGCAAAAGAAAATCCCTGCTATCAAGAAACTCATAGTTTAAAGGAAGAAACAGTGTGCAAACAGCTATGTATAAACAAGCTATATACATAGGGAGAATCAACAGAGAGAAGGCACTAGAATTAAGGGCGAAATGCCCTGCCCGGAGTCCCATGGCCAATATGTGTCAGGAGCAGGACTTGAAACCACATCTTCCTAACTCTGAGGTCCGTTTGCTATCTACTACGCCAAACCGCCTTTCCCAGAGGCAATACAATAAAGTAGAAAAATCGCATTATTAAGCAATACTAAGGTATTGAACAGTAAAGATTCTGCTCACCATTCCTGAAAAACCTCTCTTGAAAGATAAAAAAAAGTCATGTTCATAGTTAAGGATTATGAATTTAGAGCTGGAAGGGACCTCAGAAACCATCTGGTTCAACCCTCCTCCCCTATTTTTACCGATGAAGAAACCCAGAGAGGTTAAGTGACGTTCTCAAGGTCACACAGGCAATAACAATGGCAAAATTCAAACCTAAAGCCTGTGACACCGATCTAGTATTCTTTCCCTTTGTACCAGTCTTCCATCTTACAGGTATGAGTCATTTAGGTGGATTTTCTTTTGTCTTTTTGGAGGGGGGAAGGCAGAGCCATTGAGGTTAAGTGACTTGCCCAAGGTCACACAGCTAGTACATGTTAAGTATCTGGCGTCATATTTGAACTCAGGTCCTCCTGCCTCTAGGGCCAGTGCTCTATTCACTGAGCTGCTTAGCTGCCCCTGGATTTTTTTTTTAATAAGAAAGTTTTGGGGGTGAGACAATTCATGCAATGGACTTCCTGTTCTCCTTCCTCTCATGGTTGTATTCTTTATCCACAACCCTGGTCAAGAGTAATCTCCAGGAGAAAAAAGTAAAGAGAGGTCGGGAAATGTCAGCGCTAGGCAGGCAGAGCTGCGCATTTGAGAGGAGAAACCATGACCTTGTTTGCAGTTACGGTATCACCTCTTGTGTCGTTTATTTTCGGTTGTGGCTTGTTGAAATGTGTCTCAGTATGCTATAGTCACAACATGTACGCGCACACCAAAGCTCTATTTTAGCATCAGTTGGCAGTGTCAACTCCCTTTTGGCTCTAAGTGCTTGGTCTCCAGTGTATTCTGAGGGACCCAAAGTAATTGACTTGATTTATAGTACCCTGGAGGGGTTTAGGAAGTCACTGACTAAGAAGATGTTTATTGGATTAAATGTGGATTTCAATTATTCATATTATCTCTGCTTGTCATTAGTACAGGTAATTAAAGGATTAAATATCCTCTGGATAATTGATCTGCCTTATTATAGGCCCTAATAGTGATAATTCTGTTCTCTTTATCTCCCTAGGTACAAAGAGAGGAAATCAGTGCAGAAGGTATTACCAAAAGCCACCTGCAAGGCTTTTCAGAGCCCATGAGAGACTCTGAATCTCTGTGGAAAACTCCTGCCTTCAGTAGGACCATAATAAGCTCCGGGGACACTCTGCAAAGTATAAGTGAAGGAGATGGATCACTGACCTGTCACATGCAGCAGGAAGGCTGCTCTCTAGGCCCACAACACCATGAGAGAGGAGACCAAGAAAGTAACATCCAGCAAACTGGAAGTCCCAGGAAAAACAAGTCATGTGAGCAAATCAGCTCTGAGGCCAGTCATGAAAATGCCTTAGACTGTGAACTCTTAGCCCATTACCAGCGGGTGAGTGATGCTGATCTCGGGGAGCAAGAGAGTCTCTATATTACTTTGGCAGAAGCTTCATATGCTGTTCTGACTGCAGCACATTCCCTCAGTGCTCCAAGGGATGCAGAAGAACCTCATGAAACAGGTGACCCAGAAACAGGTTGTGGTCCCAAAGATCTACCCTATCCCATGTTATATGAAGACTGCTTGCCTCAAGAAAATTGCTCCATGGGCTCAGAGCTGGCAGAAGGTCAATGTGAAACATCTGATGTATGTTTGCTCAGGGACGTGATGATGG
Organism: Petaurus breviceps papuanus; assembly: GCF_028583685.1. Classification (NCBI taxonomy): domain Eukaryota; kingdom Metazoa; phylum Chordata; class Mammalia; order Diprotodontia; family Petauridae; genus Petaurus; species Petaurus breviceps. Next base: position 4,828,051 of record NW_027185665.1, read on the forward strand.
AACGATTTTCTGGAGCACAAGATGCTGACCCCCCTTCCCCAATGTGTGAAAACAGAGAGGCTGGAGGTGCAAACACAAAACTGTATCCCATGGGCATTTCCACGGGGAACAGCTGGGAAGGGGCACATGAAAATGATACAAACGAAAAGAAAATAGATGACAAGAACTCTGTCAAAGAATTTACTAGAATTCTAAAAACAGACCAAGAAAGGCTTAGCCCCAGTAACCTAATCAGTACCCAGATTGTTTCTACAGAGAACAACTGCCTTTCCCAGCTCCAAGAAACAGGTGATGAGAGGCTGCTTCTTGGGACTGAGGATGAAACAGAGACACCTTCATGTTGTAGCATAATTGCAGAGTATCCTGAACAGAAGTCAAGTGAGATGTCGACTGAAAATATCAGGAGTTCTCAGGTTCCCCGTGATGGGGAGGAAACACCCACTCTTGGAACTGTTGTTAAAGGCCATCAGGTCAAATACCTTGCTGTTTCAATTGCTCAAAACAATCACTTGGAGGGAGCCGAAGAAAGTCTTCCTGGGGCACCAGCTGGAAGCATTGCTCAGCTTCCTTCTAATGAACAGCCTGCCCCTGCTGGGAGTGACTGGGCAGCTAATGCTGCAGAGCAGCTGACCCTCAAAGATCGCCTGGGGACGGCAGCTCATCTACCCCATTCACAGCTGCTTCAAAGAGAGGATTCCTTGAGGAATTCCCTGGGTGCTATTGCCTATGAATTGACAAGTGAAAATCAGGGACCTGAGAGTACAGTGGATGAGAGCTGGGAAGGGCATCGTCAGGGGAAAGTGAGAGAGCCAGAGCAAAATGTACACAGGGAAATTCAACCTCACCAGGGGTCATTTACTGAAGACAGCCTCCAGGATGTCTTCCACACCATCCCAGCTGCACAGGAGCAAAGGAGACTGTTGCCATTAGAACATGCATCCAATAATTCTGAGGAGGAAGGATGGAATCTGGGAGGTCCCTGCATCAGAGTATTGATGGTGAGTGATGAAGGAGAAAGGCAGGCCTCCCAGAAGGTTTCACCTTCTCTGGAAAATCTCCTGGAGGAGGCTAACAAAAATGCAGTGGAGGGTAGTCATAGAGATTGTGAGTCAGGAGGGGGACAAAAAGTTCCAACTTTGACAGCCCTTGTTTCAGAGCCGTCACCACCAATTCAGACAGTGGATTTGGAATGCAAAGTTAGTCCCGCAGTTTTGGGCAACATCTGTGTGATTTCTGAGAAGCTTGGGGCAAACAACTCAGTGCAAAAACTGGACACATCTGAAGGAGACACATCAGCTAGTCTGCTGAATCAGTCTGATTCAACAAGTGTTTGTTCTGATACAGAAATTCAAGAGAAAAAAGAAGTAAAAAATAATGTAGGTTTTTGTATTCCTTCTCTCCAGTATTTGAAAGATTCTAGCATCCTAGAATCATCAGTAGATCCTGTAGATGGGAAGGAAACATGTACTGCAGATTCTCTATTTAAAGGGACCTTGGGTGTGGCCTTAGAAGTCTCTGGGAAGAAAAACACTGGCCATGTAGGTAAAGCACAAGAGGAAGGCCAGTCTACAGAGGTTCACCCTGTCTTGCTTACTCAGTTTTTGACTCACCCACAAATTATGGAATCTTCTGTAGATTCCACAGATGGAGCAGGAGTTATGGAGTATGTTGGGGCAGGAAAGTTAGTGACTTCTGAGTCCACACCAGGGGTGGTCCCAGAGGAAAGGAATTTGAACAAGAAGAGCTTTAGTCAGAAACTGAAAATCAAACCCGCCCTTTTGCAAGTTCCATGTCATAAGAAAGTTGGAAACCTTGGGAAAGGAATTCCATGTGTAGGCAATGACAGACAAAGCCAAGAGGGCATGAAGAGTGACTTAGGTGAGCCAGGCCACAAGACCCAGGACAGTACCACTGAATGTAAGGATATGCTAAAGGAATCCTTGGTTCTTTCTAATAGTCTTGTGGGACTAGCCACTGATACTTCCAGCGAAAGAGATACCAACAGGGACATAAGTCAAACACAAGATGTGCCTGTGAATGGCTTAGCTGAACTGAAACATCGCGAATGGATTTGTACTGATTCACAGGGATATGAAAACACTGAGAATGAATATGCCCCATATTTGGCACCTACCTCGCTTCCTTCAAGCGTGCCTGTTAGATTAACCTTGACTTCATTTCTAAAGGGAGAGGCCACGTGTTTTGCAAAAGATGGTAACATAAAAAAGCCCACAACTGGAGAACCCAAGGCCACAAATTTTTTGGGATCTCCCATAGAAACTTTGGCATTCATTCCAGCAGAATGTACCTCTAACACCAGTCCTAAATGTCAAAACCAAGTGCAACCAAATCATTGTCTGAAAGGCTCTTTACCAGGAACTGTACAAAAGGCAAGAGAGGAAATAAAACATTGTCACATAATGCCCCCCAAATCTAAAGTTCCAGAGACTCTGGCATCAGCAGCTGAGGAAGGAAATACGAAGCAAGAAATGTCTGGGACTGGACATTTAGCTGAGGGTGTGAAGAAGAAAATTCTGTCCAAAGTGACAGCTCTGAAAATGCGCTTGGAAGAGAAAGAAAGGGCCAGAAAGAACTCTATTTTTAGTAAAAAGATTCCTAAACCTGAAACACTTGCTCAAAACGAAGAGAAAATAGACCCCAAAACATCATCTTGGAAAAGAGAAGGCAAAGGTAAGACTGAGATAATTTCTGTTTCTTTATAGATTGGATATATAAGATTAGTTTCAACAAGTTATTTACTGCCTCCTAACTTTTTTGCCCACAGTCAAATAAGTTGCCACCAGGTAGGTAATAGCACCTTTTTCTTTATTTAAAAGAAAAAATAGTCTTACATTTTGAATAGTTCAGTTTCTTAAAGACATGATTTGCTGCCGGACTGAGATGGAGGGAGAAGATTATTGTACATTTCTATGCAATTATTCTTTTAAAAGAAAGAGATCTCTAGGGGCGGCCAGGTGGCTCAGCAAGTAAGAGCACTGGCCCAAGTGTTGGGATGACCTGGGGATCAAATCCCAGCTCAGATACTTAGCACCACACCCAGAAATAACTGGCCGCGTAACCTTGAGCAAGTTACTTAACCCTAATTGCTTAAAAAAAAAAAAAAGAAATAGATCTCTTTCTTTAGAGATTAGAAAACTAATCACAAGTATTAACCACAATATTTAAATAAATGCAGGGTTGGAGAACCTGCAGTCTCCAGCCTGCCATTCCTGAAGACCTAGAGGACCACATGTGGCCTGGAGGCCACAGGTTCCCTACCCCTGCTTAAAATATTAAAGTAAGAGCCAAATAAGTAAGTACTTGGGTACTATTTGCTACCTTTCTCACTAATTCCTAATTTATAAATTATTGTTTAATCTAGCTCTGTTTTTTACCCCAACATTTTAGTATGCCACTCCACTTTCCCCAGCCTCGCAATTACTGTGAATTTATCTGAGACGAAAGGTTTTTGGGTAATGCTAGAATTCCCTGATAGCTGCAATTGTGGCCACTTCACTTTAAAAACCATTCTCGTCACCACCCGTCTTTCACAGTCTGAAACTCTTCAGTTTTAATTCAATTTTAATTCAGTTTTAATTCAGTTTTAATTTAATTCAGAATTAATTCTCCTTAAGAATTCTCCTCAATCCTCTTCTTTTAAAAATTCCTGCTTTGCCATCAGTGAAACTTGGAATAGACCAAAGAAGACATAATTGAAAGATAGAATGCATCTCTTGGTGTAATGGAAACACTTATACTCTGGTTCTGATCATAAGGGAACAATTTCCTGTCTTTACCATAGCTCTTTGCTTTTGAAGTTCAAACTTCTATTATTCTTATTACCTTTTGGGTAGTTCCTTAGCAACCATCACACATGGGGTTAGATACAAAACTATTTTTCCAAAAGAGTATGTAGTTCCCCAACCAAGCTTGCCACACATAACTTTTTAAATACTTTTAAACAGAACCTCACGTTTTTTAAAAACAAAGATGGAAAAGACATAAAATAGTTTTGCCAATGTAAAACAACCACTGCATTTGGAACTCCATAATTCTTCGTAACATTGTGCTGGTGAAATATTTGGTGATGACTTTAGAACAGGCAGTGGATAATTAGGCCTGGTATAGCAAGAGCATACTTGGGCAATGGACTAGATCCTTTGTAGGCTCATGCACAGGCAAAGAAAGATGCATCTAAAACAGTTACTGTCAAAGCTATGATTTCAAAGCATACAAACACACACACACAATGGATCATAGGTATGGATCTAAAGCTAGATTGGACTTGAGAGACCATCTTGTCCAGTTTATAGATGAGAAAACTGTGGACCAGATAAGTTGTGTCACATGGGTAGAAAGAAGTAGAAGCAGAGCTGGGATTTGAACTCAGGTCCTGTGACTCCAAGCTTCAGTATCTTAGGAAAGGATTTGGAGCTGAGGAGATTCTTGTATACTTTGGCATTAAATTTCATCCGTTAAAGTCAAGAACCTAGATTTCATACCTCAGGTGCCACAGTATTCTGTGTCATGTTCTGTACCTTGTGTTAAGGGGAAGAGAACCATTTGTTCCCAAATGCCACCCTCAACCTTGTCTACTCCTCTGTGAAGATGGAAGTCCATCATAGGAGGGGAATGGGAATGGGCAGAAAATAATCTCAGAACTTTAGACAAGGGTTTGCAGGCTATGTCATATGTATCAAAGATGGATCATGGTCCTGTTTTCAGTGTCCCTGAGAGATAGCATGATGGGGTAGAAAGAGCTTTGATTCGGATTCAAAGGATCTGGGTTTGAATCCAGGCTGACTTATGGTTATTGTTGTTTATAGTAATAGTCACAGTACACACACACACACACACACACACACATATATATACATATATATATATATATATACACTGCAGGGCTAGATGGCGCCCTGGAGAGAGTGCCAGTTCTCAAGTCAGGAAAACTCATCTCCCCAAGTTCAAATCAGACCTCAGATACTTAATAGTTGTGTGACCCTGAACAAGTCACTTAACTCTCTTTGCCTCAGTTTCCTCATCTGTAAAATGAACTAGAGAAGGAAATGGTAAACCACTCCAGTATCTTTGCCAAAAACACCCCAGATAGGGTTACACAGAGTTGAACATGACTCTAGAAATGAATGAACAACATGTGCACTAAAGACCAGGGTTTTTGTTGTCTTTTTTTAACTGCTGCTAACTGGTTATAGAACTTGGAGCAAGTCACTGCAATGCCTTGGGCTTTCACAAAAGGAACTTTTCATCTGCAAAATGAGCTAGTTGGAGTAAATATCTTTGAAGATTCCTTTTAGCTTTCATATGATCTTAGATTTTAGAGCCAGGAGGGACCTCTGAGGCCAATCAGTCTAACCTTCTTACTTTTCCGAGGAAGAAACTGACAAAGAGAGGTTAAGTAACTTGCCTAGGATCACACAGCTTGTAAACATCTGATACTTGATCTCTACACAGATATTCCTGACTCCAGGTCCAGCACTCTATTTTCTCTGCCCATACTTGCCTTCTATGGAATATATTATGACTGACTGGCCAAAGAAGGGATCTGAGACACATATATTAGGAGGTCCTTCAAGTCAGCAGAGATCAATATCATGATTCCCTCCTTTCCTCAAGAGAGATGAAGGAAAATTAGATATTTTGTCAGATGTCATTGTTGAATTGGCTATTTTTGCTTAATTCTTGGGAAGATTCATAGTTGCAGTTGGAGTAGGGTGGAAAAATATATTGGACATATATGCATGGAAATGACTGTGATATAATAATATCAATAAAACTTTAAAAATAAAGTGAAGTCAGCTCCCTCCCTCACGAGCCTAAAATAACAAAATCATTAGCATTTGAGTGAACAGAAATTTTTTAGAGTAAGTGAGGACTAAGAACGTTTTGGCTCCTGGGTTTGTACACGTTTCCCCAAATTAATGCAGAGAGAGATAATTAGAAAGAAAAATATTGAGTCTGAACTACTATCTGGGTGTAGAATGTAATACCCAGTGTGTCCATCACCACTTCTCTAACATAGAATAAGCTTTTTCTTTGTACAAGTAGCTGTTATACCATCAATGGCTGGGGACAGCTTTTGATATACTGAATTATTCACGGTAGTGAATATTGTGGTAACAGATCCACAAAGCAATGTTGGGCCTTGGCTAGGACTCAGAATGTTTTTATTACAGTTATTTTTTGATTATTGTTGTTACATCAGTGCTCCCACTTAATGGAATTTGACTTGTATTGCATTGACACCTAGAGCTGAGGCTAGGCAAACCTTCCCAGAAACCCTGCTGGCAGCCTCAAAGTGCTGGCTTCTAATGTTCCCATTACATCAAATGAAATTGCTTATTCTATTGATCTTGGGGCACGTGCTCATTGCTTCTCAGGAAGAACCTGCAACAAAATAAATTAAAATTCTCTTTTCTTCTAAATTCTTACAAATTCTGGGCTTTTAGATAATGGTAATCCTGAACTGTTTCTAAGTGAGATTATGTTAGTACTGCTGCCTGGTGGCTATCCAGAGAACTGTGCCCTTATCTGGCATTCCACTCACTTGCTGCTGATGGTGAGGCAGTTATTCAAAGGGTAACCCCATCTTCCAGCAGTTGATTTTTTCTTGTCTTATATTTGCTTTAGCAGATACCAGTGTTTTGCCGATGTGGAAGATATAAAATGTAGTTTCTTTCTATTAGGGTTTCTTTAACAAAGAGTTGTTGGGAAGAAAATCTTGGCACAAATACATTACTTTGTTGCCTTTTGCATCCTTGGGGTCTAGCTTCAGTTACCTTTCCAATTCAGATATACCCTATTTCCATGCCCTCCACCCACTTTCTTGATGTTGGCTTGGGAAAAAGCATTGAGTATCATTTCCTTAGTTGAAAACATGTACATGGTATCTCTTCAATGTCCAATTTCACTTTAAAAGGTGGGGGGGGGGACCCATATTCTGTTTCACTCTCTGTGATATAGACTTGGCCCCAGGATTTTTATATACCAAAAAGAAGGGGTACGGTATTCTAGAGTATTTATTTTCTCACTTTCCTACTGATAAATCGCGAATTTCTAATTTACAGCCCCAGTGCTACTGAAGAAGATCCAGGCTGAGATATTTCCTGATCATTCTGGAAATATAAAATTAAGCTGTCAGTTTGCAGAAATCCATGAAGACTCTACCATCTTGTGGACAAAAGATTCTAAATTAATTGCAAGGGTTCAAAGAAGGTAAAATGTCTGGTTTTAGAGTAGTCAGTCAATTATTTCTCACAAACTCACTGGGGACTTTGTCATCTGTAAGATCAGAAGTTTGGACTAGATGATCATTAAGGTCCCTCACATGTCTGACATTACATAATTCTATGACTCTATGACTATCTTGGCATGTAGTTTCTTAGGGAATGATGATGGTGGCAGAAATAGTGAGAAGAGGTAATGATTTAAGCTTCAGTAAGGTAAAGATCCAAGATGTTATCTAAATGTACCAACCTAGCATCAGTAACAATGAATATTTGTTGAATAGGAATAAGGACTAGAATTGTGATTTCATTAGTATAGGGACGTATAGGTTGAGGGGATTCCTATCGCTAATGGAGATTAGCACCTTCTTTGCAACTTAAATTCTCAGAAAGTAGCTTAGAGCATTGAGATATTAAATGACTTATCCAGAGTCACACAGCTAGGTTATATCAGAAGTGGAGCTTGAACCCAGATCTTTGTGATTTTAAGGCCAGGTCTCTGTTCATTATCTAACACCACCTCTATTTATTGAAGCTCAGTGAATAAAGAGCTAGGTCTGGAGTCAAGAAGAACTGAGTTCAAATTCCACCTCAGATACTTACAAGCTGTGTGACTCTGGGTAAGTCACTCGGACTCAGTTTCTTATCTGAAAAATGGAGACACACTGGAGAAGAAGATGGTAAACTCCTCCAGTATCTTTGCCAAGATAACTCCAAAAGGGGTCATGAAGAGTTGGATATAACTGAAAATTACTAAAAACAGTGATAATAATTTTATAAAGCATCTTCCTCACAGCCTCCCTGTGAATCAGGTATGATAAGTATTATTATTTCCATTTTATAGATGAGAAAACTATCTCAGAGAGGTCAAACAATTAGTCAATATCAGAATGGGAACTGAGACCCAAATCTAAGAATCTAAGACCAGTCCACCTGCTTCTGTACAGATGGAGCTAATTGTATGAGGCATTAGACACAAGACCACAGTGAGCCTTGGGGTGGGAAAGGACCGCTGTCCTGGGAGATGAGGACCTAGAATCTGGACCTTCCTTTGCAACTCAGAAGCTTGTGGTCTTGGAAAGCCATCATACCTTTGGATTTCAGTTTCCTCTTTTGCAAAATCAAGGGGCTTGAGTGGGCAGCTTCCCGGTCTGAAATTCTACTAGCCTAATACTGAACTACTCTTTTGCATCTGAGATTTATTTTCTTACATGTGTCATTGTGTGTGTCTGTTTCATAACGATCTCCATTAACCTGTCAAGTACTGTATAAGGTCAAACAAAAGTCAAAATGCAGCAGATGAACCAAAGGATATAAACAAGTGTGGCATCCTCGGCATGAGGCTGCAAGAAGCCCTTGTAGCCCTCAGACCGAAGAGCAGTAACTGAGAAGGGCTGACCAGCCATTTCTAGGAAGGGAAGAGCCAGTTTGTTTTTGTTTCTAGGAGATTGATGAGGTAGGGAGTGGAAGCAGCGATGCCGCTTGCTTCATCAATAAACATGTCGGGCATGCTGTCTGGGGTCTTGGAGGACTGTGCGCTCAGCTTGGTTTCTTCCCTGGGACATAAAGGATCGTCTCGCTTGGCGCTTCTTGGTCTTCTCTTTCGTTGGAACATTTTTTGGCAAGTGGATGTTGAGCGTCCTCTGATCTCATTGAATCCCCATGCCAGAAAAGCATTTCCTTCATTTCTTCAAGAAATAGACTTTTTACTAAAAAGATTTTTAAAATTATGTGATCCATTAGCAGCCATCAAGGCCTGGTGGTGGCCAAGGACAGGTTTAGGGAAAGCCACAGAGGCCTTAGAAATGTTAGCTTTTCCCATCTAGGTCGTATTCATTTAAGCACCAGGGGGAGCTCTTGAGTGAAGCCAGAGGCCAGGCCAGTCTTGGGTTACATTCCTCTTCCCCTACGCTACTTTCAAATTATCACCAGTCCCATATGACAGAAATTCTGATAATAATAATCATAATTAGAGGACTGCTGGCTATCATTTAAAAAAAGATGTTAGTCAGCCAGCATTTATTAAGTTCCCGTTTTGTGCCAAGCCCTGTGCTAAGTGCTGGAGATAATACAGACTGGCAGAACCAGACAGTCCCTGCTCCTGAGGACCTCACATTCTGATGGGGACTATGAACAAATAAGATAAACGCGGGGGAATCTGGGGTGGTTTCAGAAGAAAGGCACCAGATTTAGGGAGTGTAGGGAAAGGCTTCTTGCTGAAGATGAAACTATCTGAGACTTGAATGAATTTACGGAAACCAGGAGGTCAGCTCCTAGCGTACACAAAGGGGAATAAGGTGCAAGAAGGCTGGCATGGGAGGAAGGAGCCTCATATAGAGGACGTTAGAGGCCAAGAGGAGGATTTTATATTTGATCCTAGAGAGGGCAGTGAGGTGGCACGGGGGAGCAAGCACTGAGCCTAGAGTCAGGAAGGTTTATCTTGGTGGGTTCAAATCTGGTCCCAAATTACAGTTACTGGTTATGTGACTCTGGGCAAGTCACTTAACCATATTTGCCTCAGTTTCCTCATTTGTAAAATGAATGAGAGAAGAAAATAGCAAACTACTATCTCTGCCAAGAAAAGCCCAAATGCGGTCACAACATGACTGAAAAAACTACTGAACAGCAACAAAAGAAATAATAGGGAAGCACTGGAGTGTATTGAATAAAGGGTATTGAATACATTTTAGGGAGATCAATTTGACAGCTAAGTGGTGGGACAGCTAAGGGACAGACTCCTGGGGCTTAAAATAGGGTCGTAGCTGTATGAGTTGAGAGAAAAGGATATGTATATACAAGAGATGTTATGAAGATAGGAAAGATAGGATGTGCCAATGGTTTGGATATAGGGATGAATGAAAGTGAGGAGTTCATGTGGTGGTTGAGGTCCCATGTGACTGGGAGAATAGTGGTACCCTTAATAGTAATAGGAAAGTTTGGACATACTGTTTTGGATATATTGAGTTCTCAATGCAGAGGGGGCATTCTGTTTGAGATATTCATGAGGCATTTGGAGATACATGGTTGTGGGTTAGCAGAGAGATTAGATTTATAGGTCTGGAAATCATATACATGGAGATGAACCTATGGGAGCTGATGAGATCACCAAGTCAGATACTACAGAGTGAAAAGAGGACCCAGGACAGATCTTTGGTGTGGTATTCATGATTAGAGTGTGTGATAGGGATGAAGAACCAGCAAAGGAGTCTGAGAAGGAATGGTCAGACAGATAAAATGAGAACCATTTAACAAAAACCTAGAGGAGAAAGTATTCAGAAACATAGTTCTAAAGCTGGAAGGGACCCTAGCTGTCTTCTAGTCCAATCCCCTCTTTTTATAGATGAGGAAACTTTGACTCTTAGAGATCAATTGATTTGCCCAAGGATCCTTAAGTAATAAGTAGCAAAGAAGGAATTTGAATTCAAGAAGCTTACATTCCTCTAGGGAAATTCAGCAAGTTTTTGAATAAAATAGAATATGAACAACAAAAGAATACGTAGTGACTGGTGAAGGGGGGGGGGACGACTAGCAGATTTGACACAATCAGCAGGTAGTGCTACTCTGAAAGTGTCTTCCGATATGTTATAACCCCATCAAAGTCCTCCTTTGATGCCTCCTCTTGGTGTGGAAGAGACCCTGATAGCTATGCCAGTGTAGCACCAGCTCTGGCAAGTCCTAGCAAGCTGGTGAGGATACAGCATAAGCCTAAAGATGGACTAAAGATCCCATAAAGACCAACCAACTTAAGTTCAGTAAGGCTTATCACGAGGCTGACCTTGGTGATGGACTTTTTGGCCTTTGTGATTCATCAAGATCCATCTGGTAAAGCATGGAGGGCCTTCCCTCTGCTTTCTTGGAAAGATATCCATATAAATGAAAACACAGATTATTAACGTAGTGAAATTACATTTACATAATTCTCCAGTTTATCTGTGCTTATGGCCCTAGGGTCAACTTTGGCTTTTTCCTCCCTCATCCCCACATCCAATAAATTGGCAAGTCATGTCAATTCTGCCACTACAATGCATTGGTCATCCATCAACTACTTTCCTCTCGAAATGGTACCATCCCAGTTCATCCTGGAATGGGGCAGTGGTCTGTTGTCCTTCCCACCCAATCCCATGTATTTTAATAAACATTAAGCATCTACTACATGTAGGGCAATGAGTTCAGAACGAGATTACAAAAAAGATGAATAAGATATGGAATACAAATTTCAGAACTTACCGTCTGGTAGAGGAAAAAAAAATATGTACATAAATGACTATAATACATAGTATAATATATTCAAAGCATAGGAGAGGCAAAAGCAAAGTACTATGAGAAATTCCTAGGAGAGACTATTTTTAGCTGAAAGATCACAGAAAATTTCCTAAAGAAAACTCAACTCAAGGTGGGTCTTCAGTTATGAGTATGATATCAATAGACAGCAATGTGAGAGACAGAGAGAGAGGAGAGAGACAGAGAGAGAATGAGAGAGACAGAGAGAGACAGAGAAAGAGCAGAGAGCAGGCATAGAGGATGGTTTAAGTAAATGTGGTAGACCAGGGAAAGAAATGTAGAGAAGCTTATGAAACAGTGAATTTGTTGAGACCTTTGGCCATTTCCTATTCTAAATTCACCTTAAACACTGCATGCATGTCTGACCATCTTGCTCCATTCCTCTAAATCCTTAGGTGACTCCCTATTTTCTTCTGGATAAAGTCTAAACTCATTGACCTGGAATTTAAGTATGTCACAGTCATGGCTTCAGTCTATTACTCACAGCTCTCTCCCACTATTCCTTCTTCCGGACATGATCATTGCTAGCCTTTCTCTAAAGTCTATGATCTGTATATTTGATACTCTTGCCAACTTGACTTTTCACCCTTTCATGAACATGTCCTTTTAGATCCATACTTAGTGTGCTCTCTTCCTTGTCCCAAGCAATATCCTGCTGAAATGCTACCAGTCCTTCAAGATGCAATCCAAATACCGTCTTGTTCATGAAACCTTCCATGCTCAAGTTGACCAGAAACCCCCTTTCTCCCTTGGAACTCATAGAACTTTACTTACACGTGTCTTTATGGTTTGGTTTTGTCCTTGTTGGCTTAGCCTAACTCCTTTATCTCCCTCACCAAATCCCAAGCTCTGTGAGGCAAAAGCTAAATCTCCTTCATCTCCGCATTGCCCTGAGCATCCAGTATGGCGGTTTATACATAGCAGGCATTTACTGAGCCCCAACTAACCCAAACTAAAAAGTCAGGTAAGGATTTTTTCTTCCTTTTCTTTTTCTCCTACTAAGCCAAAGTCTTTTTCCCCCTTCCCTGTCAGTCACCAAGCATCAGCCACTGCGCTAAGCACTGGGGAGGCAAAGAAAGGCAAAAAAGGAAAAAATCGCCTGCTCTCAAGGAGCTGATAGTCTAATGGAACATGTAAAGAATTACCTTGAAGCAAAAAATACCCATATGTTTTTTAAATGATTGAACCAGAACAAAACACCAATATCAAAAAATTCACCAAACCAAACACGAGGCAAAGAGTTGTTTCATTAAATATTTATATATTGAATTATGTTTTAAATTCACTAAGGAGCTCACTATTCAAAGAAATGCCAATTTTAATGCTTTTATAAGGTGAAGAACCCTCTAGCAGTATAGATAATTGCCCCTTAATCGATCCATTTAGTCAGATTAAATTTTGATATGCCTGGTTTTCCTAAAGCAGAGCATACATGCAGTATTAATATGATTAAGGGGAATGAGGGCAGTGTGCAAAAGTATGAATGGTAATCTAAAGACATCTCTGTCCATTTCAGTGATTTGTACTATGATGGCAGATTTATTATCCTAATGGACAGGCAAATTCATATTTCATGATGTGGTATGAATATTGGTGCAAGATCAGCGTTGTTAAAGCCAGGAGATCCTTTTACAAAATTTAATGAGCCAAGCATTCTTTACAGGTAAATAAATTGTTAAGTAACACACCACAATGAAGGGCTCCTCTCAGTTTATTGGTTGCAAAAGACAGGGGAAGGGGGAAAAGGAGTTTTTCCCTGCAGTTTAGGAATATGACACTTTAAAATGATTAAGTTTGTAAATGTTAATGTTTTCCATTATCAGTGCAGGAGATAATTCAACTGTGTCCTTGGCCATTGTTCAACCAAGTCAAAAAGATCAGGGCTTGTATTATTGCTGCCTCAGGAACAGTTATGGGAAAGTGACAGCTGAATTTCACCTGACTTCTGAAGGTAAATCTCAACTCTATGCTCTCAGATGGAAAGTGCAGTTACAGTAACTTTACTGATGATCCTGGTCCTACAGCCTTTCTCTCTCCTCTTGTCTCCTTTTAGTTCTGGGTCAGCTTTCAAGTCATCAGGATATTAAAGGTAAGTCAATATGAGCTGTCAGAGAAAATGGGTTCACTGTTAAATCATGAAATAGACACCTCCTGGGATAAATGATGGAAATAATACATTCCTTCAGACAGATAACAAGTAGAATAGATAAATTACAAGAGTGGCTGGAGAAGTGAATGGCAACCAAGAAGCCATTTCAGTCTCTCATTCTGTTATTTTTGGGTAACAATATTCACTGCTATAGTTTTGCCAAATCAGTAACACCCTGGAGCCTTATCATTATCAGAGATAGGGATAAGGCAATGCTAGTATTATTTTAAGTTTATAAGTATCTTGTTTTTATGCCACATTTCACTTTTTCCAGTTCTAAATTCAATTTTATTTTATTTTCACTTCCAAATTCTCTTGCCATCCCCTACCCATTGAGAAGGTAACAGAAACAAACTCCATTACAAATATGTATAGGCGTGCAAAAACAAATTTCCATATTAGCCATGCCCAAAAAAGAATCAGGAAAAAAGAAAGAAAAAACATTCTACAGTCTTCACTCTGAGCCCATCAGTTCTCTGTCTGGAGGTGGATATTATGTTTCATCATGAGTTCTTTGGAATTGTGATTGGTCATTGTGTTAATCAGTTACTAAATCTTTCGAAGCTGATTATCTTTACAATGTTCATGTATAAATTGCTGTTAATGTACAAATTGTTCTCTTGGTTCTGCCTACTTCCCATTGCATCAATTTATACAAGTCCTTGCAAGGTTCTCTGAAACCACCCCGTTCATTATTTCTTATAGCACAATAGTATTCCATCACATTCATATGTCATAACTTATTTAGCCATTCCCCAGTTGATAGGCATGTCATCAGTTTCCAATTCTTTGCCGCCACAAAAACCTACTATAAATCTTTTTGTGTATAGGGGTCTTTTTCCTTCTTTCTTTAATTACTTTGGAATATAGAACTAGTAGTGGTATTGCTGGATCAAATGGTATGGACAATTTAATCACTTTTTGGGTGCGTCTGCACATTGCTCTCCAGAGTGATTGGACTCATCCACAGCTCTGCCGACAGTGTATTAAGGTACCTATTTTGCCACATACCCTGTGGTATTTGTCATTTTAGCTTTTTGTCATTTGAGCCCTTCTGATAACCGTGCGTTGGTATTTCAAAGTTGTTTTAATTTGCTTTTCTCGAATTATTAGCAAATTAGAGCATTTTATATGACTATAGCTTTGATTTCTTCCTCTAAAAACTTTTGATTCATATCCTTTGACAGTTGTGAATGTCTTTTGTTCTTGTAAATTTGACTCAACTCCCTATATATTTCAAAAAGAGATCTTTATCAGAGACACTTGCTGCAAAATTTTTCCACTTTCCTGCTTTTCTTCTAATTTTAGATGCATTGGTTTTATTTGTGTGAGATCCTTTAAATTTTATGTAATCAAAATTATCTATTTTAACTCATGTGAATCTTTCTATCTCTTGTTTGGGCATGAACTCTTCCCCTGTCCATAAATCTGACAGGTAATTTCTTATACAGATATATTCTTCTTCCACAGTGAGCCTTCCCTTGTAAAAAGGGGGGGGGGAATTAAGCAAAACCCCCTGTCTGGCAGAGTAAATAATATTTAATTCCCCATTCCCATAGTCTCCCACCTCTACAGGAAATTTAGATTGGTTCATTTTCTCATTACCTGTCCAGAGTTAAAATTAGTCATTATAATTGCACAACATTCAGCTTTGTTTTATAGGTCTTTTCATTTACATTGTGATCAATCTATCTATCTGTTTACATGCATACACACACACACACACACACACACACACATATATATACCTTTTTCTAGTTGTGCTCACTTCATTGTATCATTTCATATAATCTTCCCATGTTTGTTAAAGTTCCTCATATTCATTGTTTTTTCATATTTTGTACCTTTTTGGGGTATGTGCCTAGCAATGGGATCTCTGGTTTAAAGGCTATATACCAGAGGTAGGGAAACTTGCTGCACAGTTTCTCTGGGGCCTTGAGGGCACATGTGGCCCTCTAAGTCCTCAATTACAGCCCTTTGACTAAATCCAAACTTCACAGAACAAATTGGGCTGCACTTGAAGACCTAGAGGGTCACATGTGGCCTTGAGGCCATAGGTACCCGACCCCTGCAGAGACATTTTAGCCATAATACAAAACAATGCTTTTTTAAAAGTATTGTTCCAAATTGTTTTCCAGTATTGTTGGACTGAGCATTACTGTTTTTCCACAGCACCTCCAACATTGATTTGCTGTTCCTCAAAGTGAAGTAATATTTCATTACATTCTTTCACTATTTATTCAGTCATTCCCCAAACAATGGGCACCCATTTTGTTCCTAGTTCTTTGCTACCACAAAGTGTTGCTAGGAATAGCGTTAATGCTGTACTAAAGCATTTGGAATGAGAGCGTTCAGGTTAGAGTTTCTATTTGAAAGTGCCTATCATATGTAGATTTGACAGTTGAGAACACCCCCCCCCCAAACAAAACAAAACAAAACAAAACAAAAAACCCCCAAGTGCCACGCACCAAGATTAGACTTTGTTCCACCTTGCTCTTTTCTGCATGGGCTCACAAGCCACCCCTTTCACTGCTTCCATTAGCTTTTCAGCTGTGTATGCTGATAAGCTCATTCCCAAAAAGCATCAGGTATCTGGCTCGAGCAAATCCTTTCATCTGCACTTCAATGCAAATAGAAGGCGATTTTGATGTTTGCCTTTGATACCCACAAGGCTCTCAGATCAACAAAGGCTCAGGAGCCATTCCTGAATCTGCTCACGTTCTGATCCTCTTCTCCACTGAATGCTCCTGGCAAAGTGCTGTTCTGCAGCCACCCTCTGTGCAGGGAGGAAAGTGCAGCTGATTCAGTAAAGAGCGGCATTTCACTTCAATTAAAATGCTTTGGAATCATTCTGATGGTGTGTAGCTTGTAATCATTCGAAAACAAAAGACAAACCAAACCCCAAACTTACAGTTGAAGAGATATTTAATGAAATATTTGTGAAAACACTAGGGGAAAGGTGATTAGGATTGTAGAATATTTTGCTCACTTAAGGTAATGGGCAAAGGATGCTTCGGTCAGGAGGCATTAGGTGCCCTGGAAAAGAGCACCAGTGTGGACATCAGAGCATGAAGTTTCAAATCTCACCTCTAATGATTACTCCCTGTGCGATTTTGGGAAGTCACTCAGTCTCGGTTTCCTTTTCTGTAAAATGAAGAGAATGGACTAGATAGCCCATCTGAGGCTCTTTCAAACTCTAGATCCGCGAATTTTTGTCCTCTCTTGGGTCTAGGAAAAGTTGTGAAGTTGATACTTTTTGGATGGGACCTTTGGTTTCTTTGGTATAGGGAACTCCCTCTACAAATATGTAATCACACCTGTTCTGCAGTTTATAGTCTTAGAATATTGCCTGGGGTTATCAAGAGGTTAAGTGTAAGGTCACACAGTCAATCTTTGTCTGAGTCAGGACTTGAACCCAGATCTTCTCCTTCTCCTGAGGCTAGTTTTTATCCCACTGTACCAGACTCTTTTTACACTGTTACTGAGTTATAAAAAAAGGACTAAATCTAATAACAAGGAGTTTCTGACTCATATCAGGAGGAATTTTCTAACTATTCGAGTTATTTTGAAATTCAATCACTTGCCTTGAGAGGCAGTGAATTTCTCTCCCTAGAGTTTTCAATCAGAGACTGAATGACCACTTTCATTGTTGATGATGAAGGGATTTAGACTTCAGATGGGTGCTAGACTGGATAATCCCTGAAGTATTTTCTGACTGAGATTCTATATATGACTTTTGGTGCCTTTGAACAAAACTCTCAGAGCAGAAAATAGATTTGCTTCTAGCATTGATAAGTGCTATACCTGCCAGTGGCCTCCAAGCAAAAATATCAGATAGACCTCCCTCTTTATTTGTAAATCATAAAATGGAATTCTGAAGTAGAGAGGGGCCTACACTTAGATGGTTGTGTTGTGGTCTATGCTGTGATGCTTACTGCTTCTTTGTAAGTTTGGGTTTTCACATTCAGGTTTTACATGTGGTTTTGGTTTGTTTTATTTTTTTTAACTACCCAAGAAAACTTGAGTTTGCAATCAGGGTTAAGATGTACCCAGGTGGCAGTGGTGCCTTGGCCCCAACCCCACCATAAGACTAGTCAGTCTCTAGTCTAGAGGTCCCATAGGCTTTAGCCCTCCTCCTCAGAACTTATGGCTCCCCTGTGACAGTTCTCCGGGGTGATGAGGGCCACACCCAGGCTTACCCTGTCTTTTTATGGTAGAACAGAAACCACAGCATGAATCGCTTCTTTATTAGCTTTGCATTCAGTTCCGGGGTGCTCCTCTCTGACCTTTCTTACTAAATGTCTTCTGAATGTAATCATAATTTCTGTCTTACAGCTTTGCATTTTGCAAGTTGCTCTCAGATTCAAAGCTAATAAAACTAAAACCATGAGAAACTCCAGAAAGAATGTTATGCCAGCTACAAGCAACAAGCTGTGCATGATGACATTATTAAGGTTACAGATGTATTTGGAGATCACTTTCCACTCCTTATCTTTAGGATTAGAATTCTATACCATTGCCTCCAGGCTCTGCTCCTTCTGTCTGAGTTGAATGAAATCTGTGGCTTGTAATAAAGCCCTCTGAAAACTAAGGTGTTTTATAGTCAACAATTCCAACAAACAAACCCAAATGAGTTTTTGCCAACTCTTGGTATGCTTCATCAAAGCCACTGGTAATTTCCTGTCCAAATGGTGCATTTGGTTTTTCTCACAATTTTAGGCCATCTATTCTTTCACAATGTGGAAGATAGTTATCAGATGAGAAATTTGACTGGAACAGTATTCAGCAAAAATTGTCATATATATGAAGTTTAGCACTATCATCTTTCTCTTCCTGTGCTTCCCACCTTTTTATTTTTCTCATCTTCCCTTTCTACCCCCTCCCCGCCCCCACCCATGTCATGGGTGGAAAGGAATCTAATTATTTCCTTAGGTACTAGAGACTTAATACGTTCCCCATCCCAAGCAACACATTAAAGCATTTGTCCTTTAAAATGCCTTAACCCCCAGGAACCAATTGCTAATGGTAGAATTTCAGACATAGGTTGAGAGTTGATAGAAATGGAGTGTGTCTATAAACACACTGTGACATTCTGTGGATTTGGAGTTAGAGGGTCTGGGTTGAAATTCCACCTCTGACATATGTGATCTCAGGAAAAACACATCAACTCTCCAGCCTACAGTTTTGTTTTATCTCTAAAATGAAGACTATGTGACCTCAGGCCTACTCTGTCTCTATCTCTGTAATCTAAGATCCATTTGGAGATGCTTTATACAGATGCAAACACTCTGTACTTAGGAAATAGTAGGGTAAACATTAAACCATAATCTCAGGCTCAAATGATCATCATTTTGGGGCAAGAAGCAAGGATGTGCTGGAGCCAGCTCCAACTGACTTTCAAGAGCCAATTTTTAAATTTTCATTGTGAAGATTTATGCCTCAGAAATCAGCAGATGACTTCAAATCAAGTTTTGTTACTTGTCTAAAGACTTAAGAAGGTGATGAAGAAAAATGTTAAAAATGCAGATTAAACTTGAAAGTGTATCCTGTTTTTCCCCCCCAGAGGGCAGACTGCCAAACATGTACCATTTACCATACCCCTAACTGAAAGGGCCCGTGGGAGTCATCTAGGGCCTACTACTCTAGCCCTTCTGAAACCAAAGAAGGCACCTTACATCTTCTGACTACAGATAAAGATCTTTTTATTTTGAATTGCCCGACTATAAGGGAAAGAGAGTTCACTCGTTTTCTTTAGCACTCCCAGGCATCTTCAGGACAGCTGATGCCTATAAAACAGTCAATTTAAAACCATTACTGGCTGGCAAAACTTATATTGCTAGCTTAGAAAGTTGGTAGAAAGAGGAAAAGGGAGCATTTCTCCAGCATTTTTATATGGCAAATAACCATTACTGAAGCTCCATTAGCACAAAATTCTTGTGTATCAATCTAGTGTGTATTTGTGTATGTGGGTCTTCTCCAGGCCCCCAAATCATGCCACATTATTATTGTTCAGTCATGTTCAACTCTTCATGAGCCCACAGACCGTACTGTGCATGGGGTTTTCTTGGCAAAGATACCGGAGTGGTCTGTCATTATTTTCATATTATGCAGGCAAGTGCTTATTCCACCTCCCATAAGGCCTTATAGAGACAGCCTGCATAATGGATAAGAGGTAGGAAGACCTGGGTTCATGTCCTGCCTCTGACACATACAGGCTGTGTGACCCTGGGAAAGTTACGTAACCTCTAATATACCCCAACAATTCTCTACGACTATAGGCAACAGGGAAGTCTCCGAGTTACATCCCCAGAGGAAGTTTACATGTTGGAACTTCTTTTCATTGATGGAATCACAGGCCCAGATAGAAAATAAAACTAAACAAACAAAAACAAAAACAAGAACCAGAATGGGGACTCCTTCTTAGAATGTTTTTTCTAAAATCCCTGCACCAAGTTCTGCCTTGTATTTCTCTCTTAAGTGTACTGAGAGATGCTATCCTTTTAGCTGAAGGGGAAGAGAAGGAATGAGCTTGGTGTTATTTCTTCTGTCACAAGCAGGGCTGCTAAAGGTGCCCCGTCCTGTGCTCTGCAGTTGCTGCAGCTTTTCTATACTCCAACATATTCTCCTGGATAACAACCGTCTTCTCGAAGGATTGACTGAACTAATTTTGGAGTTCTGCTTAAGTTGAAGAAATGCTTAACCCTTTCGATAAACTGAATTGCACTGAAATTATTTCTAGGTACCTCTGGCTTTTAAGCAATGGGATTGTGAGGTATAAAGATTTATTTTTAAATAGACTATTATTTTTGTCCCTATAGAGTTTACTTTTTTCTCCTATTGGGGGTCAAGGGCCACCCTATAGAATTAGAAATAGTCATGCACAAGAACTGAAAAGTCTTTGTGTTGTATATAAAGATGGTTATTCTCTTATGCAAAGCATCATTTAAAAAATTTTATACATACATATATACATACACACAATTGTATATATGTTTGTGTGTAATATGTTTATATATGCATATATATTTTATATCTATTTATATATGTATGTATGTATGAATAGATAGGCTAGAGGATTATCCTGCTGCCTGCCTATGGCTGATAGAAGCAGTCTTTCACCATTTTCCCCTTCATATATTTTAATCTTAGTCTTGTAAACAAAAGAGAAATCCCCCTATTTCTATTACTGTGGTATGTTTGGTTCATTCACATATACTCCTAATTAATGCTCAAACACTCATGTAGATCCATCATGATCTCTTTGATTTGATACCCAAAAGCTGGACTAAATAGAAACCAAAGCTTCCTCCTAATATCAGAGCAAGGGAAAGTCAATTTTGTCTGCTGCTCTCCTGTCTTCATGTGGCCCAGTAGACAGAGAAATAAAAATCACATAGAAGTAGCAAAAGAATACAGGCCTGGGTGACAATCTCATAATGGTAATTTCCATCATCTCTGCTTTCCCTGGTGGCTAGCTCTCAAACGTGGGCCTGAATTTTCTATTTAAGAAGTACTCCAGTTTCTTCATTCCCAAACTCCTTTCTGATCAATATACAATTCAATCCCTGACAAATAGTTGCAGGCCCTTGCAGGTGTGACAACATGGCTTCTGACACAGATCACAGACCATGTTCTTTTAAAGAGATTGTATTCAAAGAGAGACAGAAAAACAGACTTTGTTTTTCCCAGAGTATGATATTTGAAACACATATAAGTAGAACACAGTAAGATTTTTAACCCAAAATATAAATTAGTCTTAGCAAAACCAGTGTCTTTTTTTTTAATTGTGAGCTTGAGATATATCTGAAGGCTGTGTGAGGTAGAGGAATGAGAGGCCTGGATATCAGAAATAACCTCAGTTCAGATCCTGCCTTTGGCACATACTGTCTGGGCGACTGGGCAAGTCAGTTAACCTCTCATTGCCTCATGGGAACTCTTCGGGACTATAAATTGCAAAACACTTGATCTGCATTGATAGGGAGGGTTTGTGTACCAGAAGTTCTGTATACTAATGAAATCCACCCAACCATTATACACCTGCCTCAACCAACCCCCCCCCCAAACCTTATATAACTATTTCCAGTCTTCCCCCCCCCCCCATGTCCTACTTTCCTCTGCCCATTTTTCTCATTCCCATTTCTGTTTTCTGGGGTCAGTGTAAAGTTGCCTTTCTGGTTGGCCTCCCATCAGGCTTGTGCCTTCCATTCTCCTCGGACTGACCAAGCACTGGATGTCCCTTTACCTTTCTTCAGGGACACAGCTCTTCTGTTTATTTAGTTCTTCCTTACCTAATCATCAATTTGTTTTAGAGTTTGCTTTATGATATTATAATATTTGTGTACATAGGAACATACGATTTTAAAAATTTCAAAAGCTTTTAAATCAACCACTATCTTCCTCTATCTTTGCTTGATACGTTTCTCCATGTAAGCATATTAAGTTATGGGTTAGTGTTGAACATAGGCTATAGTTAGAGCTGCTCTACCTAGCCAAAACGATTCTGTGTTTCAGAATTTGAAGAGATTGAATTCAGCCAGCTTTTTTTCAGAGAAGACTTTATCAGTGACAGCTATTTTGGGGGTAACCTGCGTGGTCAGATTGCAACAGAAGAGCTCCACTTTGGAGAAGGGGTCCACCGCAAAGCCTTCCGAAGTAAAGTGATGCAAGGCCTTACTCCCGTGTTCAACCCTGGCCACGCCTGTGTGCTCAAAGTGCACAATGCAATTGCCTATGGGACCAAAAACAATGATGAACTTGTCCAGAAGAACTACAAACTTGCTGCACAGGTGGGTCCTTCTTTCCCCCGGTAGAGTCAGCTTCAAAAGATCATCCTTCAGGGTGTGAGATTTACTGATATTTTAAGTTTAAAATTTAAGTTGGGGTCAATGGGGCTTCCTCTAAGGTAGAGGTCCTTAACTTTTTTGTGTCATAGACCCCTTTGGCAGGCTGGTGAAACTTATGGAGTCCTTCTTAAATAATTTTTAAATGCATAAAATAAAATACATAGTATTACAAAGGAAACCAATTATATTAAAATAAATAATCTACCTACCCATCTGTCTACTTATCTAAACAAATCCAGGGCCTCCATTTTAAGAGCCCCTAATCTAAATGAAGAAACTTGGAAAACCTTCAGCCAAGGACTTTTCTAGATCTCTAATTATTAGGGATCTGCTTTGATAACTTCTCTCTCCCATCAGTTCTTCACAATTAAGGTTCAGGCCTCATACAAGTTTCAGAACTATTTGGCCAGGTTTGGCCAGGCTTTGAAGAAGTCAAGGGGACTTTTCATTTCAGTTTTTTGGGGAAAGGTCCCATTTAGTAAAGCCAGGGCCACACCTGGAAATCCCTCCTTCCCAGGACTTTATTGAGTGTCAAGGGAGACACTAAGCCTTGTTTGAAAACTGAGCTGTGTGCGCTTCTGCTTTGGCATTTCTGCAGCAGAAGCAGATACTTCACACCCTCGGACTGTTGCCCAGAACTTTTGGGTTGCTTCAGCAGAATAAAACAGAAAGAGAGTAATTTAGTGGCCCTTCACATTCTGAGACTCTCTCACTTGGTGGATGAGCCATTCGTTCTCATGAGGCCTACCAGTAATGATTGTTAAACTCCTGCTAAACAATTAAAACCACTGTTGGTTGTTGGTGACTGATAGGTCAGTTAGTCAGTAGCATTAGTGGGAAAAGGGTGCTAGATTATCATTTTTTTTACATACTAGAAACTATT
>NW_027185665.1:4851460-4885906 GCF_028583685.1 Petaurus breviceps papuanus
CCTGTCTTGATTTCATCCCTTTTCCTGTAAACTCCTAGCATATCCTCTGGGATTTGAATCCACACTATCCTTCTAGAGACAGATAGAAAATATATTTGGAAAGCAGTTATTCTTGATCACACTGAATCTCCTGGACTCAAATCCCTGAGGATAGCCTACAAAAGGAAAATTGGGAAATTCAGCAGATACAAATTTCCTTTCCTTCTTCCCTATTTCTTTTTTTTTAATTCCTTTATTTTATTCTGAACTTAAGAAATAAAACAAGCAATTCCATATCAAAGTGGAATAGTAAAACAGTGGATTGTACCTAAAATTGCAAATCCATTATGTACAACTTGTTATTCCTTTTAAATATACAGCAAAGTTATCAAATAACTTTCTTTTTTTCCCTCTCCCCACCTCAACTTCCCTATCTCTTTCTACCTATATTTGACTCAATTCAAGATATCAATTTAGGAAATGATTGATTGAAACTCCTGTTACTTTACCTGACTTCTAGCACAGTTCTTAAATCAGACCTAGGTCTTCAAAATGCTATTTGAAGTAACATAGAGTCATTCTCTCTTTTTTTTACTGTATGCCTCTGTTCTAGCACTGGCCTGAGAGTCAGTATACTTGGATCCTAGGTTCAGATGTGCTACTAATTGGCTCTATACTTTTAGTTAAGTCAACCTCTCTAGGTCTCTGCTTTCTCCTCTAGAAAATTACTAGTTGGTCTCTAACCTTTAGTTTATCATCTCTAAGGTCTTCCAACTCCACAATTTTACCATTCTAAGCTGTTTGTATATCATTTTCAGACATATCATCTTTGACCCTGAGTCAGAGAAGGCCACCCCTATTCTTCACACATAGAATTCTTCCCATTTCTATTAATTTGGATTCAATTTCATAGATATTAGAATTCCCTCCACTCTTTCCCCTTTTCTAAAGTTTATCCCTTATACCTCAACCACTTTTTAAAACCTATTATGATGAATTTCAATAACACCCAGAGCTCCACTTTGAGAAATGCCCTTATGCCCAAGACAATGTAGATTCAATAGGATCCAGTTAGGCCTTTAACAAACCAACACACCTCACTATGGTATTATGAATTATTTACCTCTCAAACGACATCTTTGAAAATGGGATTTCAAATGCAAAACCCTACTGAGTTCACAAGGTCTTTGACTCTAATTTATTCACTCATCTCTTGCCTCTCTACCAATCATTCTAATTCTGGTTTTAGATTGTCTCATAAAGCCATTCCAACTGAGCATGCCTATCAGCAGTCACTCTGGCATCAGTGTAAATGTGGAGTACACATATTATGACCTAGACACACATCACAGAATCATGGAGTATCATATCTGGAGAGAATTTCTAGGTTCTTCCAATGCAAACCATTATCTAAAATATGAATCTCTTTTATAGCATCCTTGGAAAGTTGTTCTCTAGATCAGCTTCAAGACTTCCAGTGATAGTGAATGAACTTCTTCCAAAGAAATTCCATCTTTTTAAAGCAATCCTAATTATTAGGAAGTCCTTATGTCTTTAGCCAAAATCTGCCTCCCTATTGCTTCCATCTGTAGTTATAAGCTCTCCCCTTATAAGTATAAGTAGCCCCTTATAGGCCAAGGAAAATAAATCTAATTTTTTTTTCTACCTGACAACTCTTCAAATATTTGATGACAGACATCCTGTTTCTCCCAAACCTTTTCTCTTCAGGATTGACCATCCCCAGTTCCTCTAAGTGATTTTTGTATAAAATGGTTTCAAATTTCTACATAATCCTGATTGCCCTCCTTGGATATATTACAGCTTGTAATTGTCTTTTTCAAAATGTCATTCCCAGAATCGAACACTATACTTCAAATATGTTCTAAGCAACGTAGAGTACAGTAGAACTATCATCCCTTCCCTTTTAGACGCTATCTTTCTTTTATTAATGATGAAGATAGCATTTTTTTCAGCTGGCATAACAAACTATTGACTCACTGAGCTTTGCAGTTCACCGAAACTCTTAGGAATTTGTTTTTTAACACGAACTACCTAAGAGCACATATTTTCCTCATCCTATACTTGTGAAGTTAATTTTTTGAACCTATTTAGAACTTTACATTGATTCATATTAAAATGTACTTTATTTGATTTCATCCATAGTTCTAGTTCCTGGATGTTAAGAATTTTTTCCATTCCCATTCTTTTAATCCAACATTTTAACCCTTCCTTCCATTTCACGATATCCCCAAATTTGATAAGCATGTGATTTGTGTCTCTCAATATCTCTCTGGGATAATTTGTCTAAGGATTTAGAGCTCTTTTGATTTCTTAAGGTTTTTTATTTAATTATTTTTATTTTGAATGTAAACATTCAAAAAGAATTATTTCCATATACAAGTAAGACACAAAAAGAAGATTGAACATGAAACCATGTATATCCATTTCATATTGCTTTTTTTCTTAAATTATATAATAAATTCTACACATTACTTTCAAAAACTGTCCTGTTTATTTGTGCTCCCTTTTAAAGTCTTTCTGTTCTCTTCTGTACATTAAAAAAAAATGTTTTCATGGCTCTCTCTCTCTGTCTCTCTCTCTGTCTCTGTCTCTGTCTGTCTGTCTGTCTCTCTCGATAACTCACATGGTCCACCCCTCCCAAACTTCTAATCTTCAAGTTAAAAATTAGAGAGAGAGGAGAATCTAAATAAGCATAGTCAAGCAAAGTGAATCTACTTAGCAGCCGTGTGCTCTGAGAATGTGCTACCTACGCTATTGTAAACATGCTTCCTTGTCCTCACTAGGGACTGCTGCCTGGCTTTCTTCTAGTAACATGTAATTTTTTGTATCTTTTGGTGATATAGGAATGTTATGTCCAAAATACTGCCAGACAGTATGCCAAGATCTATGCAGCTGAAGCCCAGCCTTTGGAAGGCTTTGGAGAAGTACCAGAGTGAGTAGCCATGTTCAGGTTTGTAATGTCCCCCATCTGTCTCACTGATAATAAAGGCAATGGTGGGATGGATACTAGAAAGAGGGATCCAGCAATACAATTCATCCCAATATCCCCAGGGCCACAGAGTCACTTCCCTGTCCGAAGAAAGGAGAGAGAAAACCCACAAACCCATAAAAGTAAAGCTCTTACCTCCATGGGGGGCCTTTGTCCCAGCCCTACTAGATGTGATCTCGTTCGAGGGACATTCAAGATTAATGGCAGGCCCCTTGACTTACATTCATTTAGGATGAATATGATATGTTCTTTATCTGAGAACATAACACTTCAGACTTCTCATCCAGAGAATAATCACTTCAGATTGTTTTACTAGGGGCAGCTAGCTGACCTGGTGGATAGAGCTCTGGGCCTAGAGTCAGGACGACCTGAATTCAAATCCAGTCTCAGACACTTACTGAGTGATCCAGAGAAAGTTACTTAATTCATGTTTGCCTCAGTTTTCTAAACTGTAAAACAGGGATAATGACAGCACCTACCTCCCAGGGTTGCTGTGAGGACCAAGAGAGATAATCATTGTAAAGGATTTAGCACAATGCCTAGCACATAGTAAGCACCATAGAAATGTTAGCCGTCATTGGTTAGCAGTACTATTAGCTTCCTTTTGTGGGAATCCTTTTGTACAATCTCCTAGGAACTTCACAATAATCCAATGATGCTCACATATAAATATGCATATGTATGTGTATGTATACATATAGATTCCATGTTTTAGATCTATTTTGTCTATATTAAATGTGTACCTATTTTTTCCAGTAGTAAGTTCCTTGAGGGACTTTCATTTTTCTCTTTGTCTTTGACCACTGTCCATCACAATGTGTGACACAAAGTAGGTATTTATTAAATGCTTAGAGAAGTTTTTCGGGGACATTGATTCCACTGATATATCAGTGCTGACCAGCAACTTCTCCACAATTGATAGTCTTAGAGAACTGCCTGGAGCCCTGAGACAACTGACTTGTCCTCAGGGCATATAGCTGGTAGATGTCAGACAGCACTTGAACCAAGATCTTCCTGACTCTAAGGAAAGCCCCCTATCCATAGTGCATGCTTGTGGACTGACAGGTTGATATTTATTAAGTTGTATGCTCTCCAACCTCAAAAAAAAAAGTGACAGTGTGCCAGAGTAAAGTGATCCTCTTAGATTGGAAAAGACCTAAGTTCCTATTCTTCTCCTTAAATTTATTAGCTGAGTGACCTAAGGACAAATCATTAAACTTTCTGAAATTCAGGTATCTCCCTATGACTCTCTGATGACTTATGGGTAGGTGGCAATCTGTGTAAATGGAGGGAATTCCAATATCTATGAAATTACAGATCCCCAAAATATTGTCCTAAGGTATACAAAGTAGTATCTTCACAATAACTTTGTAAGAAAGGAGCTTAAGTGTTACTGTTTCCATTTCATAGAAGTATAAATTGAGGCTTGGTCAGATTGGGTGACTTACCCAACACAGTTATATCAGTTGGCCACAGCCAGTGAGTGATAGAAGTGGCCCTCTAACCCAGGGACTTCTTCCATTCTACTGCACTGTGTCTCAAATAATAACTTCCACTTTAGAGGAATAGGGACTAGACCTATGATTTCTTTGGAATAGGGAATTCCCCCATGAGGAAACTCCCTTTACCAAAGTAGGTCAGTATCTCTGCAACTTGACATCACAAAGAGTTAGTTCCCTAAAGCACTGAGAGTTAAACGATTCACCTGGTATTATACAGACAGTCTATGTCAGATGTAGGATTTGAACCCAGCTCTTCCTGGTTTTGAGGTAGGCTAGGCATGCATGAAGTACAATGCCTGTGCTCTGCCATTTCTGTGGTGCTTTTTAAACGTTGCAGGAGCTCTTTCCACAGAGAAGCCCGTGAAGTTAACAGTGCTACTATTATTAGTCTCATTTTATACATAAAGACCCTTTTAGCAACTTGCTTAAGTTCTCACCCCTAGTGAATGGCAGAGCTGAAATGAGAATGCTCACCTGGCTTGAGTCCTGATTGCCTCTGCGCCTGCTGCCTCTGCACTGGTCATGGTAGATTCCCACATTAGCCACACCCTCAACCAGTCTTTTGGATGACCAGTGGCATGCTTTTGCCAGACATCTGGTCAAGGTTAGAAGCAAAGTCTGTAGCCACAGAACCTCCCAAAGCTAAGTGACCCAAATGGGCAGTGAGTCCCTGGCCACAGCTTCATTAATGAAGCACAAAGCATGAATCCTCTGAGTTAACTGACCATAGGAAAGAATCATAATTAAGCATTGTGATGCTCTCTTTCGTATGAATGCCAGTAAATCCTATTTACAAAGTAAACACAGAACCCCATAGAGTGTTACAGAGATACATCCAGGCTCATTCACATTGGTTTTTTTTCAGCCCACTGCCTAAATATTTATCAAGCCAGCCAAAAATGTTAGTTCCCCAAGATGTGATTGACTGTTTATTTGTAAGGTCATATCATATATATATCATATCTATATTTATGATATATGCATACACATTGAAAGAAGGAATATTTAGGGTACGCTGAGATTGTCTGAAACAGGAATTATGAAGAAATGAAAAAATGAATGAAAATTGGGGGAGAGATTTAGGAATATTTTATCAAGTACCCACTATAAGTAAGGGATTACAAATAGATTATAGGGGATGGAACCAAGCACACGAACTACTATAACATAAAGCAGAATAGATGGTACAGTAGAGAGAGTCAGGAAGATCTGAGTTCAAACCTAGGCTCAGACATTTACTAGCTGTGTGACCCTGGACAAGTCACTTAACCACTATTTGCTTCAGTTTCTCATCTGTAAAATGGGGACAAAGTGGCCAAAGAAGTAGTGAACCAATCCTGTATTTTCTGAAAAAAAAATTTAATATAATCCATGGGGTCACGAAAGGCCACATATGACTAAACAACCAGACAACAAAGCAGAATACAGTAAATGCCATAAAAATATGAAAGGGGTGAAACCAAAATGGTATAGCCATGTGGTGAAGGGAGAGATCATATCCCAATTTAGACTTGGGAAAAGCTTAGGAAGGCAATGCCATTGAAATGGGTCCTTGAAGGACAGCGAGGATTTCATAGATCTGGAACTGGAAGGAACCTCAAGATTATCTTTTCTGCTCCCTTCATTGTACAGAGGCCTGTGAAGGTTAAAGTGCCTTGGCCAAGGTCACACAGGTACAGGGGTATTCCTATTAATGTGGACAGAATAAAATAATTAAATTTCTTGATATACATAAATCTCTGAATCCTTAAAAAAAATTTTAACTGTAATATCCTACTTTTACTGCAATCGGTGTTTTTCATGATATGGTATTGAGTTCTTAAGATGTTGGCATTCTCTAGTTATTCATCATGAAACCATAAATCCTATTGAGGAATCTGGAATTAATTCAGTAAGCCTCTAAAGTTTTTCAGCAGAAGAGTGGTGTGACTGTAGTTTGCTTAAGGAAAATGTATTGAATAATAGACATGAAATAAGGTTTAGGGTTGGGGGCTGGGGGTGGGCAGGACAGATGAGGCATTCATCTCTCTTAACTATTTTTCAAGACTCTTTTTTCAGCCTTATCTCATACTACTCCCTGTTACCTGTCATTTGGTCTATTGGCCATTCCTCATCCACACCCCTCCTTACTTTGGTTCGCACTGCACTTGGAACGCCTCTCTTCCCTTTATATTTTTTGAATCCCCACTCATAGAATGATGCAATCATAGCATTCTAGGGCCAGAAAGAATCTTAGAGACCACTGAGCCCAAGCTCTTAATTTTTAGATGAGGTAAGTGAGACCGATAGAGGTCAGTCACACAGCAATTCAGTAGTAGAGCCAGGTCTCAAATTCAGGTCTTCTGATTCCAAATCCAAGGCTGTTTCTATTAAAGTGCTATGAAAACCTCAGCTCAAATGCCACCTCCTCCATGATACTTTCCCAGATCTTTCCCCAGTGGTGATCTTAGGTGCCCTGTTTGAATCTTTTTATGATTATTATCTTAATTATTATCTTAAGTTTTATATATTTAGCTTACACTTATGTAGCACTTTAAAGTTTAAATATCACTTATCTCCCTATTAGATTATGAACTCCAGTAAGACAGGAACAGAATCCTCTCCCACACTTGCTATCTCCTCCAGAGCCTACCACAGCGCTCTTAACACACAGCAGTCACTTAAAAATACTGGCTAAATATTGGATTGAATTGAAGGTGAAGAGGCTCTTACAATAATCTTATGGTAATAGAGATCCTGAATGATAGTGGTAGCAGAACAGATAGGAGGGAAAGATGCAATGAATGTTTCAGAAGTAGGATGGACAGGACTCCACAATGAATTGTCTGGCAGGGGGGGTGGGGTGGGGGTGGGTTGTGCTTTTGGAGAAGGGAGAGGGCACGTCAGAGATGACTACATGTGGTATCTTATAGAAATAGGGGAAGTCAGAGGAAATGGTTTGGAGGAAGAAACTGAGCTTGGTTTAGGATAAATATATGGAATAGTTTACAAGGAAGGAAGGAACTTTGTATAACTGTCACCCATTTTTAAAATTCACCAAGAAAATATATTCTCCATATTAAAACCAGATGATTTTCAGCCCCTTGCTGGCTCCAGTTTTACCATATATATTTATACATAGTGTCCTTCTATAAGAGGAGGGGAAGAAGATGGAAAATGCATGCCCACAAATACAGTTTAGTGTGGCTTCTTTTCTGTTACACACAGGAAGACAGGAACTAGGCTGAATTAAGGTCACATGCAGTAAGAATTAGTCCTTATCCTTCCACCTAAAAAGACTAATGAACAGCGGAATGGGAAAGCCAGACAATCTGTTCCTAGTATGGTTCACAACTACCACACCCGATAGTCCCCTCTTAAGATAGAGCAGGGGGTTCTCGCATCCAAGCCCATACTTTCCCTTTTTGGCAAATAAGGGAATAATTCATTTGTGACCATATACAGAATTGCAGAATCCTAGGAAGAATTCCAGGGAATAGCTGGGAAGGATCTTGAAAGGTCATCTTTAAGCAGAAGATCATCTACAGGGTGTGTGAGCCCTTGTAGGTCTCCACCCTGGTACCCATTTTAGGAAACCTGGTAATAGGCAGCCTTTTGGATACTGGCCACATAGGCTAGGCACATTGTGTGTATGCGGGGAATAAACAAGGATCCTGAGGGCTTTGTAGCTTTGTAGACTTGGAGGCAGAACAATCCCAGTGGGCAGCAATGCTAGCCAAGAGAAGGGACAGACCAAGGAAGAAAGAGACTCATGAAAAGCAGAAGGGAAAGGTCACACAATCTGCTCCCAACATATTCAAGGGTCTTCTCTGTTTTGAACCATGCAGAGGGAAAAGGAGCTGAGCCAAAGGGGCCTGAGCCGAAAACACCAGCAATGACTGTGCCAGAATTGAATTTAATAAAAAATCTTTGTCCCTTCAAATACTGAGGAGAATTTCAGGATGCAACTTCTGACAAGCCAAGCCAGCTCTTATGTTTTCTTCCTCCTAAGACGATACCAGTCCCTGGGAGTTCCTTTTCTGAGCTCTATTCATAGGAAAATCAGGGTCTTAAAGGGAAAATGCTGTATGTGAAGACAGCTTCCTGTTTAAAAATTCATGATTATCCAGGGAGCCAAATTAGGTATGCAAATGAAATCCCACTGGGCAAGGACTAGGCTTAATTAATGTGCTGAACAGTGCTTAGCTATTGTTGGTATTTTATAAATGCCACATAATTAATGAGCACACATGCGGTCCATGAACCCTTTCAGTTCTGCTGAGAAGACATGCGGCTGGTTGGATTATCAAGGGCTCACTAAGGGATACGACTGTGCAGCCATGAATACCTCCAAAATGGGGGCAGTAAAAGTGAATAGGGGACCTTAGCGGATACTCCATGAAAAACTGCAGTTGTAGGGTTGCAGTTGTGAGGAGGGAACCACTTCTTTTTGTCTTTAAGAACTACTCTAATTCTCGCTGGTGGATGGACATTGTTCCCCTTCATCTCACCCATTCCCCTTCCCACTGGGGCTGGCCTTAAAGTATGGGCCACCAGGAAAGGCCCTTGACTCTGCCCTCTCACTCCCACCATTACCCACTTCACCTTTCAGCCAAACTTGAAATTTCTCTAAAAAGGGATAAAGTCTTTTATTTTATTGTTATAGATGAAATGTAAAATGCAAAA
The DNA here is from genome assembly GCF_028583685.1 of Petaurus breviceps papuanus. NCBI lineage: Eukaryota > Metazoa > Chordata > Mammalia > Diprotodontia > Petauridae > Petaurus > Petaurus breviceps. The sequence goes on from NW_027185665.1 coordinate 4,860,617, forward strand.
ACCCTCGGAAGAGGGAGCAGAGTGACTTAGAGTTACAGAATCATTCATTCAAACCACAAACGTTTACTTAGCACCTATCAAGGGCTAGGTACCAGGGGATATACAAAGCTAAACAAGGCAGAGTTCTTGCCCTTGTGGAGCTTAAAACCTGGGAGACACATGGAATTTTAGCTATGGAATGAAGCTTAGAGACTATCTCCTCATTTTTAAAATGAGAAAATAGAACAGCCCCACATCAACTTCCCAGTGGAAATGACTTACTCTAGGTCTCACACAACTAGTTAGTTTTGGAACCAGAATGCAAATTCAACCTCCTGACTCCCAACTCTGGCAGGAAGCTTCACAGACAGTGTCCAAAATATAAAATGTCTTATAAAAGGTTTTGTGGCAGGAGCATAAAATAAACCCATATAAAAATCATCAGCATTTCTATATATTACCAACAAAACCCACAGGAAGAGAGAAAGAAAAATTCCATTAAAAATAACTGCAGACAGTATAAAATACTTGGGAGTCTACCTGTCAAGGCATACACAAGAACGACATGAACATAATTATAAGACGCTTTTCACACAAATAAAGATGGATCTAAATAATAGGAGAAATTTTAATTGCTTGTGGGTAGGCTAAACCAGTGTAATGAAAATGATACGTTTACTTAAATTAACTTAATTATTCAGTGCCATACCAATCAAATTATCAAAGAATTATTTTATAGAGCTAGAAAAAATGATAAGAAAGTTCATATGGAAGAACAAAAGGTCAAGAATATTATGGGAATAGGGGCAGCCAGGTGACTGGCCCTGGAGTTGGGAGACCAGGGATTGGTTCCGGCCTCAGATATTTAACACCCACACAAAATAACTGACCGTGTAACCTTGAGCAAGTTACTTAACCCCAATTGCTTTAAAAAAAAAAAGAATATTATGGGAATCAATGAAAAAAATGTGAAGGAAGGCAGCCTAGACATACTAGATTTCAAACTACTATAAAGGGATAATCGTGAAACCAATCTGGTACTGGCTAAGAAATAGAGTGGTGGATCAGTGGAATAGATTCGATATATAATACACAGTAGAAATGACCATAGTAATCCAGTATTTGATAAACTTAAAGATCCACACTTTGGGGGCAAGAACTCACCATTTGACAAAACTACTGGGAAAACTGGAAAACAGTCTGGAAGAAACATAGACCAATATCTCATACTTTATACCAAGATAAAATCAAAATGGTTACATGATTTAGATAGTAAAGGTGTTATCATAAGCAGGAAAAAAAAGTTACCTATCAGATCTATGGATAAGAAGAAAGTTTATGAGGAAACAAGAGATAGGATCATGGCAGGTAAAATGAATAATTTTGTTTACATGATTGGGAGAAATGGGACATGGATTATAGGAGTGGATTTATTCCTAACTAGCTATTTGAACCTCTCTGCTTCAGTTTTCTCTGGCTATAAAATGAATAAAGAATATAATTATTTATTTAGTGCTTGAAGGGACCTTGGTGGTCATTAAGACTAACTCATTTTAAGGATGAGGAAATTAAGGTCCAGAAAGGTCCAGTGACTTGCCCAGGGTCAAATAACTAGCAAGAATCTGAGCTATTTGAACCCAAATCTTCTTAATTCCATCACTCTGTCCATTAAACCATGTTGCCAGCTGTAATGGTCACTTAATCTCTCTAGGCCTTAATATCGTCATCTGTAAAATGGTTAGACTAGGGGATCTACTAGGTCCCTGATCTATGATCCTATAATCCAGGGTATAAATTCGCACTAAGGTACAAATCACTGATAGGCGATCCTTTCCAAAGAGCAAGTTTTCATAGCAGGAAAAGACTAGGAAGAGAGGGGTCCTTGACAGAGGAGGAGGTTAAGGATACTAGGAAGGCCCAGACACTTCTTCTTTCCCTATTTCGCCAAGGCTGTCCTTAACATTGTTTTTCCCTGCATGTTTATTGTTGTATTTCTCTATAAGTTATTCTCCTGACCCCCTCTCTAACTCCAATTCTAAAGCCATGTTGCCATGTTGTACTAGTAAAGGTTTAAGAACCAGAGATCTGGGGGGAAATGTAGGCAGAGTACACTTTTGAGATTAATCTGCATTATAACATTTTCTCTAGTCTTTCTGAGGTCTAGACAATCGACAAAACAATAAATTAAATCCTGGTTTGTAGCATTTGCCAACTTTCAAGGTATAAATCAAAATTTAACAATTGGCTCTCAAAAGCCAGTTTGAATTGGCTCCAACATATCATTGTTGCCTTTCACAGTATTAATTGTAGTTGACTGATTTGGTGCAGCTTTTTGATGCCTTCTAACAGGTGTTTGGAGAGTGCAGCCATATCACTATTCCCTTCACAGAGAGAGGGGACAGCAATAGATAACTGCTTTGTCAAATTCATGTGATTATAGCTGTAGAGAACAATCTCACCACTTCTTTGTCCACTCTACTCACCTGGCACTCTATTCTCTGTTATTCGTAGATATGACACTTTTTTGGGGGTCTGTCATTAATTCCACCATTTTGTTCATCCATTCCTTCATTCATATACTATTTCTGCCATCAATCATTCCTGAGATTTTATATCACCATATTGTCCAAACTACTCCCTGCCATCTTTCATTCTGGAAATACATTTCTGGAACATTTGATCTAGGTGCTCACTAGTTTCTCAGAACTTGATAAAATGTGAATTTAAAATGCTTCCCCAGTCCTGATTCTTGCTGGAAGAAAGGTCCTGCCTGAGCATCACTAGTTCTACCTGCAGAATCATTCAGATTGTTTGGCAGAAAGTGAGCCCTGTGATGAAATTCTAGGCAAAACACAAACCGAATTTCTCAGAAGTTACAAAGCCTCGCATTCTTAAGTGTCATAGTCACATTGTTATAGATTTAGAGCTACAAGGGACCTCAGAGATGATCTATTACAACTTGTTTATTTTATAAATGAGGACAATAAGTGCTAGACAGGTAAAATGATTTGCCTAAATTTACACAGTAAGTGAAAAAGGCAGAATTTGGATTCAGGTATAGATCCATATTTCTTTCCACAATGACTCTTTAGAAATTGGTTTTTTATTTTTTAAGGCTATTTACTTCTCCTTTTCTTTCCTTCCCTTAGATGTCTACCTAAAGGCATTTTGCTATTCTTTATCATCCTTGCATTATTGAAAGGCATTGTGTGACTGACAGTATAAGGAGTAAAGAGTGAGTTGGTCTAGGAATTGAGTTGGATTCCTGCCTCTGACATGTACTGGTTATGTGACCCTGGGCAAGTCACTTAGCCTCTTGCTCCCAGACAACTTTCTAAAACCATACATTTCAGAGCAGGCATCAGTCTGCACTGGCAGAAGGGGTTTTCTCTCTGGGAGCTCACTATACAAATGAAATAAAAAGAGTATTCAAATAAAACAATAATGTTTGTTGCAGAAGCTTACAGTCTAAGATAGGCATATTGACATGGCCACACGTTTGAAGTGGACTGTCCTTCGCGAGTGAAAAAGGGTTTGACTTATTGTTCTGTTGATTGTCTGAACATAAGAAAGTAAAGGATAAAATACAGAATAGTACAGATTAACTCTAAAAATGTGTCCTGAATATATATTTTTTGAAAACTCATTATTGAAATGTATCATCATCTCACCACTTCCAAGCCTAAAATGTTGTTATGTTACTGGCTCACCATAAGCACAACATACTTTGCATTCTTTTCCCATGTTCTCTCTTTTCAGTTTCCCTGCTGAATTAGAAAACATGTTTTTGAGGGAGCTGGTCAGAGTTAGAAGAACAGATTATGACCCTGGAATAGGGTCAGGTTAAGTGATCTACATGGACATGGGGACCAGGATGTTGACCTCATTAGCATCACGGTCTCAGTAACCTCAATAAACCTCAAAAGCCTCAATAACCATCTAAGTGCATATGGACAGTGGGAGGTAACTTATTATTCAGTTGGCAAACATTTATTAAACGGCTGCTTTTTGCCAGGCGCCATGTTAGGCACTAGGGACACAAAGAAAGGGGGGAAAATTAGGCCCTGCCCTCAGGAGTGTACATTCGACTGAGAGGGACAGTGTGTACATAGGTGGGTGACTATGTGGGTGACATATGTGGGTGACAAAGATGGAAGGCAATCTGAAAGGCAAAGGCATTAGTAGCTAGGGTGCCTGGGAAAGGCCTCCTGTAGTCAGTATCACTTGAGTTCCATTTTAAAGGAAGCAAAGGAATCCAGGAGGCAGAGGTGAGAGGGCAGAGCATTCTAGGCATGGGGGAGAGTGGGAAACAGAATGTTATGTTCAAGGACGTCAAGTAAACTGATGCTGCTGAATTATGAAGTGTGTGGAGACGTATAAGATGGATTAAGGGCTATAAGTTCTAAACAGAGTACTTTATATTTCTTCCTAGAGGTAAATAGTGAGCCCCTGGAACTCAGTGAACATGTGTGTATATGTGTGTGTGTGTGTGTGTGTGTGTGTGTGTGTGCATAGGGCTGATGTGATTGGTTCTCACTTTTGGCAGGTGAGTGGGGATGGATTGGAGTGAAGAGAGACTTGGAGCTAGGAGACAAGTTAGAAGGCTATTTCAGTAGAACAAGTGAGAGGTGATGAGGGCCTGAACTAGGATTATGGTTATACAAGTGGAGAGAAAATGAACTTGTCTGAGAGATGCTATGAAGGCAGGAATGAGGGGATTTAAAAGTGGATTGTGTATGTGGGGTTAGTAAGAATGATGATAGAGACCTAGAGTCTGGGTTACTGGGAGGATGGTAATTCAGAAGAGGGGAGAAAGAGCAGGAATTCTTTTGAGGGCCTGTTAAGTTTAAGATGCCTACAAGACATCCATTTCAAGAAGTACATGAGGCAGCTGGAGATGCATGCCTACAGCACAGGAGTATTTCATGACTGGATATAGAGATCTGGGAATCTTCTACGCAGAGAAGATAATTAAATTCATGGGAGCTGATGAAAAGATAGTGGAGAGCAAACAAAGAAGAGAGGTCAGGACAGAATCATGGAGTAAAGCATCTGAACATCCATTGAAGTCTGTGGTCCAGATCAGGCAAGGGTAGAACTGGAAGATACCATTCGAATGCATCCATTTGTGTTTGAAGCAAGCCTTGGGAAAAGTTTTGGTGAAGAAGATGATTCAAACCAGTAGTTCACAAAGTGTGGTCCAGAGATCCTTGTGGGTCCATAAGACCCTTTTGTTGAGGGATGGCTCCCTCTAGGTTCAGCAGGAATTCTGATCTTATCTAAGAACAGAAAACCTGCAATAGCGTCTGGAAAGAATTCAAGGTCTCAGGCTTAATTGGAGTGAGAGTTGTAGAAGTTTATTGTTACGCTTGTGCGTGAGAGTCCTTTAGGGGACCTGCTTTTACTTTTAAAGGGGTACATGCTTTTACTTTTAAAGGGTAGGGCTGCCATTGTCAGGGCTGACCAGATGAAGGGAAGGGACCTCAGTGCATAGATAAAGGTTAGAGCTGACTGAGAGGAACTTGTGACTTTAGTGCATAGATCGTTTAGATGAGATTAAGTAAGAACAAAGGAGTCACAAGGTGTTGCCTAGGCCGAGTGCCGATAGGGGGAAGGGGCAAAGCCGAGGCTGGGAAAGGGATTTCACAGATTACAATTTTACAATACAAATTGCAGTTACAACTGCACAGACTGGTTTCACAAATTGGTTTTACAAATTGATTTAGATCCCAGGTACCCCATCACTTTTAGTAAGTGCATGAGGTCAAAACTATTTTCCTAATAATAATACTAAGAAAATATTATAGATATTTTACCCACATATATATTTTTTAAAAACTCTTTAGGATCTTCAGTAATTTTCAAGAGAGTACAAGGGCTCTGAAATCAAAAGTTTGAGGACTGCTAATTTAAGTTATAGGTTGACAAGATCCTTTGGGGATTTCTAGGTATTTAATTCATCTAAGAAGTCAACTTAATTTAGTTGTTGTTTTTTTTAATACTGGATTTAGATTCCAGAGAACTAGGTTTAAATCTTGGCTCGGACACTTGTTGGCTATTTGACTAGGAGTAAGTCACTTAATCTCTGAACTTCAGTTTCCTCATCTGTTAAATGGTAATAACAATTGTACTTCTTAGGGGTGATGCAGGGATCAAATGAGAAAAATGCATGTGAAATGCTTTAGCAACTTTAAAGAGCTGTACAAATGCCACCCATTATTATTCTTTTATCCCAACTAAAGAAATTAAATCTTGTCCCAAGACTGACTAGGAAGCAGTTTTGGAGAGAGGGTAATGAATGTTTTCTCGACTGACTGAGAAAAGTGGAACTGAATGAAGCAGCCCTTTCCATTAGGGATGAGCTCTTGAGTGATAGCCTTAGACTGAACTAATAGACAACTTAGCCTTTCTTTCCTGCTTGAGGACTGGATGGGTAACCCTGCTTTCTTTGCCTCCAGGATCATTCCAATCTTTCTTATCCATCGGCCTAAGAATAACATCCCCTATGCCACAGTGGAGGAGGAGCTGGTTGGGGAGTTTGTGAAGTATTCCATCAGGGATGGGAAGGAAATCAACTTCCTGAGAAGAGAATCAGAAGCTGGTCAGAAGTGCTGCACCTTTCAGCACTGGGTGTATCAGAAAACAAGTGGCAGTCTGCTAGTCACTGATATGCAAGGTAAGAAGACTAGCTCCTGCTCTGCCTCTCAGGGTGTCCTTGGGAACAGAATGAGCCAATGAGAAAGAGAGCTCACTCCTGATTAACCAGAATAGACTGTTCCTCTGAGGAGGAAAGGAACACCTTTTCATTGTTTCACTGATGATCTTAAGTAATTTGACCAGAGGATGAACGAGGGAGGGGAAAGAACACAAAGCCCAGGCTCATAAGCACCTGGATTTTGAGCTTGAAGGGGCCATATGGGTCCAGGTCCAACTCACTCATTTTATAAATGAGAAAACTGAGTCCCAGGGAGCTTCAGTAATGTGCGATATATCATCATATGCGATATAGCAAGCCTTAGAGCTGGGATTCTTTTTCCAACATATCATGTGGCACCAATCTACCTATGTGGTACTATTAAAAATAAGCACATCTTATTTTTTTTTTAATTAAAAAAAGGTTTGGTGAAACATCTGGCAAAAAAGAAGTAGAGAAGAGATTACAGTTATTGTTCCTGCTAAATAGAATAATCATTTACTCTAAATCAGGGGTTCTTATTTTTTTTTTTTTTAAGCAATCGGGGTTAAGTAACTTGCTCAAGGTTGCATGGCCAGGTGTTTCTGGGTGGGTGCTAAGTGTCTGAGCCCGGGATTCAATCTCTAGGTCATCCTGACACTGGAGCCAGTGCTCTTACTCACTGTGCTACCTGGCCTCCCCTCTTATTTTTTTGTTTTATGTGTATCATGAACCTCTTTCCCAGGCTAGTGGAGGTTTTGGATCCCTTCTCAGACTAATAGTCTTAAATGAATAAAATTAAATACCAAGGGTTACCAAGGAAATCAATCATATAGAAATAAAGATGTCATTTTCCCCATCTAAATTCATGGTCCCCAGCCTCAGACACCCAACATACAAAAATACTAGCCATGTGACCTTGGGCAAGTCACTTAACCCCAATTGTCCTACCTTCCCCCCTCCAAAAAGAAAAATAAAACATTTTTTTAAAAATAAATAAATTCATGGTCCCCTAGAAATCCTTCCATGGTAGATCTCAGGCTAAGAACCCCTAGATAATTGAGGGATGGCTACATCCCTCAAAGGCTAAAAGGAGTCATACCAGGACTCCTTTAAACATCAAACTTCCCCAAAGCATTTAAAGGATAGTTCAGTTTATACATAGCTTTTTAGGAACACAAGGTATAGGAACACCTATGGATTTTTTTTTCTCTGCTGCATTTATAAAACTCAATAATGATGCAGTAGGCTTACAAGAAGCCTGTTTCCTCTTCCAGTTAACCAGTAAAGTTCATTTCAGGTTTGCTCCATTGCCTCCTGCTGTCTTGGGTACTACCAGATCTGATCATACCTCTTCCAAGGTGTAACTCTTCATAAAGAATTCCTTCTCTTCTCTCTGCCCTGCTCCCCCCCCCCCCCCCCGTCAGAGGATGGGAATACTTGATCTTCCCAATGACCTCAAAGGACCAGTACATTGAGGGTAGTTATGTTGTATTATTCTCAGGAGAGATATCACTGCTGTAAAAAACCTCTTCCTTTATGAGCCTAGGTGACTTTCTCTCCTAATTAGATTCTGGTTGTGCAACCATTGATGTTCTAACCCTAACCCTAACCCTCCTCTCCCTTTGTGGTACTAATTTTGCATTAAATATGAAGCTATAGCCTGGAGCTGTCTGCATAGTTTTTTTTTTTCTTTGCAATTGGCAATAAACAGCCATACTACAACATTACATTATGGTTGGAAAATGAAATATGTCAGTTAAGGTACCAGTGAGGTGTTTCAAAAGAGTGTTCCTTTACTCAACCCTGCCAGGAAACCTGCCCTTTTTTGCTGTTGGATGCATAGTTGCACATCATAATTTTATCCATCTTTCAAACAATCCCATATTCTTTCCTGCTTACTGAGACTGGCTCTATACCAAAGGTTCTTCACTTTTTTGTGTCATTAACACACTCCTTTAGCAGTCTACAGAAACTTTCTCAGAACAATGTGTTTAAATAATCAGGAAATGCTAAATTTCAAATAGGAATGAGTGAAAATAAAGATGTAATTTTTTCCCACCCAAGGTCATGGACCCCCAGAAATCTGTCTATGACAGATAAGGACTCCTTGTTTGACACAATTGGGTGGTCCAGAAAGTGGCAATAATTGGACAACAGAGGATTAGATTACAGTTATCGAATCCAAAGCAGTCATCTTAAAAACTGAAATAAGTGGGCCAGGACTGGTGGAAACAACTTTGTCTCAGTTGTCACTGTACTGAGTAGATCATGCCTTCATATGCTAGCCAATCTGTGCAGCTCTCACACGCAAGGGCATCCAAAGCAACCATTTTGTCCCACAGATGCTCCAGTTACTGATGCTGTGAAAGACTCAAGTACAAAGACAGACGGTGCCCTGATGAACGAGTCAGGGTTAACTAACTCCTAACATCTGCTCTTAATAAACCAAAATGGTAACTCCTGGCCCAGGTCATCAAGAGCAACTCACTTACAATGTATACCCTGCAAACAGCTGGGAGCAAATTGCCAGGATTATGAGCTAGAAGGATTTTAAGTTTGGACTTACAAAGTCCCTTATGCAATAAGGGAAAAGAGCGCTATAGTTCCCTGCTGCATTGCTGGAGAGCTGAAAAATCTGGCTTTTTAACTCTTCATCTCTTAACCTTTATGGCTTTTTTCTTTTAAAAAAAATTTATTTTTCTTGAACAAAGTTATGGAGACCAACCTATTCTGACCAAGATGCGTGTGCCAATTTTTAGTTAGGAGTAGAGGAAGGAAGAAGACAACAGTAATGGTCAGTGGGGTTTGAATGATCTCCAATAAAGGATCATTGCATATCCCAACAGAATGGAAAATGGAAAGAATCAGTTCTTTTTAGTTTAACAAATATTAATTGCATACTACATGCAAAGGCCCTTATTATATGTAATATGAGAGGCATTGTGGTATAGTGAATGGAGAGTTGGCCTCAGAGTCAGAAAGACATGGTTTCAGGTCCTCTAGTGATATACTGATACTAGTAGCCTGGAAGACTTAGAAATGAAGCCTGGGAATTGAATTTATAGATGATATGGCCTAGGAGATAAAAATTCAGAATGGGGACCTGAATTCATGTCTTGCCTCTGACAGACACATACTAGCAGTGTGACCCTAGGCAAGTCATTTAATTTCTCACTGCCTGAGGCAATTTTCTAAGACTGTTAATTGCAGAGCAGACTCTGATCTTCCATGATAGAGTATTTTCCTCTGGGAGTTCCCCACCCCAATGAACTCCCTTCTTCCCCACCCCCCAGCAAATATATGTGTATGTATGTATGTATGTATGTATGTATGTATAAGTGCCACTAGTAAAGTTCCAGGATGCTGTCAACAACAGATCTCAAGAATGTAAATACTAGGGAAATCGGTCACCTAAAGCTAAGCCAAGCATTTCCCTTCTTCAGCCAGCCATCCCTTCACTGGGGTGCAGTGGCTCTAGAGTCCAAGGACCTGGGTTCAGATGCTGCTTATTACTTGTATGACCATGGGCAAGTCACTTTACCACCCTGGGGCTCAGTCCCCTCATCTGTAAAATAAAGGAAGTATGGTATGACTTGTGAGATCCCTTCCAGCTCTGGGTCTTCAAAATGACTGCTATGCCAAATTTGTCCCGATGATGTCATATTATAATTTAAAATATTAAGTTGTAAAGATTTTGATAACTTGTTGAATTACAGTCATTGCTAAAGAGAACTCTTTTCTCCACGTTCCTGTTTTGTTTTTTAAAATTGCATTTCTTCGTTTTTCTAATCCAGCCGTGAAGTCTGGTAATGGGGGGGAAGAGCAGAGAAGGACAGCCTGGCTTAGAGGACCTTCTGCCAAGTGATTAGGAGAGAAAGAAACTTAAGCAGCTTCAGAAAATGCATTTTGTGATTTTAAAATATATTTCACATGTGCCATGAAGAAAGCCCTGCAAGGAGAGATTTTTATTTTTATTTTTTTAAATAGGCCCTATTATTCAAGCCCCATGATGTGTTTCTGTGTGTGTCTTGGTGGTGAACAGTGCCAGAATAGAGATGAATTAGCTCTCAACTGTGGAAAACACTTTCAGAAATGCTCATTGCCTTCCACTAAAGTGCCATTTCTAATTTAGCTCTTTGGTTCAAAGCAGAAAAACAAGAGTAAGAGCTTCTGTCTGACTAACCAGACTGAAAAGAAAAATGTCCCAGGCTGCTGGGCTCCACACAGGCCCTGCTGCTTGGGGCTTTGGTGCTCAGTCTGCTTCCTGCCTGATGGGGGTCAGGGAAATAAAGGCACCCTAGGCTCCCTGACCTTTTGCTTCCCCCCTCCCCCCCAAAATGTGTATACACTTTCTATTTCTTTATACGTATACATACTTACCTAATAGAATGGAAGGTCTTGAGCAGCAAGGATTCTTTCACTTTTGTACTTCTATCCTCTGCACTGAGTGCCCTTCGTGGCCCATAGAGTCACATAATATGTGCTTTTGATTGATGGGGTCTGGAGGAACACAGAGGCAGAGTCAAGATTCAGGGTGGGGGGACACCTCTCAACAGCTGTCTACTCCAAACCATACTTGAACAAGAATTGTCTATAATATCGTAGATAAATGATTACCTGATACCAATAGGTGTCATAATAATAGTATATTAAGCTAGAATAGCAACGTGTGAGAGAAAGAAATGGGTGCAGTGGATAGAGTTGGCCTCAGAGTCTTAATATCTTAATTTCAACACAGGATATGTGACATTGAGCAGGTTATTGAATCTCTTGGGGCCCCAGGTAACCCTTTAAAACTACCAGTTGAAGAGATAATGGAGACCTACTTTAATGGAGGGAGTTTCCCCATCTGGGTGTTCCCAGCACTAAGGAAATCACAGGTCCAGGCCCTTTCTCTGTAGCAATTTACTATGCTTTCACATATATTCCTTTATTTTTGGTCCTTACAATAGGGAATAAGTGGATAGAAGGCTGGCTTCAGAGTCATTATGACCTGGGATTAAGTCTTACCTTGTATATACATTGACTGTGCGACCCTGGATGAGTCTGACCTCTAGTGTCCCCTGCCAATTCTCTATGATTGTAAATGATAAAATAGATGCTAATCCTAGTTGACAGAGGGAATTTCCTCTGGGGAAAACAAAAACAAAACAAAATAAAGCAAAAAAAAAAACCCAGTCAAATATCCACTATACAACACTATTTTCTGATTCTCATAAAAACTCTATAAGGGTCAAAAATTTAGGTAGGATTATCTAGGCTTTAGAGATGAGGAAATTGAGGCCCTTTGATGTAAAGGGGCTTGCCCCAGGGCTCACAATTCTTAAATGATACTGCTGACTCAAATCCAGGGGCAGGTGTATAGAGAAAGCTAGCTCCATCATCACTGACCTAAACTGACACACCCCCAAAATCTTTTTCCATGGAAACATGAGCATTAGAACAGGGTCTGATTCAGGATTCACAGTCTTTGTCCTCCCAGAACTGAAATGTAGGCATGGGGCAGACACAAACATTAGGCATGGCTGGCAGAGTGGGGGCTGGGGAGGCTGGCCCATCTCTGCATCCCTACCAAAGGTCAAACTGCAGATTTTAAACCAGAGATCGTGGTGGGCTAAGAGAATGGAGAAACTGAGAATGGAGCCCAGAATAGAAGCTACATCTGTGCTTGATCTAGTCAAGGAGACACAGGAAAGGCATTTGGGAAATTATACTCAATAATTAAGAAAAGAGAGATGCTACAGGCTGCCTCCCTCCCCTCCTGTGACTCCTGCAGCACTCAAGCAATATTAGGGGAACCAGAGTTCTTATCCTAATACTGCAGCAAAGCAGGAGGAGGAAGGCGTCCCCTTAGCAGGGGTATAATAACAGCACCTTTCCTCTGCAAAGCAATTTTCTGCTCATTCCGTTCTCACCATCTGATAAAGCTGACACTCAGTATCTGAAGGAATGCCCTCATTTCCTCCACTAGTGGGATTTGCTTCCGTGAGTCCTGCTGTCTCCTCCTCTCAGTATCTTCTGCCATCTAAGAGCTCCCATTTTCAATATTTAATTGGACTCAGGTCTCTTAGCAAGAGCCAAAGAGCCCCATATGCATCTCCTCGGAGAGAGTGCCTGGGAAAAGGGTAGAGGAGGCCCAGACCAATTCCATGGAATGTAACTGGAAGAACAGAAAGAAGCCCCTGACTGGCAGTGTTGGCACAAGGGGCAGCTCAGACCTGGAATGCCATTTCTCAGGGCTATGAAAGGCCCTCTATTGTCGTGATGTTCATGCCACAGGGATTTATTTACATAAGACATGAATCTCCTGTCCTCCGGATGTGCAGCCTGAGTTCCTCATTAGTGCCGTGTCAAAGGCCTGGCATTCATTATCATTCACTTAACAGTCAGTACATTTCTAAAAGGCTAGCTGTCACCTGCCCAGAGAAAGCAGCCTCAAGCAGAGGAAGCCAGGGTGGAAAATGAACTCCCTTACACAAGAAGGGAAATGACTTTATGAAATGAAATTAGAAGCATCAGTAGTGCCCATCTGTAGTGGATTGCTGATTTCTCTTCTGAGAAGCTCATGGTATCTCAGGCCGTCTTTCCTCTCTTTTCCTGTAGGTGTAGGAATGAAGTTAACTGACGTTGGCATAGCAACATTGGCGAAAGGGTGAGTGGAAAAAGAAATCCAACTGCATATGCTTTTGCATTGTATTCCCAATGCCTTACTGGGCAAACACCACAGAGACTGGCATGTGTAATATTGGTCTCTTGTCCTAACTTTGAAAGGCAAATATTCTTAGTGTAATTTCAATTCACCTCTCTCATTTCTATCAATTATTTATGGAAATAATATTTTTAAGTAAAACACATTTGCTGTCTACTTTTTTTTTAAAGTGTATTGCATATTTGTTTTAGGATTAACTCCTAACAGTTTTATCTTGAAATAAATAAAGGTACCATTGTTTTCCTGTTCACATGTACACTTTGGTTTTCTAAGATTTCTTTTTCCAGCATTGTTAAAAATTGGCCCTCTCTTCAAAGTGTAAAAAAAAAAGGAATCGTCTAAGAAATATTTTCTTTTGCAGTCAAGTGAGTGCAATGAATTTAGTCTTTAGCTGACAATATTAAGAAAGTCGATTTTTATAGCTGTGAAAATATTAATCAGTCCCCTTTTCCCTCTTCTCACTCCCTTCTGCCCCCAACCTTGTCCTTCCACATAGGTTGTTATTGTGCTCTTGCAGAAAAGAAGGTAAAAATAGAGTGGCCTTGGGGCTGGGGGTGGGCTAGGGTGGGCTTTCCTCCCTGTCTTCTCTAAAATATTTTTGTATTTGAGATTTATAGGTAGCTGAGCATTCTTTGGCTACAGTGTTGCTATTTGGCCATGGTAGAAGATGAGAACATGAAGATAAACTTGAAAGAGAATAAAAAATGGAACCCTCCTTACCCTGAACCAGCAAAATCCATCCACCCATATTTCTTGAGGACCTGTGAGAAGGAATCCAAGTGCACTTGGGTTTCTGGGTTATAACTTAGATCAGGTGCTCCCTCTCTTCTCCTTCTGCCTTCCCTCCCCCCCAAAAAGAGAAAAAAATACTGCAGATTTTTCTTCAGAAAAACTACTAGACTGGAGGGCAGCCGGCATTTTTTGGCTCCAGATAGGTTGTTGTCATTGTACCTTTGTGGTCAGGTTGATGATACATGAGGTTGGGGGGAGGGAGGAAGGCATTCCTTGTACAAGCCCCAAATGTACATCTCTGCCTTTTTAGAACAGTCTCTGTCCAGACGTCAGAGTAGGAAATATATCCTACCATTTAGAGCCACAGATACAGACTAGAGAATCCTTTAGAATTTCCTTAACCTTTTTCAATAATAAGACAAAATCAAAAACATGGGGTGGGGGGGGTGACTAGGGGCTCAGTGAATAAAGCACCGCCCCTGGAGTCAGGAGGACCTGAGTTCAAATGTGACCTCAGACACTTAACACAAAAACTAGCCATGTGACCTTGGGCAAGTCACTTAACCCCAATTGCCCTCCAAAAAGCAAAAAAAAAAATGAACAAAAACCCCACAAACCAAAAGCTGCAATGCTTTGGGATAGTAGTTAATCATTTAGCAGCTGTTCTAGAAATATGTAACATAGCTCTGAGGAATCCAAACTCTTGGAGGGCCAGAATCACTGCTTCGCTTCCCCCTTTCTCCTCCCACCCCGCCCCCTTCCAGTTTAAGGAAAAAACAATCTGGGAAATTAAGGAAATTAAAGAAAAAAACTGATTTTGTGTGAAGCTGTTAAGGTCACTGGACTGGACAGGCACAACAGCCTAAGGACCATTAAAGATGGTGGCTACACAGCAATCTAAAGGTTACTCATGTGCCCACATTTTTTGACCAGTTAAAAAAGATCTTGGTGGGGTATGCCCCAGCATTTTCCCAATGACACCCATTGGCATCGGGATTAGGTTATAACTGCCCTAAGAGGCTAATGCCTGACTCTGAAGAGGAAAGGTAGGGATAGAGTTGGGTTGTAATGAGTGAAGGGCTGGTGTGATTCTGTTGGAAACAGGTTCTCTATCTGGGAAGGCTGGAGCATACTCTGTCTGCCCATTCTCTGCCTGCCTGGTCACTAACACTTTGCAGTTTCTGCTCTATTATATAGAATGAGATCAAGAAGGGAGATACTGAGCCGAGGAAGAATGTGATCAGGTTTTACAGAGAATATTAGAGGTGAAAGAGACCTTAGAAATCATCTGGCCTAACCCATCAGATAAAGAAATTCAGGCCCAGAGAGGGGAGGCGACTTGTCCAAAGTCACACAGTGGAAGGATCAGGTCTAAATTCCACTTCTAATTCCCAGTGCAAAAGAAGTTGCCAGAGAAACAGAAAAGCCGATTGTCAACTCTTTGCAATAGAAATTTGTTATGAGATGGCTCTCTTGAAACCCCAAGTAGAAAAACAAAACAAAAGAATGAATCGAAGGAGATTTAAATTTGATTCCAGGATTCACTGGAAGGGAGAAGTGGTGAGAGGAGAGAACCATAAGGCAAAGGGAAAATAAAAAGGGGGAAAGAACTTAGCATAACAGGGATCAGGCTGAAAACATTTGACCGAGCAGTGCCAGAAGACAAGGTGTACATAGAAATTCAACTTAACAAGTTTCTTCATCACCTTTGCAGTGGCTCCCACCAGGGAGGACATGCCCAGTTCACTCCTAGCAGACAGGGGTAGAGTTGGATGCTAACAATAGGGGGCAACAGGCTAGGCTAGGGCTTAGAAATATGTCCTATGGGTAGCCCCAGGGCATGTATAACATGAAAGGGGGCGTAACCCATAGACAAGATTTGTCCATGGAGGCGGACAGATCATCTAATAACCTGATTAGAACGCATGAAAGCATACGAATGGGAGACTCTCTGCACACCTTCAGAGACTGCAACAATTTTGATTTATTTTGTTACCGATAATAGACATCTTTGTCTATAAGAGAAACAAAAGAGAACTGCCAAAAGACCATAAATTTATTTCTTGCCCCCTACAGATGTTGGTACCCAACCAGAGAGCTAAGACCCAAGGTGGGGAACTCGTCCAGGGTCACACAGGTAACAAATGACAGGGGTGGAATTTGAATCATAGTCTTGACAAACCCAAGACACTTTGTACAACCATTTTTTAAAAAATTATGCATAGATTAAACTATAAATAGTGCCTCCTCCCCCCCCACTCCCATTTTCACCAAAGCAGAAAAAAAATCCAGTGTCAAACTCACATTTGAATTATTTCCAAGGATGAACAGTTCTGCTACCATACAAAACAGCTGATGGGGGAAATGTGGCGACTGCTGAATGGGATGATTGATGGAGCTGGGCGCAGAAATGGCTTTGTGTTTGTTCATGGCAGATTTTGGTTTCTTGGAGGTGGCAGAATTGATTTTTTAATTCATATTAGTAAGAGAGGGGGCTTGTTTAAATCATGGTTCTGAAGCAAGCCTAGATCTTCCCACTCTGCCAAGCTACCTCTCATTTCTCTCACATACAGCCTACATTAGAGAAGAGGCTTCACACTGCCTTGTGATGCCATACTATCAGAATACCCCAACTTCTCATAAATGCAATTTGTACTATAGTCATGCCTTAATTAAGCTAATGGATTCCAGAGATGTTGACTTGGTTATTCATGAGCTTCCTAAAAGGAGATGGGTAAAGTATCACAGATTTTTCATTTGTTTGATGATAAAACTCTACTCCCCTCCCCCCTAATATTACTCTCAAAACAGAAATATGTGATATTTCTTCTGGGAAACAAGATATTATTATGCTTAAAAGCATGTCATTCACATACACATATATGTATATATGTGTGTCTATGTATGTATTGCATGTGTATGTTATGTATGTGTATATGTATGTGTGCGTTATGTATGTATGTGTGTATCTCCCAACACCATTTATCTTTCAGCAAAGGTGGAAGAAAAGTTCCAAGTGGTTAGTCAGAAACTCTAACAAATTGAATTGTCTTGACATCTCTTTAGCCATTGACTTGTCGTCAGCCTCTCCTTGTTAGAGAGATTCAATCTGCTGGCTCTAGTGCTACGCATTCTTTTTTTCTGATTGAAAATTCCTCAGCCAACATGAAATGCTCTGAAAGGGATGCCTTCCAAGAGGGAAAAAGCAGCTAATTTCATAGCGGGTGCTTGGAATCATGCAAATAATAGTTGCCTTCGAACAAGCAAGCAAAAATAAAAGTAACCACCATTGAAAAGGGTGTGCGAAGGTATTGTGACTTTTAATTTATTTCCTATTGATCCTGTAGAAAAGAAACAGAGGACAGATGCAAAGAAATGTCTTGATCTGTTATACAGCCTGGAGGTGAAAGTTAAAAATTCAGCCAGCAGAGGGCACCAGTCAACAATTTAATTACAATTTTTTTTAATGTCCATGCCCATCTCTAGATTTAACTAGAACAAAGGAAAGTGTATGGAATACAGTTCTCCCTCACTCAGAAGTGCTGAGCCAGAATAAGAGACAAGAGCAAAGAAGGGCACTCCTTCTTCTGGATAGCTGCCGGAACCAGCTGAGCTAATTCTTGCTTTCCTATCCCCAGACATGATGACGATGGGGATAAATGATTCATGGCATTTGTCAGATGTCAAAATTAAACTCCTAAGACCCTGGGTGCTGAATAACAGATGGAGCCCTAATGTGGGGAGATGGGGGCCCCCATGCTCTGAAGTTACAGAAGTAGGGTTCAGATGGTTCCCTTGAGAAAGAAAGCACTGACACAGTCTCCTCCCCCAACCCCAGTATCACAAACCATAATAATAATAGAATGGCTTGAATTAGGTTTGCAATGGCTGCCAAGCCCGAGTTCCTTTCATCATTCTGCCTTTGCAGAACAAATGTTGCATTCTGGACCTACCGAGGCAAGTAGCACTGCCCGAGCCTCAGAACTCACAATGGCAAGTGAAATGGAGGAGGGCAGGGATGGCCCCTCAGTACTCATGGCACATTTAGAAATCAAAGATTTCTAGTGGCACTTCCAGTATGGGAAATTCTCCCCACCAAGAAGCTCAGCAACTGATCTATAACCCCTAGTCATGGAATGATGTCTGTGGCTTTGAGAAGTTAAATGACTTGTCCAGAGACATTCAGTTTGCATGTGTTAGAGGAAGGACTAGAATCTGGGTCTTGCTGACCAAAGATTTTCTAGGGGAAGCAGGGAAATTAACTTGTTAAGTGCAGGAAATTAGTTCTAATGATCAGAAAAGAGGATCTGGAATGGACTAATTGCTGGTTCCTGGAGCCAGCCTATATTCCCCATGAAGAGAAAACAGAATGTGATTCTGGAACTAGGCTCCCTGATCTTTGTCTCTTTCCTCAGGCTCCAGGAGGCTGGACAGTTTTCCTATTAACTGGCTGCTGCAGGCATCTGCTGGGTAGCTCCAGATTGCTATAGGCAGACCTAAGGCTGTATAGCATAGATGCAGTGTGAATAGAGAGGACTTAGGAAATAAGCCATTACCACAAAATAGCTACTCTAAGAGCCTGAAATCCCCACCCATTAGCTCCTTCTGAGAGGCAGTCCAGTGGTTAACCTACTGACCTTGGTATCAGGAAATCCTGGGTTCACAACCTAAGACACTTGCTGGCTATGGGATGGTGGGTTCAAGTCACTTAATTCTTCTAGCTTTCATCTGTAAAATGGGAATTATCTCTGGATAAGCTACCTAACTGGGCAGCTGGGTGGTGTAGTGCATAGAGTGCCAGGCATAAGTCAAGAAGATCTGAGTTCAAATTTAGCCTCAGGCACTTACTAGTTGTGTGACCCTGGGCAAATCACTTAGCCCTGTTTCTTTCAGTTTCCTCATCTTGTAAAATGAGCTGGAGAAGGAAATGGCAAGCCATTCCAGCATCTTTGCTAAGACCCCCCCCCCACACACACACACACCACCAGTCAAAAAGACTCAGAGGACTGAAAAACGATGAAAAAAGTTACCTGACACCTTGTTGGAAGGCTTGTATGAGATAATGTATGTAAAGTGCGATGGCAGGGTTAGTTTTAATGAATCCCATTTTGACTAGGTGAAGACTTTATGTGACTAGGTTATCCAATCAATCCTGATGAAAGATACAAAAGGTCTGATGCAAGAGGAAAGCCATGTTAGGAACATGGGAGATATGTGACAAGAGCAGCCTCAGGTAGGGTCCCCCCGTGGAAAGTTGTGGGCAGCACTTGCGTAATGGACATCTTTTAGAGAGAAGGCACCAAAGGACGACGGGTGGAGGTGGGAAGGGGGAAAAATGTTTTTATTTAAATTTTACTTTAGGCAGCTAGGTGTCATAATGAAGGGAGTACTCTATTCAGTATCTGGAAGACCTGAGTTTGAAGCCTTCCTCAGTTACTAGCTATGTGACCCTGGACAAGTCACTTAACATATCTCAGCCTGTTTCCTTGTCTGTAAAATTTGTATAACAATAGCACCTAACTCACTGGGTTCTGGTGAGGTTCAAATGAGGTAATATACTTAAAACTCTTTAAAAAACTTAAAGTACTATATAAATTCTAGCTACTACTACTATTGTTATTGTTATTATTATCATTATTATTTGTCTAGGCCTGAGATTTCATCAGTGAGGCACTTCCAGTATGGGAAATTCTCCCCACCAAGAAGCTCAGCAACTGATCTATAAGCCCTAGTCTTGGAATGATGTCTGTGGCTTTGAGAAGTTAAATGACTTGTCCAGAGACATTCAGTTTGCATGTGTCAGAGGAAGGACTAGAATCTGGGTCTTGCTGACCACAAGGCCAGCCTTCTATATGCTGTACCATGCTACCTTTTATCAATTTTATTATTTTGCACAGCACTGGTCTTGCTAGCAAAGTCACTGGAGTTGTTTGTGGCCAAAGGTTTCCGTCTCCCCTGCTCTAAAACTGTCTGGCACCCTGCAGGAAGTGGGAACGACAGTGGTAGTTGCCGTTGGAACTTAACCCCAAGGTTTCAGATTGGCTTTTTGGTGAGGATGAGGTTTTGTTCCGTTGTATTGAGCTGAGGGTGCTGGAGTTCTCTCTACTAGCTGTCACTGTGGCTGAATACTCTCACTGGTCTTCAGAAATCCCAGCCAGACATCTTCAGTTTCTGACTTATCTTTGACTTATGTGTATAGAATGATAAAAACAAAGGGATGAGGACAGAAATTGGGGACATCCTCCAGCAAGGGGAAAAGGAAAAGAGAAACCATCAGAGGAGACCAAGAGCTGTAAGAGAGCTGGAGAACTGAGGGAAATACAGGTTTATGGCAACTAAGGACAGTGTATGTCAAGAAGGAGAACATGGCTAAGAACGTCAGATCTTTCATAACGGTTGGTGAACATAAGGATTGAGCACATGATTCCCAATACAGGAAGGTCACTGATAACCTTGCAGAAACCACTTTTAACTGAGTGTTTAAGATGGAGAGGGAGGATAGACAGTGGAAACAATCTATGTTCAAGAAGCTTGATAGTGAAAGAAAAGAGGATGGATGA
Organism: Petaurus breviceps papuanus; assembly: GCF_028583685.1. Taxonomy (NCBI): domain Eukaryota; kingdom Metazoa; phylum Chordata; class Mammalia; order Diprotodontia; family Petauridae; genus Petaurus; species Petaurus breviceps. The sequence continues at coordinate 4,881,273 of NW_027185665.1, forward strand.
CAGCTAGAAAGGGGTAGCAGGGCAAACTATGGTGGGTGAAAGATGAAATAACTGAGAAAACAAAGGTTTGAGCTTCCAAATGTATTGATTTAAGCAATGCATACTGATTGCCCAAAAAATCAGGACCATTAGCTTTCCTCAGCTTTGGGACTAGACTCAGTACAGGGGGAGACAGATTTTTATACATTTTTTAAAACAATCAAATAAAAGCAATTAATTAAAAGGAAACAATTAACCAGGAAACAGTAGGTGATCTGATTTCTAAATGGAGGAAAGATTAGGGACTTTCTAAGTTGGGAGAGAGAGAGTGAACAGGTGCAATTCCTAGAAATGAGAAAGAGAGGTGTCCCACTCCCCCCTAGTGTCTGTAAAACAAGCAAAAGAACATTGAAACAATAACTTATTGATCAGGATAGGTCCAGTTTTCTGGTAAGACATATAGGTTGCTTGAGATGGACAATTATAAGAAAATTCCTTGCATCAGTCTTTGGACCTGACTGGGTTTCTGGTTAGCAAACCTAGGTCCTTAGTTGAGGGTCTCAAAGCAGCAAGTAGAGGTAGTCTAGCTTTGTACCCATTCAGGGTTAGGTTCAAACAATGGAATATTTTATTTCCTCAGACATTTCATCTTTCACCCACCACAAAATAAAATTTTTATTTATATATGTAATATATGTATACATGTGTATATATACACATATATTATAGCCTATGTATGTTGTTACATGTGTTGTGCATGTGTACATATACATACACGTGTTAGGCACCTATTTGAGGGCAAAAAGTAGCCCATGGAGAATGAGAGGCCAAAGGAACTAGAGAAGAGAATACAATAGGAAAACTGACTTGATGGTCTCTAATGAATAAAACCCTAGTGCTTAGGGGAAGAGATCTAAGTTCAATGGATAATGATTACCTTCATGTCAGACTCTGGCCCCCAACCTGCAACCTCCATTTCATTTTCATTGAGTAAAGGGCTATACATAAGAAGTATAAAACAGTGAGCTATAGTGCCCAGGGGGGAAATGTTGATTCTATACCACTCATTTTAGGCACAAATCTGAGAGAAACAATTTTGTTGAATTCAACCTCATCTTAAATCTGAGCGTTCCTAATCTAGAAAGAAAAATGTCCAAACTGACATCAACCCCTCGTTGCCTTGGACCCAATTCTCTACTCCAAGATGACTCGAAGAATATTAAACAAGCAAAAATACAGCTTTGGGTTAACATTCCAAAATAATTGTCACTAGTTAGTTCCTTCATCGTTAACTACCTTCAAGTGTTCTCCTAGAGTAATCAGAGACCGATACCTTTTGAGGAGCGCTAGGTGGTGTGGTGTATAGAGTACTAGACTTGGAATTAGGAAGACTCATCTCTCTGATTTCAAATCTGACCTCAGACACTTAGTAACTGTGTGACCCTGGGTAAGTCACTTAACCCTGTTTGCTTCAGTTCCTCATCTGTAAAATGAGATGGAGAAAAAGAATGGCAAACCACTCCAGTAACTTTGCCAAGAAGACCCCAAAGGGGGTCTTTTTTAATGGAGAAGAGTGGGTCATAGCACCAATCTCTTCAAGATATAGATAAAGAGGAGATTGACTTTAGGTGGGTCAATAGCCCAATCACTTTGAAGGGTAGGGAAAGCCAGTGATCTAAAACAAGACATGAATTAAGTTTACTTAACACTTTTAATCTATTTCCCCTGAAAAGGTTTTAATTTTTGTTCTACCAACTTTCCTAAAAGGAAATGTCTGGAAAAGGTTTTTTGGCTAGAGAAAAAGAATCATTTCTTAATATTTCTAGAAAAAAAAAACACAGAAAAAGAGGCTTTTATCCTGCTTGCACGGTATGTGTGCCAGAGCCATTTGCCAGTGTCATGGAGTATAATCAGCACTGAGTCCAAATGAACGAGGTCCTCCGGATGCTTCTGTTTTCAGGTGACGTTGTGGGGATTGTATAAAGCACCAGGAAAACCAGAGAGCCTCCTAAATGAGATTCACAACCACTCGAAAGAGTTTAGCTTAACAATCCACATGATAAGAACCAAGTGCCAGAAGAATCGCATTGCTCAGATTGCAATAATGTTTGGCCGATAACCCAACAAATGAATTTATCCGCACTCCATGCAATCCTAAGAATTCTTGGGCCAGGAATTAATGGCTTTTTTTTTTAAGCTCTCAACAGTTGACCACACTGTTGTAGACTCATTATGGCTTAATTTGTATGGCTCCTCACTTTGTCACTGAAATATTCTTTGTTTAAATGTGACTCTTCCACTGCTGTGGAAAGTTAGCTCCATGACCTTTAGAAGTTTGCAGCAGTAGCAGAAACCACGTCACCCAGCTAGCACCTGGATGGCTGGTTGCTTGATTAGTCAGCCTTCTGTGACAGAGGCTCTCTCCATCTTCTCTCACTTTTCTGAAAAATGAGGATATTTTTAGTACCCGGCTTTTATTCTTCCACGGTGACTGTAGGGAGACAGTGTGCTAGGTTTGGTTTCCATGGAGGCAGTCTGGGCCAGTTATTAGACTTGAGGACAGAGGGAAAAGGCCAAAACATACATTGTTTGCTTGACTCTGATCCTCAGAGGGATATAGAACAGCAGGCAAGACATTTAATATCTCCAGAGCCCCAACTGATGGAACCACAGAACTTCAAAGCTTTAAGGACCTCAGAGATCATACCTGACAGAATCCCCTTGATGACATCCCTGACAAGAGGTTGTCCAGACCCTGCTTAAAGACTTTTAGTATCAACCCACTACCTCCTACAACAGCCCAATGCACTTAAAGACACAGCTTAGTTACTTTTTTTAAGGGAGTTTTTTTTTTTTTTACATTTTTATATCAAACAGATTTGACTACACAAATTGTTTTTAATGTTGCCTTCTGGGGGGAGGCAGAACAAGTTACCTCCCTCCTCCGTGTATATGACAGCCCTCTAACTATTGTCACATCCACCCTAAGGCTTCTCTCCTCCAGGCTAACTATCCCCTTTTTCTCCCACTGATCTCCACAAGGGATGCTGACCATATGATACTGTTCAGTTTTAAAATGTGACGCCCAGAACTGAATATAATACTCTGAATTTGGCACTTTCATCAAGAGCTCAGGGATCTTAGATCACTGACAAAAGGCTCTTTGGAAGTCATACAAACAGGACTCCAGTAGGTGAGCATGGAGTTCTTGAGGCTGGGGGTACTGGTGCCACACATTTATTATTTTCCTAGAATACTAAGTTTCTAGCTGATCCTTTTTTTCCTTACCAGTTGGACTGCTGCTTGATGATCACTGTGAGAAGTCATCCTCATAGAATGTCAGAACTAGAAGGAGTTTTAGAAATCAACTGCTGATGGCCTTTTATTTTACAGATGAGAAAATAATGTCTACAAACACCTTTTTTTCCCCTATTTCTAACATTGGTGACTCTCACAGGTTATTCAGAGCATAAAAGATATGAAACAAGTTGAAAGAATAAAAGAGCTGTTCCCTAGGGGGGTAAACCATCATCTTCCCAGTACAGACTGCTACTCTGTATAGTGTGGGTTTTTTTTTCACTTTTTAGAACATTTATTTATTTTTAACACTTTTTTTTAAATTTTGAATTTCAGATTCTTTCCCTCCTTCCCATCCCACCCCTGCCCACTGAGAAGGCAAATAATATATCAGTTGTACATATGGAATCATCTAAAACATTTCCATATTAGCCATATCACAAAAAAAAGCAAAAAGAAAGAAAATTACATTTAATTTGCACTCAGAGTTCATCAGTTCTTTCTGGAGGTGGACACCATTTTCTCTTTATAAGACCCTTGGAATTGTCTTAGATCTCTGTATTGATCAGTGACCAAGTCTTTCCCAGTTGATCATCATTACAACGTTGCCATTTTACTGTGCACCATGATCCCCTGGTTCTTCTTACTTCCCTTTGTATTAGTTCATGTAGGTCTTGCCATGTTTGTTTTGTTTTGTTTTGTTTCTGAAACCACCCTCTTGTCATTTCCCATAGCACAATAATATTCTGTCAGAATCATATGCCACAACTTGTTTAGCCATTCCCCGATTGGTGAGCATACCCCCAATTTCCAATTCTTTGCCACCACAAAAAGAGCTACTATAAGTATTTCTGTACCTACAGGTCCCTTTCCTTTTATTTTGCTATCTTTGTGAGGATAGTCCTACTAGCAGTATTGTTGGATCAAAGAGTATGCACAGTTTTATAGTCCTTTGGGCATAGTTCTAGATTGTTCTCCAGAATAGTTGGACCAGTTCACTAATCCACAACAGTTTATTTTCTTTCACCCCCTCTAGCATTTGTCATTTCTGATAGGTGTGAGGTGGTACCTCAGAGTCCTAATTTGCCTATCTCTAATCAATAGTGATTTAGGGTATTTTTTCATATGAATGTAGATAACTTGATTTCTTCATATCCTTTGACCATTTATCAATTGGGAGATGACTCTTATTTTAACAAATTTGACTCAGTTCCCTACATATTTGAGAAATGAGTCCTTTATCAGAGAAATTTCCTTTAAAAATTTTATTACTTCATTGTCTATGGTATTCTTTAGCAAAAAGTAGTTTCCTTGATTATCTCTTATAATTAGGTCTATTTTTGTTTTTGTTTTGTCCA
>NW_027185665.1:4885916-4911311 GCF_028583685.1 Petaurus breviceps papuanus
TTGATTATCTCTTATAATTAGGTCTATTTTTGTTTTTGTTTTGTCCAAGATAATGATTACCAACCCTGCCCTTTTCACTTCAGTTAAAGCATAATAGACTCTGCCCCAACCCTTAATTTCAAATCTTTGTATGTCTTTCTGTCCAAATGCATCTCTTACATACAACATATTGTTTGATTCTGGTTTCCAATCCATTCTTCTGTCCATTTCTGGTTCTGTAAGTTAGCTCATCCAACTTGCATTCAGTTATGATTACTAACTGAGCATTTCCCTCTATCCCATTTTCCTCTGTTTATCTCTTCTCTCTCTCTGTGTCTCTCTCTCTCTCTCTTTCCTGTCCCTCCTCAAAAGTCTGTCTTGCTTCTGACCACTACCTCCCCCAATCCACCTTCCCCTTTATAATCTTCCCCCCAATATCTCTTATCCACTCCTCTCCCATCTCCCAACTGAGTGTGCATATATATTCTTCCCTCTTTGAACCAATTCCAATGATGTTCAAGCATTACTTGACACCCCCAACCCATTTTCCCCTCCACTTTAAAAGCTCTTTCTTTTCATCTCCTTTATGTGCCCTGTTCTACCTCTCCTTTCCCCCTTCTCCCAGTGCATCCCTCCTTCTCATCCCTACATTCTTTTTTTGGAGATCCTCTCAACATAATTGACTCACATTCATGCCCTCTGTCTATAGAAACTCCTTCTAATTGCCCTAATAATGAGAAAGTTCTTAGAAGTTACATGTATTAACTAGGTGTGTGACCTTGGGCAAGTCACTTAACCCCCAATTGCTCTCCAAAAAGAAAAAAGAAGTTACATGTATCATCTTCCCATATAGGAATGTAAACAGTTTAACTTCATTGAGTTCCTTATGATAATTCTTTTATGTTTACCTTTTTATGCTTCTCTTGAGTCTTGTGTTTGAATGCCAGATTTTCTATTCAGCTCTGGTCTTTTCATCAGGAATGCTTGAAAGTTCACTATTTCATTAAATATCCATTTTTTCCTTGAAAGATTATACTCAGTTTTGCTGGGGAGTTGATCTTGGTTGTAATCCTTTGCCCTCCTGATAATCATTTCAAACCCCTCCACCCCTTTAATGTGGAAGCTGCTAAATCTTGTGTGAGCCTGACTGTGATCAATGATTTTTGAATTGTTTCTTTCTGGCTCTTTGCAGTATGTTCTCCTTGATCTGGAGCTCTTAAATTTGACTGTAAGATTCCTGAGAGTTTTCATTTGGATGGTTGGTGGATTATTTCAATTTCTGTTTTACCCTCAGGATCTAAAATATTGGTGCAGTTTTCCTTTATAATTTCTTGAAATATGATTTCTAGGTTCTTTTTTGATATTTGTTTTCAGGTGGTCCAATAATTCTTAAATTGTATCTCCTAGATCTGTTTTTCAGGTCAGTTGTTTTTTCAATGAGATATTTCACATTTTTTCTATTTTTTTTTCATTATTTTGACTTTGTTTTATTGTTTCTTGAATCTCATGGAGTCATTAGTTTCCACTTGCCTAATTTTAATTTTTAAGGAATTTTTTTTCTTCAGTGAACTTTTGTGCCTCTTTTACCATTAGGCCAATTCTGTTTTACTGTGATATATTCTTCAGTATTTTTGGTACCTCTTTTACCAGCTATTAATTCTTTTTGCAATTTTCTTGCATCTCATTTCTTTTCCCAATTTTTCCTCTACCACTCCTATCTCTTTCTTTAGCTTGTCCAACAATTCTTTTTTTTTTTTTTTTGCCTTTTGGAGGGCATCTGGGGTTAAGTAACTTGCCCAAGTTTACACTCTAGTTTGTGTGTGTGTGTGTGTGTGTGTGTGTGTGTGTTAAGTGTCTGAGCCTGGAACCGAACTTGGGTCCTCCTGACTCCGGGGCTGGCACTTTACTCACTGTGCCACCTAGCCTCCCCTTGTCCAAAAATTCTTGTTGGCCTTAAGTCTAATTATCATTTTTCTTTGAGGCTTTGCTTGTAGGAGAGGAGAATTCAGGCAGGAATCATGGGTCAGCTAGAAGATCTGAGATAACAGATGTGATTTCTTAGAAATGGAGACGAGAAATTTGGAGATACATACACAGACACAAGCTAAATCAGCTCAGTCTGGAGGCCATGATCCATCTTTGCTACCATCTGCAGTCTGAACAGATCCTCAGTTCCTTCCTTTGCTCACAGCTAAACACAGACTGATGGAATTCCCTACCCAAACTCTTCATTCTCACAGAAACACACAAGCAGGACACACCCTTTTGGGATCAAACTTAATAGAATGAACCCAAAAGAAGGCATGTAAACACACATAAAGTAGCCTGCATGGTACCCATCTCACATAATATGTCATTTGGTACTTCATTTGTTTTGAGTCCATATTCCAGCTTAGCTGGTGATGTTCAAAATCATCTAGAACTCAGTTTCTACCAAGCTAACATATCAGATAAGAATATTAAAAGTAGAGCATTTCATCAAGACTAAAACAATTTGAAAAAGAATAGGGAGAACACTTCTCTCAGCACTCCCTCTGGGGTTTGGGTTCTGGTTCCAGGATATTTCTTATAGTGGGGGAAATAGTCTCCTGTAAGGCTCATGTTCAGAGTGTGGGGAAGGCATGACATGTTTCCTTCTGGACCAGAGGTTGGGAAAACACACTCCTGCAACATTTGGTCACCTGCTCAGAATGTTTGCTGCTTTCCACCCACCTACTTTCAGGAAGCTCTCCACTCAATTCACCTTACTCTTGGCAACCAAAAAGCAGGCTGCATTGTTGCTGTCCCTTATTCACCAAGGGCTGCCATAAAATGCTTCTCCATGTGGCTCCCTTTCTCTTCTCCCTAGAAGTCTCTATTACCTTCCTGATACAGACATTTTGGGAGGCAGGTACACAGTTTTAAAATTATTACACTCCTGGGCACCTCAATCAGACCTATCTCTGAGGACCAGGGCTTCATGGGAAATATTGTCTTTCCTCTCAGATGTAAGGGAAAAGATGCTCAGGATTTGTAATTGTTGAGTTCTCTAGGATAATCAAGACTAGAGTTTAGAGCTAGTTCTTAGAGATCATAAGACATGCATGAGCTTCTGCCAACAAATTGCGATGGTTTGTCAGAGCAGTCAAGGGAAGGCAAGATGTCAACCAGATCACCAGCACAAGGGGCTTCTTGCTGCTGCTATTTGTAAGCTAGTCTGTCCTTTAACAGGAAGGGAGGACACAGCTGCTTTACTTCTGTCTTCCGTAGCACATTCACACCTTTTTTCCCAACATGACAAAAAAAGCAATAGGTTTGGATTCAAGAGGAGATCTGGGTTTGAGTCCCAGCTCTGATAGTTAGTTACTGTCTGTATGACCTTGAGCAAGAAACTTGACCTTGCTAAGCCTCAATTCTCCCATCTGTAAAACGAGTATGCTAGTATTTATACTACCTACTTTAGATGATTGCTGTGGAAAAAGTGCATAGGATTATAGACTAGAGCTGGAAGGGACCCCCGAAGCCATCTAGTTCAGACACCTTCTTTTACAGCTACAGAAACTGACGTCCTCATGAGACTGACCAGTGGCTTGCCCAAGTCCTTTCTGCTCCTGAGCTATTATGTCAGTTAGGGATAAGTGAAAGGACGGGTTGGGCTAATGACAGCCCCAGTTAAAATTCAATAACAAACATCTACAGCTGACCTCTCTGCATGCTTGTTGGGCTTCCTATAGTGGGTAGGAAGTGGGAACAGAGGAGAAGCCTGGTTGGGATATTAGTCTGGATTATAAAGATTGGGTAACTATGTCCAGACAGAAGGAACTCAGTAAGCATTGCCATCTCACCTAAACAAAACTGACTGAAATATACTACACCCATTAAGTGTTTCCTTTTAGGGGTGTGCATGTGTGTATGTGTGTGTGTGTATAGACACATATATGTATGTGTATATATCCATTGATATATACATATGTATGTATGTGTGTAGACACATATGTGTATGTGTATATATCCATTGATATATACATATATGTATATGTGTGTGTGTATACTGGTCCTCAGATGACAAACCTAACATCAGCCTCAAGGACTTGCTTCTTTTTCCATGACAGAAGCATGAGAACAAAATCACACAGTCCCACTATGCCCATTACCCATCCACAGAGCTACAGGGATCCATCAGCATCCTTTTGGGGAAATTGTGGTATTGTGAATTTTTGTTGTTATTTTTTTCTTTTTTGTCTTTAGATAATTTTTATTAATTTGTTTACTTTTAGTTTATAAGATTCTATTCCACAATTCCTTGAGTTTCACATTTCCCCCCCCCCCCCATGGTGGAATACAGTCAAGTATAGAATCTGTAAATACTTGCACATTAGACATTAGTCAGATTATAAAGATGAATTGTATCAGATGGAATGAAAAATGGTAAAGAAGTCATAAAACCAAACAAGAAAAGGAAAAAGATCAGGTACTTTGATTCAATCTGGATATAAACTCAGTTCTTTCTAGTTCTTTCTCTGGATGTAGACATTTCTCTCCATTATGAGTCTTTTGGGATTGACATATCACTGCATTGCTGAGAAGAGTCCAGTCTATCAGAGTTGGTCATCACACATACATTGTGTCTGTAATTGTGTACAAATTTCTCCTGGTTCTACTCTTCTCACTCAGCATCAGTTCATATAAGCCTCTCCAGGTAAATGTGAAGTTCAGCTGCTCCTCGTTTCTTATAGCACAATAGCATTCCATAACATGCATATACCACAACTTGTTCAGCCATTCCCCAATTGATGGGCACTCCCTTAATTTCCAATTCTTTGCTACTACAAAAAGAGCTGCTATAAATATTTTTGTACATATGGGTCTATCTCCCACTCCTATGATTTCTTTGGAATATAACCCTAGGAGTGGTATTGCTGGGTCAAAGGGTATGAAATTGTTTATAGCCCTTTAGGCATAATTCCAGATTGCTCTCTAGAAAGGTTGGATCAGTTCACAACTCCAACAGCAATGCTTTAGTGTTCCAATTTGCCCACATCCTCTCCAGCATTTGTCATTTTCCTGTTTTGTCATCTTAGCCAATCTGACTGATGAGATGTGGTACCTCAGAGTTGTTTTGATTTGCATTTCTCTAATCAATAGTGATTTAGAGCATTTCTTCATGTGCTTATAGATATCTTTAATTTCTTCCTCTGAAAACTACCTCTTCTTATCCTTTGACCATTTATCAATTGGGGAATGATTTGTATTCTTATAGATTTGACTCAATTCTCTGTATATTTTAGAGATGAGTCCTTTATCAGAGACATAGGTTGTAAAAATTCTTTCCCAATTTTCCACTTCCCTCTTAATCTTGGTTACATTGGCTTTGTTTGTACAGAAGCTTTTCAATTTAATGTAATCAAAATTATCCATTTTGCATTTTATAATGCTCTCTAATTCTTGTTTAGTCATAAAGTCTTTCCCTCTCCACAAATGTGACAGGTAAACGATTCCTTGTTTTATGAGACTGCTTACAGTATCAACCTCTATACCTGGATCATGCACCCATTTAGACTTGATTTTGGTATATGGTGTTAGATAATGGTCTATGCCCAGTTTCATTGGAAATATATAGGAATGCTGAGGATTTATGTGGGTTTATTTTATATCCTGCAACTTTGCCAAATTTATTTATTGTCTCAAGTAGTTTTTTACTTGATTCCCTAGGATTCTCTAAGTATATCATCATATCATCTGCAAAGCTTGGTCTCTTCTTTGCCTAATTTGATTCCTTTGATTTCTTTTTCTTCTCTATTTGCTACTGCTAACATTTCTAGTACCAGATTGAATAAGAGGGGTGATAGTGGACATCCTTGTTTCACCCCTGATCTTATTGGAAATGCTTCTAGCTTATCCCCATTACATATAATATTTGCTGATGGTTTTAGATAGATGCTACCTATTATTTTAAGGAAGGCTCCATTTATTCCTATACTTTCTAATGTTTTTAATAGGAATGGATGTTGTATTTTGTCAAAAGCCTTTTCTGCATCTATTAAGATGATCATGTGGTTTCTCCTAGTTTTATTGTTGATATGATCAATTATACTGATGGTTTTCCTAATATTAAACCATCCTTGCATTCCTGGAATAAATCCTACCTGATCAAAGTGTATTATTCTTGAGATAAGTTGCTGTAGTCTTTTTGCTAATATTTTATTTAAAATTTTTGCATCTATATTCATGAGGGAGATTGGTCTATAATTTTCTTTCTCTGTTTTATCTCTTCCTGATTTAGGTATCAGTACCATATTTGTGTCATAAAAAGAATTTTTAGGACTCCTTCTTCAGTAATTTTCCCAAATAGTTTGTAGAGTATTGGAATCAATTGTTCTTTAAATGTTTGGTAGAATTCACTAGTAAATCCATGTGGCCCTGGAGATTTTTCCTAGGGAGTTGACTGATGGTTTGTTCAATTTCTTTTTCTGAGACGGGGTTATTTAAGTAATTTACTTCCTCTTCAGTTAATCTGGGCAACTTGTATTTTTGTAAGTATTCATCCATTTCCCTAAGATTGTCAAATTTATGTGCATACAATTGGGAAAAATAATTCCTAATTATTGTTTTGATTTCCTCTTCATTGGAGGTAGATTCACCCTTCTCATTTTTGATACTCATAATTTGGTTTTCTTCTCTTTTTTTATCATATTGACTAATGGTCTATCAATTTTATTGTTTTTTTTTCATAAAACCAGCTCTTAGTTTTATTTATTAATTCAATAGTTTTCTTAATTTCAATTTTATTAATCTCTCCTTTGGTTTTCAATATTGCTAATTTAGTATTTAATTGGGGATTTTGAATTTGTTCTTTTTCCAGGTTTTTCAATTGCATGCCCAATTCATTGACCTCCCTTTTCTCTAATTTAATCATGTATGCACTCAGGGATATCAAACTTCCCCTAAGAACTGCCTTTAATGCATCCCACAAATTTTGGTATGTTGTCTCATTATTATCATTCTCTTGAATGAAATTATTGATTGTTTCTATAATTTCTTGCTTGACCCACTCATTCTTTAGGATTAAATTGTTTAATTTCCAATTTGTTTTTGGTCTGTCTTTCCATGGCCCTTTATTGCATATAATTTTTATTGCATCATGATCTGAGAAGGATAGATTTAATATTTCTGCCTTACTGCATAGAATTGTAAGGTTTTTATGCCCTAAAACATGGAATTTTTGAGTATGTGCCATGAACCACTGAGAAGAATGTATATTCCCTTTTATCCCGATTCAATTTTCTCCAGAGATCTATCATACCTGTCCTCTCTAAAATTCTGTTCACCTCCTTAACTTATTTCTTGTTTATTTTGAGGTTGGATTTATCAAGTTCAGAGAGGGGAAGATTAAGATCTCCCACTAGTATAGTTTTGCTATCTATTTCTTCCTCTTAATTCCTTTACCTTCTCCTCTAGGAATATGGATGCTATATCACTTGGTGGATATATGTTAAGTAGGATATTGCTTTATTCTCGATGGTGCCTTTTAACAGGATATAGTTTCCTTCCTTATCTCTTTTAATTAGATCAATTTTTGCTTTTGCTTTTTCCGAGATAAGGATTACTACCCCTGCTTTTTTTTTTACTTTAGCTGAGGCATGATATATTTTACTCCAGCCTTTTACCTTTACCCTGTGTGTATCCCTCTGGTTCAGATGTGTTTCTTGTAAACAGCATATTGTAGGATAATGGTTTTTAATCCATTCTGCTATCTACCTCCGTTTTATGGGAGAGTTCATTCCATTGACATTTACAGTAATGATTGTTATCTGTTTCTTTCCCTCCATCCTATTTCCTCCCCTGTTAATGCTCATATTTTTCCCCTTCTCCCTTACTCCCTTAATAGTTTTCCTTTTGACCACTGCCTCCATCAGTATTCCCTTATCAGCCCCCCTCCCTTTTCCTCCCATTCCCCCTTACTTCTTCCCTCCCTACTAACCACTCCCCCCCTTTCATAGACCTTTCCCCTTTCTACTGCCTGTAGGATATTTTTATAATTAATGAAGTATGTTATTTCTTCTTTGCATAATTATTGTTGTTATTATCAGCGGTAGTCATTTCCAGAACTGCCTATATGTTTAACAACCCTAAGACACTTGCAGCATGTATGAGCATGACTGTCTCTTCCCTTGTCCCTTGTTTGCATGTATATAAACATTGGTGCTAGCCTGAGTGTGTTACATTTGAAGGATGTCTGAGGATCCACGGAATCTGCATGATGCATCAGAAACCTTTCCTCAGCAGAGTGGGATTATACTTTGCATCATGGTCTGACAAACACAGGAGCCCCCCAAAGGCCTTCCATCCTTCCAGGGAGTCCTGGAGCATGGTAGAGAAAGGGACATGCTGACATCTCACCTTCTGTCTCTGGTCCCCTCAACTAGAAGATAGAGATGTAAAAATGGAGTGAGGAGACAGCTGAATTTTTTGTTCAGCCAGATTCATCTCCCTCCATTCTTTTGACTTTTCCTTAAACAAGTGAGTGTGATTTCTGGAACATATGCAGCCATCTTTCACAAGACAATGGAATGCAGCCTCCCAGAGGAGAGGATATATTTGTTGGCATGAGGCACGTATGGAGGGGGAGAGGTAGGGAGGGGAAAAATTATAACAAACATGTCAAGATGATGATATGCCTTGGGGTTTCAGTTCCAGAGCTGAAAGAAACTTGTCATGCCCATAATTGTCTAAAGCCCAGCTCAGATTGCATAGTGAAGAAAACAAGCTCCAGACTCCATCCTCTCCAGGACTGTTTGATCTTTCTGTCTCCCAGAAGTAAATTGAATGTAGCTAGAGTCCTTTGGTCAGTTTAGCTATGGAATGAAAGGAGCCAGATGCTTTGGCTCACTGTCATTCCTATCCCAAACCTAAAAATTGCTTTTTGCCTATATGTGAGACTGTATTAAGCACCTTACCACACAGTGGCAGACATGGCCACTGCCTTCAGGGAGCTGAAAGTCTATAAAAGATATTACTGATTCAGATGAATGCAAAAAAAAAAAAGAGTCAAGCAGAATAAATGCTTAGCAATTGTAGCTGCTGATATTTATATAGTACTTTAGCAAAAAGTTATCATGTTAAAGATAAAGTTATCCTCACAATAACCTTTGCCTAAAGGAGCCTACAGAGCACTGGAGGAGACAACATGTACATATGTACACATATACAAACTACATACTGTGTAACTACAAGTCAATGGGCAGAGAGCACTAGCAGCCCAGGGATAAAGAAAGGCCACATGTGGGAGTCTTTGATGTGAGCTTTGAAGGAAGCTAGGGATTCTAAGGGACTGAGGTGATGAGAAAGAGCTTTCTAGGTGTGGGCAATGTCCTGTACAAGGGCATAGAGATGGGAGACAGTACCATGTGTGAGTCACAGTAAGTTTATCAGTTTAACTGAATGCATGAAGGGGAAAGGTGTGTAATAAAGCTGCAAAAGTAGGTTGGAATCAGGTTGTGAGAGGATTTAAATCCTAAGCAGGGAATTCTGTATTTGATTTTAAAAGTAAGAAGTAACCACTGGAGTTTATTGAACAGATCAGGGACATGGAGAGACATATGCTTTTGGAATATCCCTTTGGCTATTCCAGTATGGAAGAGAAGGATCAGCGATAGGGAGACAAACCAGGAGGCTACTGCAGTAGTTCAGTCAAAAGGTGAAAAAATACACAAGTAAAAAACAAATCTATTTGTCGACTTGTTCAAAGTGTTCATTAACACGATCTCCATGGCTAGACCAACTGTATTTTATTTTTTTTATTTAATCAAATGCTTTATTAACCTCTAGTTTACATCATTCATTTCCGCCAGATTTTGAGTTACAAATTTTCTCCCCGTCTTTCCCCTACCCACCACCCCAAAATAGCGATCCCACAAGATATCCCCTCCTCCAATCTGCTCTCTCCCATATCTTCTCCCATATCCTCTCTGACTTTCCAGTAGGGCATGGTGGATCTCTATGCCCCAGTGCTGGTATATCTTATTTACCAGTTACATGTAAAATAATATTAATAATAGTATAAATATATATGTATATATATATATTTTAAACATTTGATTTTAAAACTTTGGATTCCAGATTCATTCCCTTCCTCCCTTGTCACCCACCCTTACTGAGAAGATAAGCAATTCAGTATAGCTTGTACATGTGTAGCTATGCAAAACATTTCCATAGTGGATATATTGTAAAAGACTGACTATATTTCCCTCCCTCCTATTGCACCTCTCACTTGTTCTATTCTCTACTTTGATACTGTCCCTTTTCAAAAGTGGGTGCTTCCAACTTCCTTCTACCCCCCCCAGCCTGCCCTCCCTTCCATCATCCCCCCTCTCATCCCTTTCCCCCCTACTCTCCTGTAGGGTGAGATACCCTATTTAGTGTGTATATCATTCCTTCCCTAAGCCAAATTCAATGAGAATAAGGTTGTCTCATTCCCTTTTGCCTTCCTGTTCTTCCCCTCCACTGTAACCATTTTCCCTTGCCTCTTCTATATGAGATAGTTTACCCCATTCTGTCTCTCCCCATCTCCTCTCATTATATTCCCCTCTCACCTCTTAATTTAACTTTTTAAGTATCATCCCTTCCTATTAAATTGGCCCTGTGCCCTCTATCTATGTATACTTGTACATATATATATATATATATATATACACATTCACATATGTATTCATATGCCCATATACCCTCCCATATAGACATATATATGTATGCATATATGTGTGTGTGTGTTTCTATTCCCTTCAGCTATTCTCACACTGAGAAAAGTTTTATGTTACAATTATCGTTTTTCCATGTAGTGATGTAAATAGTTCAACTTTGATAAGTTCCTTATGATTTCTTTTCCCTGTTTACCTTCTCATGCTTCTCTTGCTTCTTGTATCTAAATGTCAAATTTTCTATTCAACTCTGGTTTTTTCATCAAGAATGCTTGAAAGTCCTCTATTCCACTGAATGACCATATTTTCCCCTGAAACATGATACTCAGTTTTGCCAGGTAGGTGATTCTTGGTTTTAATCCCAGGTCCTTTTCCCTCTGGAATATCATATTCCAAGCCCTTAGATCCCTCAGTGTGGAAGCTGCCAGATCCTGTGTTATCCTGATTGTGTTTCCACAATATTCAAATTGTTTCTTACTGGCTGCTTGTAATATTTTCTCCTTGATCTGGGAACTCCAGAACCTGGCTATAATATTCCTAGGAGTTTTCTTTTTGGGATCTTTTTCAGGAGGTGATCCGTGGATTCTTCAACCTCTATTTTGCCCTCTGGTTCTAAAACATCAGGGCAATTTTCCTTGAGAATTTCTTGAAGGATGATTTCTAGGTTCTTTTTTTGATCATGGCTTTCATGTAGTCCAATAATTTTTAAATTATCTCTCCTGGATCTATTTTCCAGGTCCATGGTTTTCCCAGTGAGAATTTCACATTGCCTTCCATTTTTTCATTTGTTTGGATCTTTTTAATAGTATCTTGATTTCTCATAAAGTCACTAGCTTCCATTTGCTCCATTATAATTATAAAGGAATGATTCTCTTCAGTGACCTTTTAAGATTCTTTTTCCATCTGGCAAATTCGGCTTTTTTTAAGGCATTCTTCTCTTCATTGCCTTTTTGAGCCTCTTTTGCCATTTAAGTTAGTCTGTTTTTTAAGGTGTTATTTTCTTTAGTCAGGTTGTTGACTCTCATTTCATAATTTTCTTGCATCATTCTCATTTGTCTTCCCAATTTTTCCTTGACTTCTCTTATTTGCTTTTCAAAATCCTTCTTAAGGTCCTCTGTGGCCTGTAACCAGCTCATAATTTTCTTGGAAGCTTTTGGTGCAGGAGTTCTGTCTTTGCTGTCTTCCTCTTTTTCCATGCTTTGATCCTTTTTGTCCCCAAAAAGGTCTGTAAAGTTGGGTTGCTCTGCTTGCTTTGCTTCCCTCGTTTGCTCATGTTGCCACTTAATTACTTGACTTTTGGGCTTTTACCCTGCTACCAGACAGGGTAGCTTCGTCCCAAAAGCTGGGGTTTTTTCAGCTGCTGAAGGTATTAGTTGGGTGCCCTCTCTGAAGCCTCCACATGCTCTGGCAAGCTGGTCACACACCCCAGGATCTCCACCCAAGACCACAATCCAGATCCAAGCAGGTTAAAGGAAGAGCGATTAGCCCTCAGACTGGTCTCTTGGCCCCCCTAGAGCCTTCAGGCCAAGGAACTGAAGTAGCCATGTGGTGGCAGCTGCATGGCCACTGTGCCTCAGTCGCTTCTAGCCCAGGGGCTAAAGGCCGACCGCACTCCTGAATTACTGGATCCCGAAGTCAACATTGCACTGACCTCTCACTTTATCCTTAGCATCTATGTTTTGATAATTCTGGAAACTGCCACAGCTACTGGTGATCTGAAATCCCTCCAGTTGGCTGCTGGCCAGGCCTGCCCTGAGGCTAAAACCTCTGGCTCTAGTGGGGCTGTGGTCAGCTCCCAAAGCACTGTGCTTGCTGCTTCCTTCCACCCTGCTGGACTGTCGTCACCTGGAGGTTAGCTTCTCTGTGTCATTTTGTGGGTTCTGTACCTCCAAAGTTTCTTCAGAATCACCTTTTACATGAATTGGAGGAGGTGGAAGCTGAAGCCCCGAGGAAGTCCTGTTTCTACTCTGCCATCTTGACTCCCAACCAACTGTATTTTAGGAACAAAATTGGCCTCCTTATCTAAAGTGAAGAACAGTTGGCTGAGTTCAGGGCTGCTAGGTGGCACAGTGCATAAAGCACTGGCCCTGGAGTCAGGAGGACTTGAGTTCAAATCTGGCCTCAGACACTTGATATACTTACTAGCCATGTGACTTTGGGCAAGTCACTTAGCCCCAATTGCCCTCAAAAAAAAAACCCACCAACAACAATGGACTGAATTCTCCTTCATTAATAAGAATTATGGTTTCGGACCAAGGCACTTCTCACCTCTCCAGGTCTCAGTCTTCTCATCTGTAACAAAGGGCTATTGGACTATATAGCACTTAAAGGTCACAAAGCCCTTTGGATGCATTCATATCTAATTCCTACAACCTTGTAAGATAGGTTATTATTGTCCTTTTTTGAGCAAACTGCTCAGCATCACACAGCCAGAATCATAGGATTATAGGCTTTGGAAGGGCCAGGTCACCCAGCCCCAGCTCAAACCACAAATCTCTTCTATAACAACCCTCACAATTAGTCATGCAATAACCATATGAAAGATCTCTGGTGATGGGGAATTCACTCCTCACACCCCCCTTCTCCCAAAGGCAATCCATCTTTAGAGCTGCTCTAATTATTATGGACAGTTTCCCGTATATTAAACCAAAATGTTTCTATCTATATATATTCTACCTATTAGGCTTACTTCTCCCATCTAGGGACAAGTAGAAGAGTAGAGCTTCCTATATAACTTCAGATGCTTGAGGTCTATTACCATATCCCTATTATGTATTCTCTCCCTAGATTAAACAGCCACAGTTCCTTTATCTTTATACAGCCTGGTTTCAGTCCTTTATCCATTCTGGCTGCCCTCCCTTGGATGCACTCCAGCTTTTTCACTTTCTGCCTGATTATGGCTCCCCAAGTGCACACAGAAGTCCAGAGGTGGTCTGATTTGAGCAGACAGAGTGCAGTTGCCTTACCACCTCTCTCACTTTGGACATCTTAATTCTATTCACATAGACTAAGATTGCCAGAGTGTTTCTGGCTGCCCTGTCACACAAGCGTCTGCTGAAGCAGACACTCTGCTAAAAACAGAAGCACTGACCAACTGGGGACCTGCCTTGCTGGAAATTTAATTGTTCAAAAGGCTGAGGAAGCAGTAAGGAGACCGCTATTCTGGGCCTCGTTCCGACTCATAAGTAGGGTCTGGTTACTGAGACAGAAATGCCCTGAACCTTGAAAGGAAGAGATCACACCACAGTCACACTGCCGATTCATTTGGAGACTGTGGTCCACTTTCATGTGAACAACTTTCTAGCCACGTCTTTCTTTAAAAAAAAAAAAAAAACTACGCATACAATTGCTGTGGTTGCTTTAAAAAAAAATGGTTTTAAGCCCAAATTCAGGACATAGTACACAGTAACCCAAGGACTTGAATCCAAGTCACAGAGGATTAATGTTGCTGTTTTGTCCTTTGTTTTGAAGAGGACCAATGACATCATGGGTGATGTGAGAGGAGACCATCTCTTCAACCTCTTCATTTTTTTGTTGTTGTTTTTTTTGCTAGGGCCAAGCTCCCCTCCCCCTATACTCTGAGATGGAGTGTGCTGACTCTGTCTGGTGTTGTGCCCTTTATACTATCAGCCCCTTCATTTTTAAAACAGCAAAGGAAGCCCCAGACAAACGGAGTGACTCACCAAGGTCACAGGCCACAGGCCAGTAAAAGAGCCTGAATTATGAGGAGAAACCAATAATGATCTAATCAGATTGCACAAGAAGCTGTCAATTCAAAATTTTCAAGATTATTTAAACTATAGCTTAACATTCACTATTATTAATACTGAATGTCACCCTAATGTGTATTGTGCCTTGGAGATATTAGCCAATGGCAGTATGAAGCCCTAATTAAAAGGCATTTTGAATCCAGGCATCCATGAGGAAAAACTTCAACTATTTTTAAAGTTATGAAATTTCACTAAATTTTATAAGTGCTGAGAAGCTTATGATATTCCCTATTTAATATGCAAAGATGAAAAGCCACACCTCATTGGAGAAACCCTTGTTCTTTTGCCATAGTAAATGTGGCTAAAATAATTCACAGAAAACAATAAGGACACAAACTAAAACACATTCTTTCGTCAGCAAATACAGTTTGAAGGCGCCTTGAAAAAAAAACCGAAAGTTTGTTGAAACACACTAGAGAAGAGTCAGAATTTGAATTCAGCTCCTTGTATGACTTTTTTCCACTGTACCAGTCTGGTACTGGACGTTTCTATTTCCATATAATGATAAAATTCTGTGATTCTGTGGCAAAGAGCCACAGAGGAATTATTTTAAGATCTTCTCCAAGAAGATGCTGCTTTGACAGTTTCTTTGACTTGCTTACCCTCAAATTTTCTCAGGCCCAGCTCCACTACCTTGATTCCTGGGGCTATCAATTCAAGTTCAGAGAGTAAAGGTAGGCCCCAATTGCTCCCGGAACATTTGGGCAATTTATCAAACTTAAACGACAAACAGTGAAGGGAGCTTGTTGTTTCTATGGTGGGTAATAAGCTTTGGTGTTCTGAAAGCCCTTCACAAAAATTGACAGCAATGAACATCTAGTCTCTGCTTAAATACCCTCAGTGATCAGCAACTCACTACCTAACAAGGTAGCCCATTATACTGTCACAGTTCAGTAAGTGAATACTTTCTAGGGCATATTAGGGTGTTAGGCAAGCCTTGAAGACACCAAGTAATGGCAGAATAAAGATATGAAATAAAAGTTATTTTCATGTTGATTTTTTTAAATTAAAAATATTCCATGATACTCATGTATATGAGTAATAATAAATAAAACAAAACAAACAGAACAAAAGAGGAAAACTAGGAGAAAGAAAAAAAGATAGAAAATACTATGCTTTTATGTGCACTAAACTATAATTCTTTCTCTAGATGTGGATAGCATTTTCCATCATGAATTTTTTGGAGTTTCCTTAGATTATTGCATTACCGAGAAGAGCCAAATCTATCAAAGTTAGCCATTGCACAATGTTGCTGTTCCTGTGTACAATGTTCTCCTGGTTCTGCTCATTTCACTCAGCATCAGTTAATTTCGTATTTATTTCTAAATATATTAAAGTTCAATGTGTTAGTCAACATGGCTGCTGTCTTTGCTAAGCCTTCCTTGTACCTAGACTTATATCGAGTCTGCCAAATCACTCATTGCAATAACAAGTATAACAATATCTAGGTATCTTTTTTTTTTCTTTTTGACTTTAAAGATTCTTTAGTTTGCTTTCATTCCCAAATCAGTCCAGGTATTATAGAGGACAGCCATCTCTAAAAGAACTGGTAAAATGATTTCTGTGTTAAATCATCAGCTTTTCTTTATACTACCAAAAAAACTCAGCAGTAAGAGCTAGAAAAAGAAATTCCATTCAAAACAATTGCAGAATGGATGAAATACTTGGAAATTAAAATATATTATGTATATAAATTATATGAATGCAACTATGAAATATTCTTTAGAGAAACAGAGGAAAAAAACCTAGATAAAAATACTAATCAGAAAATTTCTGAGTTTCTGTGTCACAGCTACCAGATTTGCAAAGAGGACAAAAAAAGGAAAATTATTATTATTGGAGATTCTGCAGGAAGACAGGCATAGTGATGGATATACTCTTGATCTGGAGCTGTGAATTGGTCCAACACTCCTGGAAAGAAATTTGGAACCACATCCAAAAAGTTGCTAAACTGTGTGTTTCTTTTGACCCAGCTATGCCACTATTAGGCCTATGCCTCAGAGGTCAAAGAAAGACCAAAAAACCCATATGTATACAAATATAACAGCTCTCTTTGTTGTAGCAAACATATGGAAACTAAAGGAGTGCCCATCAATTGGAAATTAGTGAAAAAATTATGGTGTATTAATGGAATGGAATGGAATTGTACTATTAGAAATGAGGAAATGGATGGATTCGGGAAAACCTAGGAAGACTTGTATGAAATGACACAGAATGAATTGAACAGGGCTAGGTTTAAATTTGAACAAAGAAATGACCAACCACAACTCCAATGCGTCAATAATTAAAGCGCTATCCACCTTCTGACAGAGAGGTGATGGTCTCAAGGTGCAAAATGAGGCATAATTTTTAGATCTGGCCAACCTGCTCATTTAATTTGCTTAGTGTGCATGTGTGTTACAAATTTGTTTTTCCTTTAAAAAAATTGGTGGAGGAAGGAAGAGATACTATACTATTATGGAAATAAAAGAAAAGAGGGTCAGTGAAGCATTTACAAAATGTACAGAAGAGAACAGAATGAAGTATAGAAGAAAACATGAGCAGACCAGCTTTAAAAGAACATATTGAATTTTATTAAATACTTAAATGGAAATTAAATGTCATAGAAATTTTAGTTTCATGTATAATCTTCATTATCTATTCTACTTTGTATGTAGATATGCTCATTTTATTTGATGTTTAAGTTCAGAATTAAAAAACAATTGTGCCAAGTCCCTGGGTAGGCTGCTGAATCGAACATAAATGGTCTTTTGGGGGATCCAGCCCAGGACAGTGGAAAAAGCAATACATCATGAGTAAGGAGACCTGAGTTCCAATCCTCTTACTCCTGCTAAGAAATCAGGTGACCTTGGACCATTTCACTTCCTTAGGTTTGAGCTTTCTTAACTAGAAGTTAGTTGGAGTGGCTGCATGATTTTTGAGATGCTCTCCAGTTCTAGATAAAATTATAGTATTCCTTTCATAAGGAAAATGTGATAGGAAGAAAAGGAAAGGATGAAGACTGCTTGTATTTGTTATTGGACTTTCACAGCACTGAGATTCTCCCAGGTTCCTGTCAAGATGTTCTATCCCGAGGTATATGAATAAAAGCAAGAATGCAAAATATACTGACATTATAAGATCTATTAAGGACTTAGAACTCTTTATGATATCTTGTCAAAGGTGATTTGATCTTTACTGTATAAGACTACTTTTATTTACCCTTAATTCTATTGTATTCATTATGTTTTCACCATTATTGATATTCTCGTCTTTCACTTAATTGCCAATACCTTGCTTCTGTTGCTTACTACCTATGTGACAAATGGTGGAACCACATAACCTCCCTAAATTTCAGTCCCCCTCATCTCTAAAAGAAGAAGGTTGAATGATATGACCTCTGGGGCCTTTCCCTACTTCCAGCTCAACAGTCTAATGATTCTAAATGTAGATTGTATATTTCTCTTCTATCCATCAATTTCTCTTCTTCAAGTCTGATATACCAGCTCTTTCTGGTAAGGTCTCCATTTTAAAATTTCTCTTTCCTCCCTTACAGGTACAAAGGTTTTAAAGGCAACTGTTCCATGACCTTCATTGATCAATTTAAAGCCCTGCATCAGTGTAATAAGTATTGTGAAATGCTGGGGTTAAAATCCCTTCAAACCAATAACCAGAAACAGAGGAAACCTGTCATCAGCAAAAGCAAAGTTCAGCCACCCACCACCCCTGCCAAGAAGGCAGGGGCCAATGCCCCCCGCAGAGAAGAAAATAGACTCCAGAGTTAAGTCACCTGCTAGCAGAGAGTAAGAAAGAAGAGCAGAAACCTCATGCAAGAGGGACTTCACAGTCAGTTATAAGACTGTATAAAGCAGTGCCTTAAGATGCTTTGGAAACTATGACCTGCTGCCATTATTGGAATGTTGGCAGGCTAGGACCTGTGATAGACTTAACTGGGAAAACAAACCCAACTGTCCATCCGTGATAGTCCCCCCTTTGTACAAACCTTTCAGCATTTTTACCAATGTCACATCTGTGTATGTTTTGTTGTGTTCTCAAGGACTTGGTGTCAGGATGGGACTATCCCTGGCCCTACTGCCTTCCTTACTTCCCACTCAGAGCTAGATCAGTGAGGCTATGGCATTCAGCTGCTATATAAACCTAGAATACGAATGACTCTCTATACTGAAGTTTGCACTTAGTGCTGATTACTAGCCTTGTTGTGGAAATTTTTCAGTAATGATGACCTTTTTCATAATTATTTGCACGGTTGTCACCCTTATGAAACTGACAACCAGGTGGACTTTTCTGTTTAATTAAATTCCTATTTAAACAAAAGCAAGCTGTGTGAGTGCTTGGATCATTGCCGGCATCTTTTCTGTGTAATTTGTACCACAAGTCAGATCTCTTGGGTTTAGTAATCACCTAATAAGGTGACCTACTCATGTGGCATTTCCTTTTTAAAACAGAAAAGCTCTAAAAATGGACATCTGCGGTTTCTCTATTCTTGAGTCTCCACTTGCAAAGGTACAAACTTTCGATTATTTTCCATAAATCCAGAACTCCAGAGATTGATGACTCTTTCACTGATTACACAAAGATCTATAAACATTGGGCTGTATTTTCTCCTTTATACACAGGAGGGTGTTAGCTCTACACCCTTCTGGGTTTACACTGTCCCTCCTCACATTATGCCTTTCCTTCACTATCACCACCCCAACCAAGATCTCACTAACCATTTTTTTTTTACCACTTGATTATGACATTTCTTTCTGAGCAGTTAATGGGAAAATGAAACAAATCTGGTGATTGTTGATGGGATGAGCCAATGTCAAATGGCTAGACAGATTTGCTGGTATCATGTCCATATGAACAGACATGCTTCACCTGGGACATCAACACTAAATTTTCCAGAAGATACCTACATAGGACTTCCTTTCTATGCTATTGAAAGAATGGACACTTCTTTGGAGTAAGAGGAGGAATTTTGATGGGATTCTAGAAGCTGTTTGGAGTGATCGGAGAGTATTCTTCCTCCATCAGGGGTAGGAGTTGTCATGGAGGAGCTGATTTAGGGTGTGATCACTGAGGGAAAAAAGTGTACCTCAGAATACCGTGATAGCAAGCGCCCTAGCACACCCAGAATGGCCTGCTAGTGCAGGTTCTTTGATTGCTTTGCTAAAGGAAAGATAACTTTTAAAGGGGTCAACAATCTGACTTTAATTACAGATAAGTAGAAAATACAAGCAGAGAAATTAGCACAGATTCAACAAACAGGAATCGTATTGTTTGAACAAAGTCACATAACCACCTACATACACCACTGCATTTGGGGAGCACAAACCTCTGAGTAGTTGGGGGCATTTAACAAACGGCTACTCAGAGTCCCATCCAGGGAATGAAAAAGTCCTTCTCATAAGCGAACCCCCAAAGTAAAATGCCAACTTCCCAGAATATATAAAAAAGACTTGGCCTCAATGGCTCAGAGCCAGAAGGCATAAAATCAACTTGACTCAGCACAGCTGTGAATCATCAGGGTTCAAAGAAGATTAATCCTTCAGATGTTTACAATTTAGCCCCGGCCTAGGAAACTGAACTCCAGAAAAACACAACAAAAAATCCCACTTTGCTTATGCTTACAGGTATCACTAGGTTTTTTCTATTCCTGAAGAATTGGCCATGCCAATCAATGGAGCCTTGGGTTAAGGGAGGAAGGAAGTGTGCCCCAGGGTAGTAGTGCGTTTGGTACTCTCTGGATTTTGGTGCCCTAGGGCAAAGCCCAGGTTTCCTGGGCTATATTACCAATTCTATTTGTAAAGTTGATTTTTTGTACCCGAGAGTAAGACATTATATTTATCCCTATTCAATTTTATTTTTTCATTTCAGTTTAATGTTCTAGCCTGTCAAGATGTTTTTATATCCTGTCATCCAATGTGTTAGCTTTGCTCCTAACTTTGTGTCATCTGCATATCTGAAAAGGATCACATTTTTTTTCCTTTTATCTAAGTCAATGATAAAAACGTTGAACAACAAAATGCCAAGCACAGATCCCTTGGTCATTCCACTGGAAATCTCCTTATGACATGACACTGAGCCATCAATGATCATTCTTTGCATTTGTTCATTCAAACAGTTCTAAATCCTCTTAACTGTAGTACTATGGAGCCTTTATCTTATCTATAAAACAACAGGAGATAAGTGTTAAGTGTTTTTGCTATAATCAAGTCGACCTGTATCTGCTGCATTCCCCTGTTCTACCTGTCTAGTAATACTATGGAAGAAGCAAATGAGGCTACTCTGGCATGATTTCTTCTTGACAAAGCCATACTGGATTATTGAGGTCTTCATCTCTTTTTCTAGCTGTTTACTAATCATCCCTTGAATAGTACATTGTAGAATTTTGTCAGGATTCAGAATTTAGTTCACTGAGCTATACTTTACAAACTCTACCATTTTTGGAAAGTCAGAACATTTCCTTTCCTCAGTACTGTGATACCTCTACTATTCCTGATTATCCCAAGAAATACTTCATCTGGCCTCCTGATGACCTGAACTCTTCAAAGAGAACTAAGTGTTCTCAGATCTCTTCTTAGCTTACCTTGGGCATCAACTGCATTAGCCAAGAATCTTTCCCTTACCAGAGAAATGAGAAACAACCGAAAAAAAAAGAGTTGAACCTTGCTGCATTTGAGATCTCCACTATCTATTCATAATTTTTCATTTCACCTTGAGGAGAAGAGTTCTTATCCCCTTTTTGCCCTTTTCTCCCAAAAAGAAAGACAAAAACAAAACAAAAAATTGTTGTGTCTTCTTTGAATCTACCATTCAGCCTCAGCTGATTCTGAGCTTAATTGTTCCCAAGATTATTTTTTTTCAAATCAAGTCACCCTTTAGTGTTCATTTTCCATGACTTGACTTGGTTTCATGCTCTATATGGCTTTTTAAAATGTAAGTTTTTTAATGAGTTCACTGTGCACCAACATAAGCCTCTTTAAACAACTAATCAGAATTATTTCCCTTTGTACCTTTAGAATTTCATCCTGGTCAACTTCCCTTATTTTTTCAGACTGATTACCCCTGCAGAATCTTAGTTCATGGCATCCTATGTGTCTTTTCTTTGAACTCTTTAGAAATCTGTTCTGGAAATCCAGATCCCAATATGAAATACCACCTTATTTGGGAAATTGTACAGTGTGTAATCCCAAATTGCTCTCCTGGCATAAAAACCTATCTGAAAAAACAGTAACAACACAAAGGTTCTCCTGGTAATGCTGTATCTTGGAAACAAGATTGTAAATCCTGGGACATCAGTCTCTGAAGAATTAAAGTTGTAGGCTACTCAAAGGGTAATGGAGAGAGGAACGTATGGTAGACATGAGTAGGGTGCAGCATATTTACAATGGTGACCAGCGGGCAGGAAGGAAAGTACACCATCTCACTCAAAGAAGCGTGTGCTCAAAACAGAAGTGAGCCAGTCATGCGGCATAATGTGAGCAGTGACAGATGAGCAAGCCATGTGCTACACTGGTACCCAGGAAATGTAAAAAGAAGCAGAATAATGCTTCCAGCATGCTGGCCACATCCTGTGTGGAGATCTCTGGGAGAATATGGGTAAGAATCATACATGGTCTGAAGGTATTGTAATTTGTACCCGTGGAAGGAAGGCCCTCACTGATGAGATCCCAGGCCCATAGAAGTAGTCGAGAGCTAGAAGCCAGGAACCTGAGAGACGGCTCTTTTTTATCCCACTTCATTTGTCCTCCTCCTGTGCTTTGTATGGTATATTCCCATAAGCATGGCACGGTCGCCTCCATTAGAATGTAAGCTCCCTGAGGGCAAGGATTGTTTTCCCCTTTTCTTTCTGTTCCTCTAGCTTAACACAGTGCCCTACACATATCAAGCATTTAACAAACGCCTTTTACTTGCTTGACCCCTAGAACTATGATGGACAACTCTAGTCCCACTTTTTGCCCCACCTCTTTACTGGTGACTGGGCAGTGCCTTAAGCAGGTGGCTCCATAGGTGAAGGAAGTGAGTCCCAGCAAATTGATGCTGAAAGCACCTTGAGGCTTTTATAACTTTTTTGTTGTTCAGTCCTATCCGACTCTTCATGACCCCATTTGGGGTTTTCTTGGCAAAGAAAAGTGGAGTGGTTTGCCATTTCTTTCTCCAGCTCATTTTACAGATGAGGAAGCTAAGAATAACAGAATTAAGTGACTTGTCCGAGTCAAACAGCCAGTAAGTATCTGAGGTGGGATTTGAACTCAGGAAGATGAGTTCTTCTAATTCCAAGTTTAGTCCTCTATCTACTAAACCATAACTGCCCCTTATCAGCCTCTAATTCCTCCCACCATCTCTATATAAAGAATAAGATTGTCCCTTATCTCTCACACACTTACTAACGTGCCCCCTTAGGCTTCTTTTTAGTGTCTACACTGGGCCCCTACCATTCTCCTTTCAAGGCTGCCTATGATGCTACTACCCAATTTTACCCAGTTAAAAATAGTGGGGAGCAGGGAAGAGGAGGAAGACCCAGAGTGATGATGTGCTCATCCTCTCTGGCAGGATCTCCTCCTTTCTCCCCACCCCTACCAATCATCTTTGGCCCTCAGTCCCCCCTAGGGATAGTCTTGGGTGGGATTGTTTTGCCATCTGCCCAATCAGCCAAATCATGACCATCTTCTTCGGAATTAATTGTTATTCCTCTTGTATTGGAAAATAACAGAGTGCTCACACTAAGGGCTCTATTACACAAAAGGTCCCAGAAATACACACGTTGTTTGTAATTGCTTCAGAGGGCCAAGGCTAGTAATAGAATGAGATGTTATTGATTTTCCAGTTTTGGCCAATGAGTGTGCTTTATTATTAGATATATTAAGGATCCATAGACTGAAAATATCCTCATGCTCCACCCTTTCTCCTTCCCTCTGCCCATCCTCCCTCCCCTGGCTTTCCTCAAGTAAGTTAGCTAGGATGGCCTTAAATGCAGCTATTTCTCAGACTTACAAGCCTGTTCCTTCTGACTGCTCTCATGACTGCATATATGCCCAAGGGCATTCTTTTCATGTAGGGCTCTGTCATGAAGCTATATTTATGACTTGGAAGTCACAGTAGATGAATGTTTCATTAACATGCGTTTGGTGTCCCTGGAGTTGGGTGCATCTCTAATAAGGATGGCAGAAAAATCACAGCATCATGCCAATAGCATAAGAGCCTGGCTGCGTCTCACCCTGGATGGATGGGAAGCTTTTCTGAATATTCCAATCCCTCCTTGCTATACCCACACCTCCTTAGAGATGCTTCTGATCATCCCTGTAATTAGAGCCAAAGATTCAATAGGATTATTATTTAAAATGAATGCCAGAAGAAGTAATTATTTTCTAATTATAAAGTGCTCTCTTTTCTAAATATATAGATGGTTATGAGTATGCTTGCGTGTGCCACACCAGTCAGGAGAGAGTATGCTGACAAATGGCTTTATTCCAAAGGAGCTGTGTAGCCCCAAAGCAGAAGGGTTGACTCAATTGAAGTCATTTTGGGGTGCAGATGCCACTTGGACTAGAATGTTAAAAAAAATAAACAAAATAAGAAACACTATTTTGATTCTGCATTGTAGCGAAAGGGGGCATCGTCTCCCAAATCTCTCTCTCCCCACACATCCAGGATCCTTTGAGAAGCTCCAGAACAGCTTGGTGGCAAGGTTGGGGTCGATTAAATTATTTAGTGAAGTGAGTCACAAATTTTATTGACAAATTCCTGTGTTGCTGATAGATATTTATAAGCTTGATTGAAAACATTTTAAAATTTCACTTTTCTAATAGCGAACAAAATGGCCCCAAGTAAAATTTCCAATTAGCTACTAAATCTAAAACTCCATGCCAGCTTTCATTTTAGGTGCTAGAGATTCAAGGCTGCAGCAAGCTCTTTTTGATATCTCTATGGCTCTCACGAGTTTGTGGCTTTTGGCATCAAGTAATGACCTTGTTTTCCCAGTCTTCACCGAGCTTTCCTTAATTACCTCTACTTCCTACCCAGGAGTTCTTCTGTCGATTTCCTCTGCTTCCTACCCAAGAGTTCCTCTGTTGATTCCAGCCACTTCTTTCACCTTTTTTCTTTCTTTCTTCCTTCCTTCCTTCCTTTCTCTCTCTCTCTCTCTCTCTCTCTCTCTCTCTCTTTCTTTC
This sequence comes from Petaurus breviceps papuanus, assembly GCF_028583685.1. Lineage (NCBI taxonomy): Eukaryota > Metazoa > Chordata > Mammalia > Diprotodontia > Petauridae > Petaurus > Petaurus breviceps. Next base: position 4,910,499 of record NW_027185665.1, read on the forward strand.
TTTCTTTCTCTCTTTCTTTCTTTCTTTCTTTCTTTCTTTCTTTCTTTTCTTTTTTCTTCTTTTTCTTTCCTCATTAGCCTTCCTAAGTTATTTCCTCCCCAATTTCAAGCACATTTGAATACTTCTCTAATTTCTTCCATATTATCACCCTTCCACATATTGCTATAATCTTTCATTTTTCTCGTGCCTAGAATACATATGACAGAGTTGCTTCCATTTTCTTCCCTTGGCCCTTTCATTAGTTCTTCCCAATTTTCCTAAATCATTTCCAGGAAGGTCCCCAATGAATGACTCTTAGCCAGGCCATTGACCGATTCATTTCTTCCTGCTCATACATTTTGAATAGCAAGAAACAAAACAGAATTGAAGAGTGGCTAGAGGTCTCAGTGGGAAGGTTTAACATGAGAACATAAAAATGGCCATATTGGATTAGATCCGTGGTTAACTGAATTCTGTCTTCAATCTCTGACCATGAAATAAAGGACAGTTTTGTACAAAGGTGTGGTGCTATACCTTGTAGTAATTTCTAAATGGCAGAGATATATTCAAAAGATCACTGCCTTCCTTTGTGTCAAGAACTTATACAGACTCTCCTTAAACATTTTCACCTACTCAGTCAAAAGGGAAATTTTATATATGTATGTATATAATATGTATGTACATAAACACCTGTATATGTATAATATACATATGTGTATTTATTCATATATATATTCATCGTCATGTATATATGTGCCAAAATATAACTTTGGAGGTAGTCATCTCTACTGGTTAACTACCCTCTATTTAAAGGAATAAATTGTAAAACCTCAT
>NW_027185665.1:4911711-4919194 GCF_028583685.1 Petaurus breviceps papuanus
AGTTGCTTCCATTTTCTTCCCTTGGCCCTTTCATTAGTTCTTCCCAATTTTCCTAAATCATTTCCAGGAAGGTCCCCAACGAATGACTCTTAGCCAGGCCATTGACTGATTCATTTCTTCCTGCTCATACATTTTGAATAGCAAGAAACAAAACAGAATTGAAGAGTGGCTAGAGGTCTCAGTGGGAAGGTTTAACATGAGAACATAAAAATGGCCATATTGGATTAGATCCGTGGTTAACTGAATTCTGTCTTCAATCTCTGACTGTGAAATAAAGGACAGTTTTGTACAAAGGTGTGGTGCTATACCTTGTAGTAATTTCTAAATGGCAGAGATATATTCAAAAGATCACTGCCTTCCTTTGTGTCAAGAACTTATACAGACTCTCCTTAAATATTTTCACCTACTCAGTCAAAAGGGAAATTTTATATATGTATGTATATAATATGTATGTACATAAACACCTGTATATGTATAATATACATATGTGTATTTATTCATATATATATTCATCGTCATGTATATATGTGCCAAAATATAACTTTGGAGGTAGTCATCTCCACTGGTTAACTACCCTCTATTTAAAGGAATAAATTGTAAAACCTCATTTAATTAGGGATAAGAACCAGAACTGGAACTTCATGCAAGCGTGGGAGATGAACCTCTAAGTTTATTAGTAAGGTAACCTACCAGTGCAAGTACTCACCTTGCTGCAAGTCATTGTCTCAGAGAGCTGCCACTCAGAGCTGAAGTGGATGCTTAGGGTTCCATAAACATCTGTCAGGGATGGAGCTTGAGCCCAAGTCTTCCTGACTCTTACCTGAGCCAGCTGTCTACCTCAGTGTTCTGTTTCTCTTAGAAACCTTGATGCCCCATATAAGTGTGCGCTGTGACCATTCCCATCATCCTCATCTTTATTATTAGCGACATAGACAGTGTCTGTTTTTGGACTTTTCAGTGGTTGCCATCTGATAGAAGTCACCTTGGCCTCAGCCCTACTGGTGGAAGCAAGCAGTTGAAGCCAGGCCTCCATCAGTGGTGGTTCCTAGTCTAATAGTGCTGCCCTTCTCTCAAGGGCACTCAAGGAGTTCATGTTTGTGGGTGCCCACTGCCGGTGACTGAGCTCAGAAGATAACACAGAACGAGGGAACCGTGGAGAATTTCTGACCGATAACTGTGTTGTCTTCTGTCCCTTCAGCTTCTCCTGATGCGGCCATGCTCTGTGGTTTGTCCTTGCATGGACCGATCTGTCTTGTTCGCTGTATCCTCTGGTATCAGGAGGTCTATATTGCTATTCCTGGGTTAGTTAAAGATATCAGCCGAACCAAGACCCAGATGAATAGGAGAGACCCCTCTAAGTGAATTGTCAGTCACTTTAAGTTAAGTATCTACTATGAGAGAAGCACAGGGCTAAGTGCTCAGATACAAAGGGTAGCAAAAGACAGTCCTGGCCCTCAGCAGGGGCATGACCCAATGGGGAGACCACATTTAAACAACCATGTGCAAACAAGCTATGTAGGTGATAAATGGGAAATTATCAACAAAGGGAAGGCATTAAAAATAAGGGGCAATGGAAAAGATCAGGTTTTTGGTTTTACTTTTGTTTTGCAAGAAGGATTTAAGCTAGAATTTGAAAGAAGCCAGGAGGTAGAGATGGAAGAATAATTGCCTACCTTTTTCTGTCTCCCAGTGACAGCCTTCATTCTTTTATAAGCGGTGCCAGGCTGAAAAAGGAAAGCAAAAAGGTAATATAAACTAAACCTCCCCGTCCCCTTCCCTTGGGGATTTAAGTAAATTCTTTGCATACTTTGGAATAAATTTCAACCTGTCTAACAAGGTTCAAAAGTCCAATCAATCAAAATCAATCACTACAATCATATTTTCAAGATATTAGAGCAGAAATTGACTCCTTGAAGGAATCTGATTGGGAATGTGTCTATGTGTAAAGGGAAGATTCATCCTATAATGTATCTTTCTTGTAAACCAAGATTTGCAGGTTTTAAGATTTGGGGTATGCTGCTGTTTCTGTTCAATTGTTTGTGGGTTTTTTGCCTTTTTTTTTTTGGAGGGGGAAGGCAGGATAATTGGGGTTGACTTGCCCAAGGTCACATGGCTAGTAAGTGTTAAGTGTCTGAGGTGGGGGGGGGGTCCTTCTGACTCAAGGGCCTATGCTCTATTCACTGCGCCACCTAGCCGCTCCTATTCAATTGTTTTGAAGTAATCCATTAATAAACATTTATTAAAAGTTTACCTTGTTCTAGGCACTATCCTAAGTGCTGGGAATGCAGAGACTAGAAAGAAATAGCCTCTGCCCTCAGTGAAACTGTACATGTAGAAGCATTTATATACAAAGTGAATATTAAGATAGTGAATAGAGGGCATGAGGAGAAAGAAGATGGTCGTGGAGCTGAAGGAAACTATGGCTTTCAAAGGACTGAAGCGAGGAGGGCAAGCCTTCCAGGCATGTGGAGGTAAGGGAGGCAGTGTAAACACAGAGAGATGGAGCATTGGGTGGGAATAAAAGCAAGTAGCTTGGTAGGGCTGGACAGCAGGAGAGAGGCGTTTACATTTGATCCTGCCAGCAACAGGGAGCTACGGGAGCTTTATTGAGCGAGAGAGTGCCGTGGTCAGAGAGATGTTTTAGAAAATCTCTAGGCTACTGTGTGGAAGCTGGATTGGAAGGGAGAGATTTGAGGTAGGACACCAAAGTAAAAGGTATTATGGTAGGCCCACATTAACAAGCTTGTCAGAAAGGGAAGATAGATACTGGAGTGGTTTGCCGTTTCCTTCTCTAGTGGATGAAGGCAAATAGAGATTAAGTGACTTGCTCAGGGTCACACAGCTGGTAAGTGTCTAAGGCCTGATTTGACCTCACATCTTCCTGACTCCAGGCCCAGAGCTCCAAACATTGAGCTGCCTCGTTGCCTCCCTTCCTTTTTAATAGTACTGCTTTATATCCCTGGTTCGGAAAGTGGGTGTTTACCTCATGTTTGTGTACCCACCCACCCCTCATCAGATGCTGGATGCCTGCAAGCTTGGACATGCTTGAATGCACAGCATCTTGCTGGCTCCCTCATTCTCCTGACACTGCTTCTCCTGCCCCCTGAGAAATCTACTGAAAACCTCCCAACAGACAGGAGATGTACTCAAAGTGGCTCAGCACAGCCAATGGCTAAATTTTCAATGTGAGCATCAACACTTCAGTGACCAGCAAAGCTGCAAATCAGGGCTTGGTTTATTGTTCTGTTTAATGTCTAGAATTAAGAAAGTGATGAAGAAAATGTTAATAATGCAGACTAACCTGAAATTGGACAGCAGTTGTTAACCATTTACCAGCACCGATTTACCATTTACTGATGAGCAGACCTAGCTGTCATTCATTCCCTACCTGAGTGAGCCTGGTCAGTATCTGGTTCCTGGCCCTCCCCAGGCTGGTCCATCCTGCTGCCAACCAGACTCCATCTCTCATAGACCTTCAGGTTAAAAATATTGAATTTCTACAAAATCCACAAAATGAAAAGACATTACCTGGGCTGAGGAAGGAGAGGGAAAGAAAATCCATTCACACAGATTAGTTTATGAGAGAGCAGAACCATAGAGGGTGAGATGCAAAGCAAGTCAGTTTGGGTGAGGAAGCCAGAAACGGAAACAATAATCCTGCAGTTTATTTGTGTCATGCATTAGACTTCAGAGCAGAGAGTGGAAATTGGAAAGTACCTTGGCAATCATCTAGTACACTCCTAGTACAGCATTTTTCTTTAATGACTAGCCGGAGGCAAGGCAACCAGCTTATTCTAAGGCTGGCACAAAGCTGAGGTTTTGGATACAAGCATAAAAAGAGACAATCCCTCCCCTCAAGGATTTACAGTCTAATAGGGGAAGCCTATACACAGAACGGATTCGAAGGGGAGATGGAATAGGCGGTACTCCAGTCCTCATAACTTGGACACATGGTATTTGAGTCCAGAGAGTCAGTAACCATCCTGGAGAGGAATGATGGTTGGCTGGTGTCGATATTTCCCCAAATAGGGGGAATTTAATAGGGAACCAGGAAAAGCTTAACAATAGGAAATGGCGGCCAGCATGGTAGAGGATGTTCCAGGATGAGAAGAGTCAAGCCTTGCAGCCAAGTGCTCTCACTCCAAACCCAGTCATACTGCCTTTTTTCAAAGTTTTAGTATTTCATTGACCCCTGTGCCATGGCATGGGGGTGGGGTGGAGGAATAAGACCATTTTTCTTTCTATTTTACAATGAGGAAATAAGCCCAGAGAACTGAAGTTACCTTTCCAAGTTCAAACAGTTAGTTAGTAGCAGAGCCAAGACTAGAATCCAGATATCATATCTAGTGGGGCCAGGCTGGGAGGTGGGAGTACAGGGGATGTGAGTGGGAGGCCTAGCATAGAGTTCAGTAACACTATTGCAAAAACACAATTTTCCCCAGGGTGCATATGAGCTATTCAGCCAAACAACTTCAAATTTGTTTCTTTTTTTATGCTTTTTTCAAATTTTGGAAGACTTCTCAATAGAGTTGCCATTGTTTTTCCTCAAATGATTAAAAGTGGTTTTTATGTCTTGCTCAAGGTTACACGGCCAGTTATTTCTGGGTGTGGTGCTAAGTATCCGAGCCCAGATTTGATCCCCAGGTCATCCCAACACTGGAGCTGGTGCTCTTACTCGCTGAGCCACCTGGCCGCCCCAGGTTTTTATTTCTTAGTAAAAAAAAGAAGTCCCAAATGTGTAGCATGTGAGTGGGTGAGCATGCAACTCTTTCCCAAATCTCAGTTCATCATTTTTTCCCATTCAACAACAAAATATACAACACATACAAATTAACCCATAACCATAACCCATAACTCACAGTTCAAAGTCTCTGAAGTAGGAGGCAGAGAAATGAAATTGTCTCCCTGTGGAGGGGTGGGGCACCTCATGTAGCAAGGACAATGGTAGCAGGGTAGTTCACCCCAGGTATGCAGATAACAAACCTTGACAGGGCTTCAAAATTGTATTTTATTTTTTTTTTTGGGGGGGGAAGGCAAGGCAATTGGGGTTAAGTGACTTGCCCAAGTAAGGTCACACAGCTAGTGTGTAAAGTATTTTCAAGATATTAGAGCAGAAATTGACTCCTTGAATGAATCTGATTGGGAATGTGTCTATGTGTAAAGAGAAGATTCACCCCATAATTTATCTTTCTTGTAAACCAGGATTTTCAGGTTTTAAGATTTGGGGTATGCTGCTGTTTCTTTTCAATTGTTTTTTGGTTTGCTTTTTTTTGTTTGTTTGTTTGTTTTTTTTGGAGGGGGAAGACAGGGCAATTGGGGTTAAGTGACTTGCCTAAGGTCACATGGCTAGTGTTAAGAGGTCGAATTTGAACTCAGGTCCTCCTGACTCAAGGGCTGATGCTCTATTCATTGCACCCCCTAGCCGCCCCCCTCAAAGTTTTATTAACCAGAATGCAAAGCAGCTGGAGCCCCACGTATTTCTCTGACCATTCCTATGACCAACTTCACCCCCATCTGGAAGCCTGACTCTCAGCTGAGGCCTTCTTGTGCCCCAAAGGCATTTGTACGGCATGTGTTCGTTTTAATTAAAGCAAATTAGTCTGACTTGTGAGATTTTCTTGAGATAACTATGGACCCCAAGGCTTGGATTCCCCAAGGGAATCACCAGCAGCACTAGCTCACACCATCCATGACCTCAACTGAACCAGTTCAGTGGGACTTTTTAACAGCTGAGTAGAACAAATAAATAAATTTCCACATTAGTCATTTGATCTTTTGAAAAAAGGTATTGATCTCCTGTCCAAAAAAAAAAAAAATTATATATATATATATACTGGAGTAAGAAAGAGCTATAAACATTAAGCCATTTTAGTCAACTCATGGGGCAGCTAGCTGTCACACTGCTCTCTAGCTGGGCCTAGAATCAGGAACTCATCTTTCTGAGTTCAAATCCAGCCTCATTTAATAGGTGTGTGACCCTGGGCAAGTCACTTCACCTTCTTTGTTAATTTCCCCAACTGTAAAATGAGCTGGAAAAGAAAATGGCAAACCAGTCCAGTAAATTTGCCAAGAAAACCCCAAGTGGAGTTACAAAGAGTCAGATGTGACTGAGATGACTGAGCAACAACAAAAAAATTCAACTCATAAGATCATCTGGCTTGCAACCCCATCGCTTTACTGAAGCTTTTCTTTCCAGAGTTACAGATGTAGTAGGGAATTAGAGTTCAGTGTCTGCTGGTGGATATAAAGTTCCCAATATCTGTGAGCCTTGGGAAGTCATGAGGATGTGAATGTAGCTAAAATGGCATCTCTTCCTGCAGCGGAAGGGGAAGCTGAAATTTTAACAAGTGATGGGAAATGTCATCAAGCCAGCCGGCTGAAGCTTACTGCTGCTGCAATCAACATTTGAAATTTTAGCTAGTATAGTGTGGAGGCAAGGGTCTGCCTCTGGCCTCCACTGCTCCGGGGCCTGCAACATCCACAGCCCAGCCATTTCAACCAAAGAAGGAAATAGAGTCTGAGGGACTAACTGAAAAAAGAGCTGGGACAAGCTACTGAGGCTTAGTGCTGCTGCTGCAGTTATTAGTACTGCCGCAAAGGCTAGAGGACGGTGTGAGAGATAGCAAAGGGTTAAATTTCCATGGGGGGGAGGCAATTTGGTGTGTAGATAAGCATAAGGAAGGGACTGAAGGATGTTTCCTTCTGATTGGGTAGAAGGGCCAAGTTAGTAATTAAGATAATAAATGATTGTCAACTATAACTCTTATTGACTGTCTCCAAATTTGGTGCATAATGAGGGATTGGAAAACACCATCCTCTGATAGGATACTCATTCATGAATAATTATGATAATGAAGGATTGCGATTGCTTTGCACTGCTTAGCTAGCTACTCTCACCGAGATTGTGAGGCAGCCTCACTGACCAATGGTGAGACCAGACAGGGGAGTGGGCCGGGTTAGGATTAGGATAGAGAAGCCTGTCAGCTCCCACAATTCGAACTTCCTGGCTGATGCCCCTTGAGCCTTGTGTCCTTTCTTATGAGAAGGAATAAAGGATGCTTTCTGCTTTCCAACTCAGACTCTGATTTTATGGTCTCTATCCCACACAGTGCAGTTAGGGGGACCTGGGAGAAGGTACAGGACAACCCTGAGCCTCTGCAGAAAAGAGAGCCTTTTCTTTAGATGCAGATGACAAGCTGTCTTCATTTGCCAGAAATTACAGATGATGAAATTCCCCTTCCCCTCTCCCTCCCCAGGAGAAAGAATATCCATGCCAAAATGCAGCTCTGTTTATTGAAAGTTTATATTTATATTGTTGTTCATCTAATCCTGAAAGGTCAATATTAGGATACAACTTTAGTTGACCAAATGCATTATTGTCTGTTTGATCATCCTTTGCTGAGAGACACAGAGATAGAGAGAAAGACACAAGAAGAGAGAAAGAGAGAGAGACAGAGAGAGACAGAGAGACAGAGAGAGAGAG
>NW_027185665.1:4919294-4939040 GCF_028583685.1 Petaurus breviceps papuanus
GGGGGAGAGAGAGAGTCTAAATTGTTGGGTTTTTCCCACTGGAGGGTCAAGATGAATTAAAGAGATCTTACTAATAAATATTATGATGGCTCCTCAAAAGTGGAAAAAATTAATTCAAATGATTCAAAACTATCATGAATTCTCTGGGCACTAGTGTGACCCTATATTAAGGGAAGGGGAAACTTTCTCCCAAAGGTCCTCTGGGACAACAGCCTCAGACAATTTTCTTTCCTATTGTTCCATTCTCCCTTCAGGTTGAAGGAAATCCTTGTGCCCCTGGCCTGGAGCACAAGAGACAGAAACATCTAAAAGGGAGTTGGGAGAGCGACTCCTCTCACAAATGGTGGAAGTTAGGTGGAATATCCAGGTTTCCTCTTGAGCCAAACAACTGCCACTCTCAGTCATTGATACAACAGTCTCTAAATTGTGATCTAAATCTGATGGTTTTGACTCACCCATCACCTTTCTTGATCTCTCTGTAGCTTCTGACCAGTTGATCTTCTCTGAGATACTCTCCCTTCTCCTTTGGCTCCCATGACACCAACTTTTCCTGGATCTCTTCCTACCTGTCTGATAATGCCTTCAAATCTCCTTTGCTGCGTCACCATCAACGTCCTGCCCTCTTAAGTGTGAATGTTTTGCAAGGGTCTCTCCTGAGTCCTCTTTTCTACATTCTCTCCCTTGTGATCTCATCTGCTCCCATGGGTTCAATGCACAGCTCTTTATAGATGACTCCCAAAACTATACCTTTAGCCCTAATTGTGCTTCTGGTTATTAATGGTTATTAATGAATTTCAATCTCATATCACCAATGGTCCATGGAATCTCCTCATTTAGATGCCCCATCTGCATCTCAAACTCAACATGTTTCAAAGGGACCTCATCTCTTCCCCCTCTTCTGCCCTTCTCTATTTCTGTGGAGAGCAGTATATGTAACTGAGTGTATAGTTAGAACTGGGGACATCCTCAGAAAGACCTTTGTTGACCTCAGACATTTTGATTTATTCTGTTCCACTTTCCTGCTCTTAGTTTGATTCCTTCAATAACAGCATCTGGTGAGAGACTATGCCCTAAGGAGAGAGGCTTTGGGTACCCTCTGAAGCTGACATGTTCCCTCTTGAAATGGGCCCTTGACTATTGTGTTTTATTTCTTTATAAGTGATGATTTAGAAATTTTGTGGGTTTTTAAAGATCTGAAAAGTGAATCTCCAGGAGCATAGAAGTTGGAGTCCATGAAGTACTTTGTCATCTACTCAGCATCATCACCCCAAGGAGCAGAGGAATAACCTTCAGGATCCATCCCAATGGTAACTGATACAATAATTCATCAGGCAATAATGCCATATTTGGATGTAAAGTTTGTGGGACCAACACAACATAGGAATTCGGCCAAGTTTGAGCTCATTCTCCTCAGAGACTGGGGTGGGATAGGGGAAAGTATGTCCCTGGGGTGTTGGAGGGAAATATTTGTCTTTGTTATTGAATTATCTTCAAAGTAAATAATGGTATGTGGAAGCTAATTGATGTTGTGTGGTTAAATGGAATGAGGGTACTAGTCATTGGCACTTAGCAAGTGGAAGGAGAACACAGTCAGTGGGGACTCAGGCTGATAACATGAAAAATGAGGCACCCACAGACTTGAACTCTTTCATTTTGGCTCCTTGTAGTATTTTTTCTTTGACCAGGAAGTTCTAGATTTTGGCTATGACATTCCTCTGAGTTTTCTTCTTGGGATTTCTTTTAGGAGGTGACTGGTAGATTCTATCTTCCCTTTGCCCTCTCTGGTGTAGTTGTTTTTTATGATTTCTTGAAATACGGAATACACATATTTTGTTTGGTTGTGGTTTACAGAAAGTCTGATGGTTATTAAATTTTTTCTCCTTTTCCTATTTTCTATATCATTTTTTTAAAAAAGTAGTCAATACCTTCTCTCTGTATTTTTCTTGTTTGGTTTTGTCTCCTCTCTCCCATTGTTCATTCCATCTGATACAATCCTTCTTTACAACCTGACTAATGTCTAATGTGAAAGTATTTGCAGATCCTATACTTGATTGTATACTGCCATGGGGGGAAGGGGAAGGGAGGGAGGGTGAGAAAATTTGAAACTCAAGGAATTGTAGAATTGAATCTTGTAAACAAAAAGTAAGCAAATTAATAAAGACCAAAAAATTGAAAAAAAAGTAGTCAATACCTTATATATTCTAATTTTTCAGTCTTTTGTCTGTGTTCTAATATTTCTGTTGTCTCATGGAGGTATTGAATTGTTCCATTATGTATTTTCGGGGAGTTCTCTAACTTAGTAAGGTTTTCCAATATCCTGTCTAAGATATTTATTCTTCCATTTTTTTCTTCCAGAACTCTAATTTTATTTTTATCTCTTGCTTCATTTCTTCCAGTCATTCTTATGGTCCTTGTGGCTAAGCTATTACTTTCCCAGAGCACCTAGTTTCATTTGCTGTGGAGTTATTCTCTCCTTCTGAGTTTACCCATTGAGCTTTTCTTAATCCATAATATTTCTTCATTTTATTTGAGTATTTTCTGTTCACTTATATGTCTAGCCTCAGTTCCTGAATTAGGAATTTGTCCCTGGGCCAACTTCTGCTTCCTCGTATATGCTTGGATGGGTTGGGCAAGCCCCTGTTTGTTCCTGTCCCCTGTCCCCACTATGGTCTATAGGATGATGCTTGTGTAGCTCTGGAGGCTTTCACCTCCGCCACTCTTTCTAAAATCTGTCCCCTTGTGATCCACTGCTGGTCCTGAACTCAGCTGTATTCATCTCTTTTCTCTTGAACCCAATCAGAATTTGGCTCCATCTTCTGCTGTAGTTCTTTTTTTTGTTGTTCATTTTTTACTTTAAATTTTTAAAAAAGAGTTTTTATTATGTTTATGTAGACATCACAAACTTTTCCAGGTTAGCTACACTACATGAGAACTCTCTTTTAGCAAAATAAAATTATTAAGTAAAGCTAACAATATAAGGACCACATTTGAAAGTGAATGTGATATTCTTTTTTTTTTTTTTTTTTTTTGCTTTTTGGAGGGCAACTGGGGTTAAGCGACTTGTCCAAGGCCTCATGGCTAGGTTTTTTTTGTGTGTGTTAAGTGTCTGAGGCAGGATTTGAACTCAGGTCCTCCTGACTCCAGGGCTGGTGCTCTAATCACTGTGCCACCTAGCTGCCCAAATGTGATATTCTATATCTATAGTACCCACTAAACCTCTATATTTTTTAATGTTTTTTTTTAATTAGCAGAAATCTATTTTTTTTTCTTCTTCACAGCCCCATCCCACTGAAAAGAAAAAGAAATTCCTTGTAACAAGTATTCAGCTAGGTAGTGTAGCAGATAAGAGCACTTGGCCTGGAGTCAGTAAGATCAGAGTTCAGATTCGATCTCATACATTTAATGGTTATGTGACCTTGATTTGCTGTAGTTCTGATAGACCCCCCAACTAATGCTGGAAAACATTTTGTCCTCAGGCCTTTTTGCAAGGACTCTTTGTACACAGTTTGTTAACTGAGCTGGCTATTTTATGTTGCATTGCATCTCTTGAAGGCATATAGTGCCCAGATCTATTTCCCTACACAATGACGTAACAGGGGCTGGCTCTGTTCCCTTCCGCTTTTCTGACAAATTAGTACCAAGATGCCACTGTCTTCAGGCCCTGCTTAAGGGACCTCTTTTTGGCTTCATGACCTGCTGGTATACCCCTACTCAGAGTTCCCACTTGTTCTGTGTCTCATTTAAACCTCTAGCAGGTATCCATCTGATCATTGTACCTGCAGTTTTCATTTACTTTTTACTGGAGACTGAGCTGGCTTCAGGCCCTCCATGCTTCCTGAACCAGAACCTTCAGGTGCTATTCTCCAAAGTTTGTGCTGCCTTCCCACTCCCCTAGTGCAGGCTCTCTCTGGGTGCCCTCAGGCTCCCAGCTATCTTTTTGTGCCATCCTGAAGTAAATAGAGAAGCTCGTAAAGATTTCTCTTTGGTCTTCTTGATCATCGTCTCATCTAATGCCTTTTTAGATGTTTGCTGGCGAGGTTAGTTGAAGAACTGGGCTCCTCTAAGACCCTTCAAAAGTCTGTAAGCTGGTCTTGTCATCGCTGCAGAAACTGGAGCCAGAAAGAGCTGGGTCAAAATCTTGCTTCTGATATTTGAAAGCTGTGTGACCGTAGGCAAGTCATCTCATTCCTCGGAATCTCAGTTTCCATCTGTAAAAAGAATATGATAATAACAGCAGCTCCTGCCCCACAGGGTTATTATAAGACTCAAATTAGATTATGTCTTCAAGGTTTATAAGGCATCATAAAAATGTTTATCATCATCATTATCTCATTCTCTTCATTTTCTATGGGGTTCGGCTAGAAATGGCCCTAGGACAAGCTGTTATCCAGCTATTATTATTTTATAACTAATGATCTATAGACTATTGCCCAAATGGATTAAATGATTGTAATTGAGTCAAAGTATTAGTATGAAGACTCATTTTTGGCAGGCCCTTTGAAAGCATCCACAGTACAATTCCAATAGCAAACATGACAACAGGAATGATGCTGCTGTTGTGTTTTTTCAATCATGCCCTCTCTTTACAACCCCACTTGGGGCTTTCTTGGCAAAGATACTGGATTGGTTTGTCATTTCCTTCTCCAGCTCATTTTACAGATGAGGAAACCGAAGCAAACAGGGGTAAGTGACTTGCCCAGGGTCACACAGCTAGTAAATGTCTGAGGTCAGATTTGAACTCATGAAGATGAACCCAATCCCAGTGTTCTATCTACTGTGCCACTCAACAGGGATAGAAGGGAGCACATACTATTCCCACACAATTTTGATCTCCTCTGTTAGGTGTTTATATTTTGAAACTTTTTCATTGCACATACCTTGGAGCTGATGAGGATCTGACAGGTGACATTTTAAAAACATTGTTCTTAAATTTCTATGATTCATTGTTTTGTGTGACTGATTGTGGTTAACAATCAGAGTCTAGGATAATGGTTCAGTTTCCATACAGTTTGTTTCTTCATTTCTTCAGGATCTTTTTAGATCTCTATTTGTAGCTGAGGGGCTAGGGCAGGGAGGGGGATGGGGTCTGAGGCTTCTCATGCTCAGTTCTAATGGCCAAGTCATGTCTTATTAGGTATTCATTAGGTGCTAAGTATTCACAGTCTGTGAGGGTGTGTTGTAGAATTTCTACTGCTATTTTGCATAAGCTACAGTACTCATTAAGTCCGAGCTCCTAGAGGGAAATCCTTTTGTAATTTCTGGAGTCAATGACCTAGTCATGAATTTCCACCATAACTCCCATCTTCCTCCTAATTCTACAAATAAATTTTACATGACAGCTGTTTATTCTTTGTAGCTTTTACTATTTTTGGTTGGTTGAATTTAGTGACTGGTTATTATCAAAAAGGCAGGAGAATTCTTTCAAAAAGAACCGTTGCATAATCACCAAAGAGGAAAGAGATCCCATCTCTCTTTGTCTTAGAGGTGGAGACAGGGCAATCACAGTGGAGAAATGGAGGTCGTTTTTATACATAGAATTTTGCAGAAAAAGTTACAAACCATGGAGTTCTTCACTCAGAAAGGAAAGGAAGGCCCCTTCAAAGCTCAAAGTTAACCACCCCAAGCTACACTTTGAAATAGCTTCAGACAACTGCTATTCCCAGGAGCAAAACTGCCAATCAGAAATCTGTATCTACTCCCCCACCCCTGCATCAGAAGTCCCATCTGCCCCAGCAGAACTGCCAATTCTCAATTTCTAAGATTAATGGAGGAAAACCTTGGCAAGGAGCAAACCCTACTTCCCAGATAACTGACAGAAAATGTAAATCAGACACCAGTTCATCACATTCATTAAAATGTACATTTAAAGTGAAGAGGTACTCAGCACTTCAGAGGGCTCTTAAAAAAAAAAAAAAACTGGCTGAGGCCCGTTCCTGCTGACTTAAGCTCTTTGACTTCACTACTTGAAATAAGAACAGGCTGCTTATACAGACACCCAAGAAGCCTGACTAACAGAAGATGAGTCTGTTCCAGAGCTTTAACTAGGGCAGGGCAACCCAGGCTGTGTCCCAGGCAACTGACATTTAGAGAATATTGACAATTCTTGAAGCTCTTCAGGAACATTGAAAAAACTGCATGGAATATCTAGTTAGGAAGAAAAATTCATTAAAAAAGAAGAAACGAGATGCTTCCAGTCTACAGTCTTCCAGAATCTAGTAGCCACTCTCCAGTCAGCTAAGATACATTCTGGCCCTCCCTGTTCCAGTTTCCCTAAACTCCTCAATAACAGCTTCACAGTATCTCAATTCACCACTTTCCCCATTCCCTTGTTCCTGATTTTATTCTACTTGCCCTAAGCATAAGTCTATTGTTGTGGTTCTGGTCTGGTTTTGTTTATGTAATTTATAACAATGTAAGAAAGAAAGAAAAAGAACCTTCTGCAGAAATTAAAAGGCCTTGATGACAACTGGCTAGAATATTAAAAAAGAAATATCCCCCTAAGTAGCGTATATAACTTAGACCTGGAGGGAGCAGGAGCACTTCTCAGGTTGGGTTTTGTTCTTTAAAAAGTTCTGATTACAAGTCCTGCTACATATTTAAAAAACTAAAATGGGAAGAGAGGCAGCCATAGGATAGTGAATAGTGTGCTTGCCAATATTCAAGAAGGTAAGGGTTCAAATCTTGCCTGTGACACACTTACTAGCTATGAGCAAGTTAACTTACGATAGCTCCAAGATAACTCTCCAAGAATATGTCACAGAAGTTAATCTGCATTTGGAGGGAGTTTCTTCACCAACAGCTCCTTACACCAATGAAATCAATCCCAGGTCCAGTTAAAAACAAACAAATAGCAGAAAAACAACCCACAACGGATAAATGTCAAGGAGATCTGACTTTGTAGAATTATTAGATGGGAATAATGTGTGGAATAATAGATAAAGCACACCATCTTAATTAATTAATATTAACTATATAATGATATGTTATCTGCCACAAGAATAATCAGTGAGCATCAGCAATGTAGGAGCAATTTGTATAGTAGATTGGACATTTGCTACAATTAAGTATTAATTTAACCACCAGGTGGCACTGCTAGCCAACAACCTGATCCTATTCAATCAGAAGGGTAATATACTTAATCTTGCAGATCCATTCCACTGAGTGGAAATGATAGGCTATCCAAGTCTCTATGGTTCTCAGAGAGGATATGACCATCTATTCTCTAACTCTGCCTTTCTTTGGGTAATAACTCAAGTTCACCAATCTGGGCAATGATTATTGAGGATATACCCAATCAGAATTGGCTCTAAGGTCTCCCCTACTGGACTTATATCCTCCATAAACTTGCTATTTTTGACTAGGTCCTAGTCAATGTGACTTTGGCATAATGGTATCAAATCCTTGACAGAACAGAGGGTCATTCATGGATTGTTTATACATTTACTCTTTGCATTGACAAAAAAACATAAAATAATAAATAATAAAATAGCTGTTACACAGACAAACTATAGCTTTCCTTTTACTACACAGCTCCCAGACAATACACAGGTTCCTCCAAACCCAGGAGATCTGGGGAAGGCACAGGTCAGTTTTCTTAGCCTCTCTAGTCACTTATTCCTATGAGTGATCAAAGAAATGCATGTAGCAATGTTGTCTAAATATAGACAGAAACAAACTATTTTTTTCTTTCTTTCCTTCTTTCTTTCTTTGTCTTTCTTTCTCTTTCTTTCTTCTTTTTTTTCTTTCTTCCTTTCTTATTTCCTTCCTTCTTTCTTTCCTTCCTCTATCTTTCCTTCTTTCTTTCTTCCTTCTTCCCTTTCTTCTTTCTTTGCTTCCTTCTTCCCTTTCGTCTTTTTTTCTTCCTTTAAGTCTTCTTGCAAAATGACTAATATGGAAATGTTTTACATGATTGCACTTGTATATGCTATATCAGATTGCTTACCATCAGAGGGAGGGGGGAAGGAAGGAAGGGAGGGATAAAATTTGGAACTCAAAACTTTTCTTAAATGTAAAAATTGGGAGTAGAAACAGGACTTCTGTGGGGCTCCGGCTTCTACCTCCTCCAATTCATGGAAAAGGAAAATTCTGAATAAACTTTGGAATCACAGAACCCACAAAATGACACAGAAAAGCTAAGCTTCCACTGAGGACACCCTGGCAGGCTGGCAGGAAGCAGCCAGCACAGTGCTCTGGGAGCTGACTCCAGCCCTGCTCGAGCCAGAGGTTTTAGCCTCAGGGCAGGCCTGACCAGCCACTGGTTGGAGGGACTTCAGATCACCAGCAGCTATAGTGGTTTTCATAATTATCGACACATAGATGCTAAGGAAAAAGTGAGAGGTCAGTACAGTGAGGACTTGGGATCCAGTAATTCAGGAGTGTGGTCAGCCTTTGACCCTGGCATGAGAAGCAGGTGAGGCACAGCAGCTATGCAGCTGTTATCATGTGGCTGCTTCAGCTCCTGGCCTGCAGATTGTAGGGGGACCAAGCAACTAGTCTGAGGGGTAATTGCTCTTGCTTTAACCTGCTTGGATCTGGATTGCAGTCTAGGGTGGAGGTCCTAGGGTGTGCGACCAACTTGCCAGAGCATGTGGAAGCTTCAGAGAGGGCACCCAACTAATACCTTCAGCAGCTGAGAAAACCCCAGTGATTAGGAAGAAGCTCCCCTGTCTGGTAGCAGAGCCCTACTGTGGCAAAAAGTCCAAAAGTCAAGTAATTGAGTGGCAACATGAACAAATGAGAGAAGCAAAGCAAGCAGAGCAACCCAACTTTACACTCCTTTTTGGGGACAAAAAGGATCAAAGCATGGAACAGGAGGAAGACAGCAAAGTCAGAACTCCTGTACCAAAAGCTTCCAAGAAAAATAAGAGCTGGTTACAGGCCATAGAAGAGCTTAAAAAGAATTTTGAAAACCAAAAAAGAGAAGTGGAGGAAAAATTGGGAACAGAAATGAGAACGATGCAAGAAAATTATGAAATGAGAGTCAACAACCTGACTGAAGAAAATGATACCTTACAAAATAGACTAACCCAAATGGCAAAAGAGGCTCAAAAAGGCAATGAGGAGAAGAATGCCTTAAAAAGCCAAATTTGCCAGATGGAAAAAGAATCATAAAATCTCACTGAAGAGAATAATTCCTTCAGAATTACATTGGAGAAAATGAAAGCTAGTGACTTTATGAGAAATCAAGATACTATCAAACAGATCCAAACAAATGAAAATATATAAGGCAATGTGAAATATCTAATTGGGAAAACCACTGACCTGGAAAATAGATCCAGGAGAGATAATTTAAAAATGATTGGACTACATGAAAGCCATGATCAAAAAAAGAAGCTAGAAATCATCCTTCAAGAAATTCTCAAGGAAAATTGCCCTGATGTTTTAAAACCAGAGGGCAAAATAGAGGTTGAAAGAATCCACAGATCACCTCCTGAAAAAGATCCCAAAAAGAAAACTCCTAGGAATATTATAGCCAGGTTCCTTAGTTCCAAGATCAAAGAGAAAATATTACAAGTAGCCAGGAAGAAACAATTTGAATATTGTGGAAAAACAATCAGGATAACATGAATCTGGTAGCTTCCATACTGAGGGATCGAAGGGTAAAACCAAGAATCACCTACCCAGCAAAATTGAGTATCATGTTTCAGGGGAAAATATGGTCATTCAGCTGAATAGAGAACTTTCAAGCATTTTTTTTTTCCATTTTGCAAATGCTTTATTAACTTCTGATTTACATCATTCATTTCCGCCAGATTTTGAGGTAAAAATTTTTCTCCCAGTTTTTCCCCTACCCACAGGCCCAAAATAGCAGTCCCATAGGATATCCCCTCCTCCAATCTGCTCTCTACCATATCTTCTCCCATACCCCCTTCGACTTTTCTAGTAGGGCATGGTGGATCTCTATGCCACAGTGCCTGTATATCTTATTTCTCAATTACATGTAAAATAGTATTAATAACAGCATACACACACACACACACACACACATATATATATATATATATATATTTAAATATTTTATTTTAAAACCTTGAATTCCAGATTCCTTCCCTTCCTCCCTTGTTACCCACACTTACTGGGAAGATAAGCAATTCAGTATAGGTTGTACATGTGTAGCTAATGCAAAACATTACCTAAGTAGATATATTGTAAAAGACTGACTATATTTCCCTCTCTCCTATCCCACCTCCCACTTGTTCTATTCTCTATTTTGATCGCGTCCTTTTTCAAAAGTGGATGCTTCCAACTTCCCTCCCCACCCAGCTTGTCCTCCCTTCCATCATCCCCCCTCTGATCCCCTTTCCCCCCTACTCTCCTGTAGGGTGAGATACCCTATTTAGTGTGTATTTCATTCCCTCCCCAAGCCAAATTCAATGAAAATAAAGTTGACCCATTCCCTTTTGCCTTCCTGTTCTTCCTCTCCATTGTAACCATTTTCCCTGCCTCTTCTATATAATATAGTTTACCTCATTCTGTCTCTCCCCATCTCCTCTCATTATATTCCTCTCTCACCTCTTAATTTCACCTTTTAAGTATCATCCCTTCCTATTAAATTGGTCTTGTAACCTCTATCTATGTATACCTGTAAATATATATACACACATTCACATATGTATTCATATGCCTGTATACCCTCTGATATCAACATTTTATATATATATTTCTATTTCTATTCCCTTCAACTATTTTCATACTGAGAAAAATTTCATCAGTTACAATTGTTGTTTTTCCATGTAGGAATGTTAATAGTTCAACTTTAATAAGTTCCTTATGATTTCTTTTCCCTGTTTACCTTCTCATGCTTCTCTTGCTTCTTGTATCTAAATGTCAAATTTTCTACTCAACTCTGGTTTTTCCATCAAGAATGCTTGAAAGTCCTCTATTCCACTGAATGACCATATTTTCCCCTGAAACATGATACTTAGTTTTGCTGGGTAGGTGATTCTTGGTCTTAATACCAGATTCTTTGCCCTCTGGAATGTCATATTCCAAGCCCTTCAGTCCCTCAGTGTAGAAGCTGCCAGGTCCTGAGTTACCCTGATTGTGTTTCCATAATATTCAAATTGTTTCTTCCTTGGTGCTTGTAATATTCTCCCATTGATCTGGAAATTTTGGAACCTGCCTGTAATATTCCTAGGAGTTTTCTTTTTGGGATCTTTTTCAGGAGGTGATCAGTGGATTCTTACAACCTCTCTTTTGCTCTCTGGTTCTAAAACATTAGGGCAGTTTTCCTTGAGAATTTCTTGGAGGATGATTTCTAGGTTCTTTCTTTGATCATGGCTTTCAGGCAGTCCAATCATTTTTTAAATTATCTCTCCTGGATCTATTTTCCAGTTCGGTGGTTTTTCCCATGAGATATTTCACATTTCCTTCTATTCCTTCATTTGTTTGGATCTGTTTAACAGCATCTTGATTTTTCATAAAGTCATTAGCTTCCATTTGCTCCAATATAATTCTGAAGGAATGATTCTCCTCAGCGAGCTTTTGAGATTCTTTTTCCATCTGGCAAATTTGGCTTTTGAAGGCATTGTTCTCCTTATTGCCTTTTTGAGCCTCTTTTGCCATTTGAGTTAGTCTCTTTTTAAGGTGTTATTTTCCTCAGTCAGGCTGTTGACTCTCATTTTGTAATTTTCTTGCATCGTTCTCATTTCTCTTCCCAATTTTTCCTCCACTTCTCTTATCTGCTTCTTATGGGCCTCTATGGCCTGCAACCAGCTCGTATTTTCCTTTAAAGCTTTTGGTACAGGAGTTCTGACTTCACCGTCTTCCTCCTGTTCCATGCTTTGATCCTTTTTGTCCCCAAAAAGGAGTGTAAAGTTGGGTTGCTCTGCTTGCTTTGCTTCTCTCATTTGTTCATGTTGCCACTCAATTACTTGACTTTTGGACTTTTTGCCACAGTAGGGCTCTGCTACCAGACAGGGGAGCTTCTTCCTAATCACTGGGGTTTTCTCAGCTGCTGAAGGTATTAGTTGGGTGCCCTCTCTGAAGCCTCCACACACTCTGGCAAGCTGGTCACACACCCCAGGACCTCCACCCTTAGCTGAATTCCAAAGCCAAGCAGGTTAAAGCAAGAGCGATTACCCCTCAGACTGGTCTCTTGATCCCCTTACACTCTGCAGGCCAAGAGCTGAAGTTGCCATGTGGTGGCGGCTGGACCGCAGCCCTCAGTGGCTTCTTGCCCCAAGGGCAAAAGCTGACACACTCCAACTACTAGGTCCCAAATCCCACACTGCACTGACTTCTCACTTTGTCCTTAGCATCTATGTGTTAATAATTCTGGACTGCCACAGCTGCTGGTGATCTGGATTCCCTCCAGCTGGCAGCTGGTCAGGCCCACCCTGGGGCTAAAACCTCTGGCTCGAGCGGGGCTGGGGTTGACTCCCAGAGCGCTATGCTGGCTGATTCCTGCAGGCCTGCCAGGCTGTCCTCAGTGGGAAGTTAGCTTCTCTGTGTCATTTTGTGGGTTCTGTAGCTCCAAAGTTTGTTCAGAGTCCCCTTTTACATGGATTGGAGGTGGTGAGAGCCAGAGCCACGTGGAGGTCCTGTTTCTACTCCGCCATCTACTTTCAAGCATTCTTGATGAAAAAACCAGAGTTGAATAGAAAATTTGACATTCAGATACAAGAAGCAAGAGAAGCATGAGAAGGTAAACAGGGAAAAGAAATCATAAGGTACTTATCAAAGTTGTACTATTTATATCCCTACAAGGAAAAAATGATAGTTTCTCAGCATGAGAATAGTTCAAGGGGACAGAAATGTGTATATATATGTTTATATAGGAGGGTATATGGGTGTATGAATATATATGTGAATGTGTATATATGTGTACAGGTATACATAGAGGGCACAGGACCAATTTAATTCAGAAGGGATAATAATTTAAAATAAATACCAATAATATAAATAACTTATATTTATATAATATTAAATTATTATATATAATATATTAAATAATAAAATAAATAATTTAATAGGTGAAATTAAGAGGTGAGAGAGGAATATAATGAGAGGAGATGGGGAGAGACAGAATGGGGTAAACTATCTCATATAGAAGAGGCAAGGGAAAATGGTTACAATGGAGGGGAAGAATAGGAAGGCAAAAGGGAATGGGTCAACCTTATTCCCATTGAATCTGGCTTAGGGAGGGAATGACATACACACTAAATAGGGTGTCTCACCCTACAGGAGATTAGGGGGGAAGGCGATGAGAGGCGGGATGATGGAAGGGAGGACAGGTTGTGGGGGAGGGAAGTTGGAAGCACCCACTTTTGAAAAGGAATGGGATCAAAGTAGAGAATAGAACAAGTGGGAGGTGGGATAGGAGGGAGGGAAATATAGTCAGTCTTTTACAATATATCCACTGTGGAAATGTTTTGCATAGCTACACATGTACAACCTGTACTGAATTGCTTATCTTCCCAGTAAGGGTGAGTGTTTTAAAATTCAGAGTTTTAAAATCCAGTGTTTAAATATATATATATATACTATTATTAATATTATTTTACATGTAACTGGGAAATAAGACATATAGGTGCTATGGCATAGAGATCCACCATGACCTACTGGAAAGTTGGAGGGCATATGGGGGAAGACATGGGAGAGAGCAGATTGGAGGAGGGGCTATCCAGTGGGATTGCTATTTTGGGGTGGTTGGTAGGGGAAACACAGGGAGAAAATTTGTAACTCAAAATCTTGTGGAAATGAATGATGTAAACTAGAAGTGAATAAAGCATTTAGTTTTAAAAAATGTTAAAAATTGTTTTTACATGTAACTGGGGGGGAAATAACATATTAGGAAGTTAAAAAAAGAAATGTATATAGCACAGCACATTTCTTTCAGATGTTTGACTCATGTGATCCAATGGGGCAGTCATTAAGTGAAGACTCAGGAACTGTGGACCTGGATCCTAGCTCCTGTTTGCAACAAGAGATAGGATTAGGACTGGCTGACTCTCCATTCTATGTCAGGTCACTGCAGAGAACTGTGACAGAATCTGGCTGCAGATATTCATTACTTTGGAGCAGGCAGATTGGATTCAGTGGCAGGCCTTGGTGAGGAAAAGTGTACCATTATCTTTTTGCCCTGGTACCTCTGACCTTCCATCAAATTTCCAGGCATGCCATTTGCAAATAATTAAGTACAACATCTATTTCTTTATCTGAGACATTGATGTTCACTAGCTGTTCTTTACCTGCTCTCCTTTTGTGTGAAACAGGTGGGCTTTACCACAGTGGAATGTATAAGGAGAGAATGTCAGCAAAGACTATGACACGCAGAAGCCAGGGGATAGTTATCCCAGACAAGGTGCAGGGTACCACTAGAAAAGAACATATGTGTTGGCCAATTGGAAATCTGAATGGAAGAGTCATTGAAGGTCAGAAGTACTAAGGCAAAAGGTAATGGTACATTGCTCCTTGCCAGAAGGCCTGCCACTGAATCCAATATGCCTGCTCTACATGTGATGAGTATCTGTAGCCAGATTTGGTCAGAGGCCTCTACAATGACCTAACACAGAATGGAGAGTCAATTAGTCCTAAGCTCATATCTCTTGTCACAGAGAGGAACAAAGATCTTGCATAGTTACACTGTATTTACTGGGTCCTGAATTGAACACAAGGAGAGAGGGCTGAATTGCATTTGTGAAATGGAGTGGTTTTTAATGACCTCATGCTTCTCCCTAACACAAAAGCCCTTTTTTTAAATATTCTTCTTCTTCTGGGGAAGCTACATCATTTTGAACTATGAAACACTATCATCTCCAAAGGATTAAAGTTATAGGTCAACCAAAGGTCAATAGGGAAGTGAATGATGGATGCAAATGGAGTGTAGCATATTACTAATGAAGAATGGCATATGAGAAACAGTGTAAAAGATGTCAATACCGTGTTTCCCCGATAATAAGACCTATCCCGAAAATAAGCCCTCCCCTTACTGTGTAAGATTCCTCTAAAATAAGCCCTCCCCCGAAAATAAGCCCTATTGAGATTGCTACTGTAGTGAAGGTGATCCCCTGCGCTACACGCTACATTACGGTACCCTCTGTATGCACCGTCCCCTCCCCCCCATGAAACGCACACCGAGCTCTGAGCTGCATCCAATCAGAGCTGCAGCAGTGAGCGCATCATCCTGTTCTTCCCCAGTGATTTGCTTGCTGGTACATTTTTTTGTTCACATTTACCTGTTTATTAAAATTGCTGTCAATGTTCATTAAAATAAGCCCTCCCCTGAAAATAAGCCCTCTGGTGTTTTTCTGTCCAAAAAATATAATAAGACAGTGTCTTATTATCAGGGAAACACGGTACAGAAATAGATGATGGAAAGGAATTAGGCAGTTCATGTAGCAGAAACTAAGGATGAGGCATCTTGGTGTAGTGGTTAAGAATATTAGTTAGCATCAATATAGTACTTTAAGCTTGGCAAAGCACTTTACAAATGCTATCTCATTTGAAACTAAAAACAACCCAGCAAGATAAGCACTGTTGTCATTATCCCTACTTTATAGATGAGGAAACTGAGACAAAGGTTAAGTGACTTGTCCAGGGTCTGTAATGTAATGCCAAGGAAAGGCAACTTCCCAAGGTTCAAAACACCAGCATAGGTGCTCTCCATTTTATTCAGGGAAAAATTAAGAACAGAGAAGGTCAAAACATGACATCATTCAAAATACAGCATTTACTAAGTGTGATTAAATAATCTCCAAGTACTACCCCACCCCAGGACCTTCCAATCATTCAATCAATTACAAAGTCCCTGTTCTAAATACTACTCCACCCCTAGGCTGTACCTTCATTTAGTCCACCACAAAGCCCCTCTTCTCAAATGGAGATTAGTTTCCAAACATAAGTAAAGTACATTCATTTGTTCAACCATAGAACACAAAAAGGTCAAAAGTTCCCCACCCTTGGATCACAATTGAATCTACCCCAGAGTTACAACAAGTTTAAGCACAGCACTTAATACCCAGATGGAGGTATTTTCTTCATCTTGACAGGAGGCAAGTTCTCAGCAATCTTAGTTCCTGGGGAGACAAGGCTTAGCAAGGCCACAAGATACATTGCCAGTCTCTTCATTAATTCATCCTCTGTCTGTAGAACAGTCCTAGAACCCCTGAAAACATTAGCAAAACCCTCTCCCAGGATTTCTGTAAATATTCACCAGAAAATCCTTCTTCAGGGCTTCTGAACCAACAGAAAGGTTCCCAGACCCCTGCAACAACAGCACTGCCCTTCACCAGTGGACAGTATTCACTCTCTGTCTGCAGGACAGTCTCAGGAGCTCTTAGCCAACAGCCAGGTTCCAGGACTTCTTCAATAACAGGACTGTCTTTCACCAGTGGACAAATCTGGCAAAACAACATCAAAACAGCCAGACAAAGTACCAGCAAAACAGCCATGTCTCCTCAGTCCTTGGCAGCTCCGGGGGCAGGTCTCAAAAGTCCAGGGCGATTCAAAGTGGCCCCCAGCAATCCTCTCAGTCTCTCTCTGCCTCCACGAGGGTGCTGCTTCCAAAAAGTTCTTCTGCCTCTCTCTTGTGTCTCTCCCAATCTATGTCACCAGCTCCTCCCAGTTCAGGACTTTCTTTTCACATCAACAAGTCCATCCCACAGGTGGGATTAACAAGCTCTGGGTTTTAACACAATCAATTTGAAAACCAAGCCAATACAGGGGAATCTTTATATTCCATTACTATCACAGGGTCACACAGCTAGTAAGCACCAGAGTCCAGATTTGAACTTAGGTTTTTCTAATTCCATATTCTGCACTGGATCTACTGTATCACCTATCAACCTTTAGGGTGAAGATTAGAATAGTGGTAATAGAATAGTGGAGTGAAAATTACCTTAGTTCAACTCTTGTATGACCTTGGGCAAGTCACTTACCTTCTCTGTACCTCAGTTTCCTTATCTGTAAAATAAAGGGATTGGACTTGATAAACTCAAAGTTCCCTTCCAACACTAGATCTATGCTCCTTTGATAGACAGCATATCTATTCCATTTAACCCATACAATATCAAGAGATCTAGAGAAAATTCCCAGTAGGTTGGGCAGATTCTTTATGAAGAATTTATGAGGACATGTATCAGAATCCCATAGGATAAGAAGTCATGGATGGACTGCAGCCTGTGCCACTGGAGATAGTACTAACATTGATGAGATCACAACTTTGTTAAAGTATCAAAGACTTGTTTTCCTTGACTTCAGAGGTCAGATCCAGGAACAATGTGTGGAAGTTGCAGAGAAGCAAAATTTCAGCTAAATATAAACAAAAACTTCCTAAGCATTAGAACTGTCCCAAAGTGGAAATGGCTTCCTCAAGAAGGAATGAACTGCCCATCCTCAGAGGCTGGGTGGCTGCCTGCTGGGGTCATTACAGAAGGGATTTTTGTTTGAGTAAGGGCTGGATGAGATGGCTTCTGAGGTCCCTTCTAACTTGGAGATTCTGTGATTCTTCAGCTTGAGGCCTAGCCAGGGAAATAGAGATATTCATGTTACTGCTAACTTTCTTAGTCAGACAGTCTACATTTTCTTGTATATGTTTTAATAAGGATTCCTTTCGTATACTTACAGAGTTGGACTACACGGCTACTGAGGATGCCTGCAACTCTAAAAACCTGAGATTCCATGACCTACAAAATCCTTGACAAATCCATGGCAACAACATGTCTGTTTTGCCTGTTTATAAATGCTGTTGTTGTTGAATTGTTTTTCAGTCATGTCTGAGTCTTCGTGACCCCATTTCCTGGCAAAGGGAAGAACTTTGTCATTTCCTTCTCCAGTCCATTTTACAGGTTTAAGTGACTTGCCCAGGGTAACACGGAAAGTAAGTGTCTGGTTGGATTTTAACTCAGATCATCCTGACTCCAGGCCCAGTGTGCTACCCAACTGTTCTGTTTATAAACAACCCAGTACTATTTCATGGATTCATGACTGTTGAATCTACCAGTGAAAGCAATGTTCCTCTCATGTTGTCCCTGAGCAATTAGAGAAGAGAACTATCTGATAGGTTATATAACAAAGATGCCCAACTAACTGGATTAAACTCCCTCTCTGACTCCAGGGCAATAACATTTTTATTGTCTGAGCAACTGTGGTCATAGAAGGGATTAGACTAACACACTTGACGCGGTGCCAATCCGGCCTTTGCTATGGCCTATCTTTTGTCCCTTGTGGGGTCTCCGAGGGTTTTGTTGTCCTTTCTAGGCCTGTCTACCCAGGACTATAATCAAATACGTCCAATTCAACCAATATTGTCAAAGACCCACCCTGTGCATTGTGCTAGGCACTGGAGAACTATAACATTAGGATAGTAAAGCAGATTGTGTTCATGAAGTAATTTGAGCTTTAAAACAATTCTGAGACTGGTACTGCAAATATTATTTTGCCCATTTTACAAATAAACTCTATCTCTGAAAGGAGTGACTTGCTAATAGTTACTTCAATGAATACATATTGGATCGAGGATCTGAATAAATAATCTAGATTTCAAGTCCGCTCTTTCTGCCCTAATGTAGCACCTCTTTACACATATTCCATATGATTTATGGCTTCACTGACAGTCCAGAAGGCAGAACAAAATGCATGCACACACCACTGTCCTATATATTTATACATAGCATGTGAATTAGAGAGATACAAAACAAAGTGTTTTGTGATTTTGCAGGTGAATCAGTGAGTCAATGAAAAGCATTCATTAAACACTTACTATGTGTCAGATGGTGTGCTAAGCACTAGGAATACAAATTAAAAAACAAAAGCAAGCCAACAGCCCAAGACAGTCCCTTCCCTTAAGGAGCTTATCTTCTAATTGGAAGACAAAGTGTATTTGGGACTGGTGTCCAGGGAAGTTTGAAATGTGGGAATCACAGGGATGGCAAGTGCAGCCATAGGCTGATGATGGACACACCGTTTTACTAGAAGAAATGGTAGCATTGACATGATTACTGTTCTCCAGCAGGAGGTGGAAAATGAGAAGAGGCCCTAAAAATCAAAGGAGGGATTTTTAAAAGTAAAAGCAGAAACAACAACAAAAAAACCCACTGAAGGAATAAATAAAACTAGGAGCTGGGGGTGGGTTTTTTTTTGAAGGAAAAAAGCCCAATAAAATAGAACCATGGCTAATTTGACAAAAAAAAAAAAGAAAAAATCAATAAAGAATGATGAAGATGAATTCACAACCAATGAAGAAGAAATAAAAGAATTTATTAGGAATGATTTTACCCAATTATATGCCCCCCAAACTCCTGACAATCTAAATGAAATGAATAAATAAATATTTACCAAAATATAAAATGCCCAGATTAATAAAAGAGGAAATAGAAAATGTATCTTTTTTTTTCTTTTTTGGAAGGTAATTGGGATTAAGTGACTTGCCCAAGGTCACATGGCTGGTTTTTATGTTAAGTGTCTTAGGCAGGATTTGAACTCAGGTCCTCCTGACTCCAGGGTCAGTGCTCTCTATTCACTGTGCCACCTAGCCACCTTAGAGGATTTATCTTTTAAAAAAATCTTAAAAAGAAGAGAAATTGAACTAGCCGTAAACGAATTCACAAAGATGGATTTACAAGTGAATTATATCAAACATTTAAGGAACAATTAATTCCAATACTATATTATTATATTATATTATATTATATTATATTATATTATATTATATTATATTATATTATATTATATTATATTATATTATATTATATTATATTATATTATATTATATTATATTATATTATATTACATTATATTACATTA
>NW_027185665.1:4939440-4992412 GCF_028583685.1 Petaurus breviceps papuanus
GAGGGGTACAGAGAGTACATGGTCCATGTGCGAAGAGTCATTGTGAAAGGAAGAAGGTAGCCAGTGTAGATGACTGTAGTGGATGTGAAACATGCTTAGTCAGGGTAGACCAGATCAAAGAGGCTTTGTGTTTTTATGATCACTTATTTCCCACTGAGGAATCACAAAAGGCTTGCTAAAAAAAAGGTAACAAGGGAGTTGGGAGTTAAAGGATGGATAAGAATTCAACATAGAAAGGGGGTTTCACATATTGTGTGAATATTCTAGCATAGAACATTCCAGCATTAAATGCAGAGTGTTCATGAAGAGGAACGGTATGAGTTTAATTACAAAGGTAAGGTGACCCAGCCCTCTGGGATAATTCCGGAAAGCTGACCTACCCTGATCCTGCCTCACCCAGGAATTGCTGTCTAGCTCTACTGAAGCAGATCCACTACTACTCTGAAGAGAGAGTTGAGGGCAGGACACCAACCAAGTCATTCAGAGCACCCACACTGAGCGGGGGGGAGTGAATGAAAAATTCGAATATGCAAAAAAATACAAAGCGAAGGGAAAAAAGCAACCACAGGGACAGGTTGACAGTCTTCAGAGCAAAGGAATTTAAACACAGCAGTTGGCTCAATAGAGAACTCCATGTAACAAGAAGATCACTGAGATTCTTTGAATTGTGCTGAAATTGGACACTGAACAAAAGTGGGACTGGATGTGCTACATGTAAGAAAGTCAAAGTTAGAGAACAGGCAGGATTTTAATTAGCTCATGACTTTGAAAAATATACTACAAAATAGAAAGACAAGGATGTGTTCTGCAGGTGGAACAAAATTAGCTTCTTGTCGAAGGTATTTAATTGGTCAGTAGTCTTGATATGTATGGAATTCTCCTGAGTTTGGTTTTGCCAAATAAAAGACTGAATTCATTGGCAAAGTGGAGCTCATGGGTGATTTAGAAGGTTCCAGAGAGTAAAACTTAGAATCTTTGTACTAAAGAAACACAATATACTTTTGTTGAAATCAACTGAGCTGAATTCTCTAGGCCATTGTTTTTCTTATCCTCCTGAAGCCCAGCCCATTTCTATCAATCCACAAAACTTTTCTTTATTGAGAAGGTACTCTCAAGAGAAGTCTCATACACTGCTCCTCAATGTTTCTTCTGTCTATTTTTGAATTAGACCTGTGATATCATCATCATAGGAGAGGTGGGTATGTCCAGTGAAAGAGACTGGCAACTACTCTACAATATATGGCTTTGCTTATTTGTTTTGGTCCAGACCTTTGATTTCCCCAGTTTAGTAATTTATTTAGTACTTCCTTTAAAAATCTGGATGCTATAGCATCTGGTGCATGTAAGTTTAGTATTAACATTACTTCAGTATCTGTGATGCCTTTTATCATAATATAATTCCCCCATTTATTTATTAATTTAATCTATTTTAGCTTTAACTTTGTCTGAGATCTGTTCATTTGGGTTTTTTTTTTTACATTAGCTGAAGCATAATAAATTCTACTCCAGCCCTTTATTTTTACTTCTATGTGTGTCTCTCATTTTAAAATGTTTCTTGTAAACAACAGATTTCTGGTTTTTGATTCATTCTGCTACACTTTTGTTTTGTTTTATGGGTGAATTCATCCCATTTACATTCAAAATTGTAATTACTACTTGTATATTTCCCTCCATTCTGTTTTTCCTTATTGTTTATCCTTCTCTCCTTTTCTTATCCCTCCGCAGACATCTATTTTACTTCCCATCATTGCCACCTTAATCCACACCCCTTCTAAGAGTCTCTTCCTTAACAATTCCAATTCTCAAGGAACTTGTCTTGCCATTTCTGTTTCCACTCCCAATCCCTTATCTCTACTTACACACTGACTATTTAAATTCAAATCATCATGACTGCTCACCTAGACTAGTGCAACAGCTTCCTAATTGGTCTTCCTGCTCAATGTCTCTCCTCACTCCAGGCTATAGCTGTCAAAGTGCTTTTCCTCAAGTGAAGATCTGACCACGTCACTCTTCTACTTAATAAACTGAAGTGGCTCCAAGTCTCTCCCAGAACTCCAGCTCCATATCACCAACTGCCTATAGGACATCTGTCCTTCAATGTCCTATAGTCAACTCATACTCAAAATAATTTTATTATCTTCTCCAATAAATTGAACTGTCCTATAAACTTCACTGCTTCTTTTGAGGATTTCACCATATTTCTAGTTACTCTGATTAATCCCTTATTCTTTCTTTCATTCCTATAGTGAATCATAGTTGTATAGTTTTAAAACTGAAAGGGACCTTTGAGTCTATCTAATACAACTCTTTCATTTCATAAATGAGGAAACTGAGACCTGGAGGGTGTAAGTGACTTGCCCAAGGTCATAAAACAGCCTCTGGAGTAAGATTACAATCCAGGTCTTCTGATTCCAAATCTAATGTTCTTTCCATTGTACAACATTGCCTCTCAATTGCCAAGACTTGTCATTTTTGCCTCTACACCATATCACACATAAATCCCCTTATTATCACTCACATGGACACTACCCTAGTCCAGAAATGTATTACTGCTCACCTGGACTATTAAAATTTAGTTCTAATTGGACTCCTGAGATTCAGTATTTTCCTTTTCTATTCCATTCTCCACACAGCTACAAAATTTGTCTTCCAAAAGCACAAGTTGGACCACATCACTTTTCTGTACAAGAGACATCAATGGCTCCCTATTTTCTCTAGGATAAAATAGAAACATCTTAGTTTAGCATTGAAAGTCCTTCGATGTTTGGCTTCAACTTGGCTTTCAAGGCTTATTGCACATTGTCCCCCTTCACCTAGTTTATATTTCAGCAAAATTGACTTATTTGTTATTCCTCAAGCTCCACACTCTATGTTTCTCTTTGCCTTATCCCTCATATCTAGATCTTGGCATTATCTCTTCAACTCTGCCTTCCAGAATCTCTGATCTCCTTTAAGGTCCAAGTCATGTGCCACCTCTCAAGATGAAAGGGGAGTCTTTCCTGCTCCCATACATTGTTAGTGCTTGCTCTTTCCTCGAAATGCTATGTATATTTTTATCTGCTGTATCTACCCAATGGAATATAACGTCCTTAAGGACAGGGCTGGAGCCAAAAAATATTATTTTGGAGTGAAGCTCCCAAGATTGAACCCAATAAATAAACTCAGAATTTCAGATTCTGGGTCAAAGATTGCCCAGCCAAAGGCAGAATCATAGAATCTCAGAATTGTGCTGGATACGATGCCAGTAATCCCTCGTTACTGAGGAGGCTGAGGCTAGTAGATTGCTTGAATTCAGAAGTTCTAAATCCCTTAGTTTTTCAGTTCTTTGATACTACAAAAGGAGCACTATAAATATTTTTGTACATATGAATTATTTTCCTCTTTCTTTAATCTCATGGGGGTGGGATCTCTTCCTTTTCCTTTGGAAACCATGGTTGCGAACCAGGAGTCATACCTCGAGCTACTGTCATTCCTTTCACAAGGAAATCAGGAGCCTGTACCTTACCATTGTACCCATGGGTTGCCAAACTCAGCTTCCTGGTATCTACATTAGAATTGGACAGTCTGTAATGGCAAGCAAATGAATACTTAGCACCTTGTTTCAGTTATTTAATTATTTAGCACCTTGTTTCAGTTCACGTGTCTTTGAGCCTTGCCCATAATTATATCAAGTCTTTGTTAAGAAACAGAACTAGTGAATCCCACAGTGGGAGGGACTTGCCAAAGACAGGAACAGGAAGGATGTAAGAGGAGGGTGGAACAGGGAGGAGCTAGTGACAGATAAAAAGCTCAAGCACAGCTGGAACTGTGCAGAGCTGAGAAGGAGAAAACTTGTGGTATCTGGCACTCTGTTTCTCTGTTCTGTGTTGATTTGTGTATGTGATACTTTGTATTTCTCAGACCTTGTTTGTGGATCTGTGTTGATTTCACAGGCAGATAGTGAATTGATGATGGTACTGGCAATGTGCGTGAATGTTGTGGTTCTATTAAGCTTTGTCTTCCCAGAAACAGAAACTGCAAAGGACTTGAGGTAGACTGGACACTATGAGTTTCAGTATGGAATGGGAACTGGACGAGGAATTGGACAATGAGCTGGATGAGGAGCTGAGAGCTGCCTGCCTGTGAATCCAGGCGACGGTTGGGTGAATTCAGGCAAAAGCTGGAACCATGGAAGAGGAACCATGGAATTTGGGAGCCAGCCTCCAGCCAAGATGAAAAGACCTCTCCTTGGGTTCTGACTAACAAGATTATGATTTACTGTGACCTAGGGGTGGGAGAACTTTGTACTTTGTACCTTGTACCCCTTATTAAGGATGATTGGAAGCTAGTCTCCAATCAAGAAGAAAGACTTTCTGACTGAGAGATTAAGACACTGTGACCTAGGGGTGGGAGACCTTTTTATTTTGTATCCTGAATGATATCTTTTGTTTAAAACTATGCGGCCACTTTAATGATAAATTGCTGTGTAATATCATTGCAAATGCCGTACTTTGGTTTCTGTGAATGTTTTGCATTAGTTTACTGCTGCATAAATAGAGAGTTCACTATACTATGTGATCAGAACCTTAAAGCTATTCACAGCAGAAGTCCTCTGGAAAGTTGCTTATGCTTGGCTTTACACTGTCCCAGAAAGAAACAGGTATGCTTTCCAATGGAAACCATACAGTTTCCAATGAAATTACACAGTCGGCTGCCTACTTTATTGAGAAGAGGGATCATCAGTGACTTGGCACCTTGAAAACCCATCCAGATAGCTTGACATCATGAGAACTTGCATGGTTTGCTTTGTTTAGGTTGTCCAGTTTTAACATGACAATAGCTTAATGTGGTCCATACAACAGTTCTCCTATCCTAAAAAAAGAGCACATTAGAAAGAATTCTATATTTTGAATACTTTCTGCTCTAGTCAATAGGCTGGAATAAATAATGAATGGTACAAAAGAACTTTATCCCCTAGCTAGTAATATCTGAAAATTCAATCTTTGTCTCTATATGAGATCAACAAAGAAGTCAGAATGGGATCAAATGAAAGGAGTTCCTGAGTTCAAACCCCAACACTGAAGTTAACTACCTGTGTGACCTTGGAAAACAATACATTTATGTTGTGTTTTGTAGCTGACATTTATGTAGTGTTTTAAGGTTTGTGAAGTACCTTATATCATCTCATTTGATTCCCATAACAGTCCTGTGAGGGAGGTACTAGGTCACCTCACCTCCTGGACCTGAGCTTCCTAATCTGTAAAATGAAGGGACTAAGTGGCCCCCAAGATCTGTTCCAGCTATTGATCTAAGACCTTTCCCCAAAAACAATGATGAGGAAGATAACATCAACAACTTAGTTTCTTCATATGGAAAGACAAAGGAGAAATTCTTGAAGGATATAAAATAACTAAGGGAATAGAGAAGGTGAACATGGACTTGTTCATCTAATTCAGGTCTATTAAGATGAGAGTACATTAGAAGAAACCTGACTGAAGAGAATTTTAGCACAAATAAAAATAAGAATTAGATTGATACAGTTAAAAGGAACCTTAGAGATCATTTAGATCAATCCCTTCAAAACCAGGTTTGCTAACTCCAAGTTCAGTGCTTTGTTAACTATACTGTATCTCAATGGAATCTCTCT
This sequence comes from Petaurus breviceps papuanus, assembly GCF_028583685.1. Lineage (NCBI taxonomy): Eukaryota > Metazoa > Chordata > Mammalia > Diprotodontia > Petauridae > Petaurus > Petaurus breviceps. The sequence goes on from NW_027185665.1 coordinate 4,945,067, forward strand.
CTCTCTCTCTCTCTCTCTCTCTCTTTACTGATATAATATGACCTACTTTAAAGTTAGGACTGTTTCATTTTTGTCATAGGATCATAAATCTATAACTGTAAAGAAAACTAGAGACCATATAGTCTAGGCCACTTATTTTGCAGATGACGAAACTGACACCCAGGAAGCTTAAGTGGCTTGCCCATGGACATAGTTAGTTGCAGATTCAGAATTTAGACTCGGGTCCTGGCCTCCCCACCCTTCACATTTAATACTGTCTGCTGCACTAGGCTACTTGTATCCCTAGTGCCTAGGCCAGGATCTAGCAATAGGTGCTTGGTAAATGCTTGCAGATTGATTAAATGATACCACCTGATCATTTTACATACTAAGAAGTAAACAGGCAGTATATGCTGCCCTGAGAAGTACAGCTGAAGATCCTAATTAGTTCTAGAACATTTTAGACATGGAAAATGGGTCTATAACAGGTTAATAAGAAGATAGAGATATGAGAAACATCATTAACTTTTGCAAAGATCTTAGATTGTGACTCTGGCAAATCCACATAACATCTTTCAATGCCTCTGTGAAGAGGCAGATACCAGGGTGGAGTAACCATTGCTTCTATTTTATGTCTCTGTGTTCAATGTGCACATAATATCTAAGACTAGGAAATTCATAATACGTCACAGACTCATGTGGTCCAGAAAACAGAGAAAGATCTGGTTTACTCTGACGCGTGAAAACAAAACAAAACAAAAAAGCATCGGACTCTAGACAGCCTGTGCTTGACTCTGCCTCCCCAGCCTGAGTTTGATTTCAAATGAGTTTGCAAGTGGATCTTTTAATCTTCAAAATGTCATTCAAAGTCAGTCATTGTTCCCCAGGAATGCTTTATAGAAGACAACTGGCAATAATCATCTTCAAAGGCTAGGCTGAAAGATGCCCTCATCACAGATTCAAAGCAGTCACATTTTTATTAAATATTGCTCTAACATGATGAATCAGGAAGTGTGCAGCCTACAATTGCTTTTTTAGAGATTAACAATGGTTGAAAGAAAGGAGCCTGAAATCTGGGATTCCAGGCTCATATTTGTTACAATCACAGCAAATGGATTAAAAAGTCAACCTTGGAAACAGCCACTGGCCTGCATTCACTCAGAGGAGCTAGTAAACTCAACAGAAGCAATCAATAAATAAATTTTCAGTCAGTAAACATTTATTAAGGGCCTACTATGTGCCAGTCACTGTGCTAAGTAAAATAGAATTGGATGTTCATTCATTCTATACTCAATTTAATTAATGTTATTCTCAATAAAACTCTGGAGGGGCAACAGACAGTACAGTGGGTAGAGGCTGGCCATGGAGTCAAAAAGTTGTTGTTGCTGTTGTTGAATCATTCAGTCATGACTAACTCTTATTGATCCCATGGACCATAGAACTCCAGGTGCTTCTATTCTCCACTCTCTCTATCAGCCTTTTGACTGAATCCAGGTTTTACAGGACAAATCCTGTCATTAAGGGGTTTGGGTTCAGTCAAAGGGCCACACTTGAGGACACAGAGGGCCACATGTGGCCTCAAGGTCATAGGTTCCCCACCCCTGTCTCAAAGTCTGTCCAAGTTAATGTTTGTTGTTTCCATGACACTATCTATCCAATTCATCCTCTGCTGTCCCCTTTTCCCTTAGCTTCAATCTTCCCTACCATAAGGGTCTTTTCCAATGAATCTATTCTTTTCATTATATGGCTAAAGTATTTAAGTTTCAGCTTCAGTATTTGACCTTCCAGTGAATTGTCTCAATTAATTTCGTTAAGTATTGACTGATTTGATCTCCTCGCTATCCAAAAGACTCTCAAAAGTGTTCTCTAGCACCACAACTCAAAAGTGTTGATTCTGCGACACTCAATTTTCCTTATAGTCCAACTCTCAGAGTTCTACATTGCTACTGGAAAAGAAAAACACTATAGCTTTGACTGTATGGTCCTCTGCTTTTTAGTATGCTATCCAGGTTTGCCATAGCTTTTCTTCCAAAGAAGCATCTTTTAATTTCATAGCTGTAGTTGAAGTCTGCAATGATCTTAAAGCACAAGAATTTAAAATTTGACATTCCTGCCATTTTTCTCCCTCTAACTGCCAGGAAATTATAGGACCAGTTGCCAAGATCTTAGGCTTGTTTTTGTTTTTTTTAAAAAAAAAACAAGCTAGTTTTTACCTTTTCACCCTTATCAAGTGGCTTCTGAATTCTTCTTCACTTTCTTATATCAGAGTTGTATTAGCTACACATCTGAGATTATTGATACTTCTTCCAGCAACCTTAATTTCAGCTGCTGATTCACCCAGACAGGCATTTTTTATGATGTACTCTGTATATGAATTAAATAATTAAGGTGATAGTATACAGACTTATCATACTAATTTTCCAATCTTAAACCAATCATTTGTTCCATGTTCTTTTCTAACTATTGCTTCTTGACCTGCATATAGTTTCCTCAGGAGACAAGTAAGATGACCTGCTACTCCCATCCCTTTGGGGGTCAACCACATTTTGTTGTGATTCACACAGTGAAAGGCCTTAGTAAAGTCAATGACACAGAAGCAGATGTTTTTCTGGAACTCCCTTGCTTCCTTCATAATCCAGTGAATGTTGGCAATTTAGTGTCTAGCTTCTCCGCCTCTTTGAAAACCAACCTTTTCTGCTAATTCTTGGTTCACATATTGCTGAAGCCTAGTTTACAGAATTTTAAGCACAATCTTGCTTGAAATGAGTGCAACTGTTCAGTAATTTCAAAATTCTTTAGCATTGCCCTTCTTTAGGATTGGGATGTAAACTGATCTTTTCCAAACCAGTGACCACTGTTGAGTTTTCCAAGTTGGTTGGCACATTCAGTGCAGCACTTTAACAGCATAAATAGCTCAGCTGGAATTTCATTACCTCCTCTAGTTTTATTGTTAGCAACGCTTCCTAAGGCCTACTTCATTCTCCAGGATGTCTGGCTCTCGATCAGTAACCACACCATTGTGGTTATGGGTGATGTTAAGATGTTTCTTGCATAGTTTTTCTGTGTATTCTTACCACCTGTTCTAATTCTGTTAAGTCCCTACTATTTTTATCTGGTATCGTATCTTACCCACTTTTGCATGAAGCATTTACGTGATAATCTCTTTCTTGAAGCAATCTCATATTTCCCATTTTATTATTGTTTTTTTTTCTATTTCGTTGTATTGCTCATTTAAGAAAACCTTTTTATCTCTCTGCTATTCTCTTGAATTCTGCATTCAGTTGGGCATATCTTTTCTTTCCTCCTTTACCTTTCACTTTCCTACTTTCCCCAGCTAAAGCCTCATCAGATGGCCATTTGCTTTCTTGCTCTTCTTTTTTAATGGAATTTTTATTTTATTTTATCAAAAAGAGTCAAGAAGACCTGTATTCAAGTCCTGCTTTTTGACATGAGTTAGCTGTTATTATGGGCTTGTCACTTAATCTCTTTGGGCTCTCAGCAGCCATATTCTAAGAGCTGTTGTTGTTATTATGGCAATATGCTAAGAGTTGTTGACTACACTGACAGAAGGAATTTTTACACCAGGACTTCTCTCACACTGATGAAATCTACAGCCCCCACCAAAACCTAGAAGAGTAGAAACTTCAAATACTTCAAAGGATTGCCTCCCTCCCAGCAATACAGATGCCAATTCCTCTACACCTTAGTGTATGACCTTCATGAGTTGTAGCGACCAAAGTTGGCGATACTGTAGCTACTCTACAGTGTACAGACTTCTCCTCGGTTATTTGGTGAAAAATACTTTTTGGATTTGTGGAAATGAACAAAAATAGAGTTCCAAGAGGACCTAAGAAAAATAATCCTTAGAGAAAAGTATTCACTGAAGGCAAAGATGGCCAAAATGCCTAGCTTCCCAGCAGGTCATTTACATGTGACTATTATGATGACTTTCAAGCTGACCCTTGGAAAATCCTAATAATTTTAACTTTTTAGTGCCTATCAGGTAACTGTATATTGCCTATTTGTGGCATGAATGATAAGAATGTAAATTCTGGTCTCTTATTCTAAGACAGAAATGAATTGCTTCTGTTTTGAGGCAGAAGAAAGACTATGATAGAAGACAAGACACCAAAGAAGTAGAGGAGGCATAGAAGCAGAGCAGTGCCACCCACTGCTTGAAGACAGCCAAACGCTACTCAGCCCAGTGAAGCAGAAGGGCCAGAGCTAAGGTTGCCCTCCTCTGCCCACAAGGAGCCAAGCCCGGCTGAGCAGAGAGCTTTAGAGGGAAACAGCAAACTAAAAGCTAGAGAGGAACCTTAGACCCTGCATTCTCCCTCACTCTAACCCCCTAACCTTGAACTGATGGACTGAAGGGAGAAATAGAGGCTTTTTATTTGTTGCTTGAAGCTGACTGGGTGAAGAAGAATCCTCTATTGCTTTAAACTGACTGGGAAGAAGAAGAAGCTTGTTTGCCTTACCCTTTTTATTTTAAGTACCTAGAGCCCAGTCAAGAAAGCAGATCGGCTTAAGGACATTGCTTTTGCTTAAATGAGTATAATTCTGAAGGCTTATAGCACAACCAAGGAAGAGTTCATCTGAAACAGCCAACAGAGAAGTGGTTCCAAGCTACAGGTGACTTGAAGTGCATGCTGTGCCTTCAGAAGACCAAGGATATCAAGATCTGCATTTCACAGAACTGAACTGCACTGAGCACATAGGTTGCCCACTTGTGTGCACTCCTGCTGTTTCTGTAAGTTTGTGTTTGCTCTTCCCCGTGGACATGCTGTGTTTTGGTGGGAGAGTGTGTCCCAAGTTTATGGGTATGCTAATGTTATGATTATCTTTGCTTTGAATTTTGTTTAGTAAAATTTTTTCATGATGATTAGTTAATGGTATCACCTTGGCCGATTTGTGTAAACAGGAAACACAATGGTGGGGGCTCAGGTACTATAGTTATAAGTAGTAGGCATGTAGCTCTTTTATACCAGGACCCGAAGAATGAGTTGTAGCAGCATGGCCACCCCCTCTGTGAACACCTCGACCTACCAAGTTAGGCCAGTCATCCCAGAGGGTTTTGGGTGCTATGTCCATGTTACATCGGTATGGTCTTTTCATTATAAAAATGGAGACTATCATTGGGTCAGACAGCAAGATTTGTTAAGGACTTGAGCTCTTTCAGGTCCTACTCTAATGCCTCATTGTACTGTGGCATTGCCACTAGAAATAAAAATACTGGGGAGGAAAACAATGTGGATTGGTAAATTTGCTGTGCTTGTTCACAGCCTTCATATTGTATTTAGGGTTATATATTATACAAGCAGTTAGTTCTTCTGTTTGAAGGGCTACAGTAGCTTGAATCTGTATACTCAGATAGCTCAATATCCATAGAGCCATAGATTTAGAGCCAAAAGGAATCTCGGAGACCATCAACTCCAACCCATTCATTTTACAGAGGAGGAAATTAAGACCAAGGAAATGTAAGTGATTTGCTCAAGGTCACACAGGTAGTAAGCGGTAGAGACAATAAGGACTTTATTTCTGATGACACAGGAAATTTCTTCCATATATCACCACTGCCCATTAAACCATCACTCACAGACTTGAGAGAAGCTTTAACTTAATGATTATAATATTTTGCAGTATTTTGATTTTCCTCACTTTCTGTATGCTCAAAAAGCAATCTTGCTATGCAGATCCAGTCTCTTTATGGCACACTGTACTTCTGAAACCTTTGGCTAAGCTTGTATAAAATTATACAATTTTATACAATAATATAGAATATATTATTTATAGAATATAGAATATGTAGAATTTCCAATGAGATATGAGGCATCTGTGGAGTCACCAGATCAGTCAACTTCCTTCCCAAAAAGACACAAAACAGGCTACTGACAGTGTTCTTCGAAAAGAAGTTCCTTGAGCTACTTCTTAAGATCAATGGCAAATGCACTGAGGGAGCAAGGGGGAACAAGGATCCATTAGGGCAGAGGAGGCTATTAAGTATTAGAACTAAGAGAGAGATACTCATCTAAGAGCAGTGGGACAGGCAGGGGTCTGGCTGGTTCTATGTAACTTCACATGAGTCATTAATGAAACATTGATCTGAGGTAATAGAAAAAGAAATCAAAATTGAAAAAAAACAAAAGGAATTGAATTAGATGAGAAGAGTCATCTGATGAGGTGACTTTCAGTAGCTGAGGACCAAACTTAAACTTTCCCTTTCTACATCTATGGTAGTTATTAATACGTGTACACACACACACACACACACACACACACTGCCCCCCCTGTTTTGGGGGCCCAGTCTTTCTTGAAACAAGCTGTTTCAGACATAACTCTTCATCTAACCTGGCCCTTTCCCTCTTCTAGAATCTTCCTATGCCCAGGACCTTCCACATCCCCATTCCACCTGATTTTTTTTTAAAGCAATTGGGGTAAAGTAACTTGCTCAAGGTTACACGGCCAGGTGTTTCTGGGTGGGTGCTAAGTGTCTGAGCCTGGGATTTGATCTCCAGGTCTTCTCAACACTGGAGCCGGTGCTCTTACTCGCTGAGCCACCTGGCTGCCCCTACCTGATTAATTGGCACCTTATCATCTATGACATCAAATGAAGGAAACCAATCAGTCAGGTATGAGCAAGACCCCATCCTTCCCCATAAGCCTTGGTTCTGCCTTGTTTTGATGTTTCTCTGGCAGATTGGGTTTCCATAGGCTCTCCTTTTAGGTTAACCACCCTAGTCTATGGAATGACTTTCGCATAGGGAACCGACTTGTGTTGATCCCCACCTAGTTTGAGGAGGGTGGGAGGAGCTGCTTTGTTACCATGGTGGAGGACACACAATTCCAGATATCCTACAAATCATTTAGGAAGGGTAAGCAGAGAATTGAAGTTAGGTGTATAAAGGACAAAAAAGTTGCTTCACGGGACCATCCTTTAACTCCCTTCCTCCTCCTGCTGTGGCCTGAACACCACTGTAACAAATCTGGTTGTATCCTTCCTTCCATGGTTGCTTCTGCCTTCCCCTTCTTTGCTCCCATGCCTGGGTATTCCCTTAAGCCTCAAGTCTTCCCTGCGGTAAGGTAAAAATGTGTCATATTAAAGGTGTCTTGCTTTTAGCAGCATCATTGGCTGGCGAGTCCCTCTCCTCTGAAAATCTCCAAAACTACTGCAGTGGATTGGGAAAGTATCCTATCTTCTCTTTTTGCTCCTTCTTTTCCCTTCCTTGCTCCCAGTCATTCATAAGCTCTGATTTTGGAATCATCTGTATTTATGTCTTCTGTATAAATACACTCAATTCTTTGAAATGTGACATTTATAAACTATTAAAAGTAAAAAAAATTTTTTTTTTTGCTAGGTGTACTGAATAATGTTTTCATCAAAGGATTTTGAATCATTTTGCAAATTTTACTCATTAATGATAATACTTAGATTCAGAGACTATTAGATCTATAACTTCAGAGATCATCTAGGCCAGCCTTCCATTTTGCTGTCGTTCAGTTGTTTGAGTCACTTCTAACTCTTTTTGACCCCATTTGGGATTTTCTTGGCAAAGATACTGGAGTCACTTACCATGTCCTTCTCTAGTTCATTTTACAGATGAGGAAACTGAGACAAACAGGGTTAAGTGACTTGTCCAAGGTCACATATTTGGTAAATGTTAAAAGCTGGATTTGAACTCAGATCTTCCTTACTTTATGAAAGGTTCTCTATCCACTGTGCCACCTAGCTGTCCCACTAGGCTAAAAGATTAAATGACTTCCTTAAGAAAAGAATCAAGTTTCCTGTCTCTTAGTCCAGTGCTCTTTCCATTATTCCATTTCTCTCTTTTTGTTTTTAATCAAACATCAGTTATTTTGGGGTCTCTTCATGTGCTATTCACCAACCTTCATCACAAAATATTGCTTCCACTTCTAGCACAACTGGAAGCTGAAAAACTGCATCTACCATGAGCGATCCCTCCTTAGTACTAGGTAATTGCCTCATACCCAAACTGGGCTTTAAAGTAGCAGACACTCCAGGTGTAGTGTCAAGAATTTGGCCCTACCAACTGGTTTCTGAGAAAAAAGCCCAAGCCTGGGTTATTAAAGTTGCCTGATTAATCCAAATCATTTTAAACCAGTACACCTTTTGATTCTCTCCTTGTTAGATCATGAGAAAGGCCCCTTTGTCTCTACTGAAGAGAGAAAGAGACATACATCTCAGCCCAGGATCTCTGCAGAGTTCAGTTATTTAATAGGCCATAAGGATTAACAATTTCAAAAGTTGTTTTCAGCAGCTCAACACAGCGGATAATTAAAGATGTTAGGGAAGTGGGAATCTCACACACAAAAACAGCAATCACTACAGGAACTGAATAAAATCAATAGGAGTCAAACATGGGCTGGCATTTCTGGAAGGTCAATATTAGGCCATATGTAAGTTTATTACCAAGTATGCTTTTGAAAGGAATTTTATAATGAAAAAAAGAGTCACATACCTTTATTTTCTACCTAAATAATAAGCAAGTTATTTTCACATCCCAGGTGATTTCTTTTTCCTTTATCTGTTCCCTCCCTGCTGTTTCATTTCAAGAAATATTTATCATGGGGCCCTCTATGTTTAGCAGCATGCCAAGCTCTGTGGGGGATTATGTACATCCTTTCTAGTGACTCAGAAACACGATCCAATTCTATAAGCATTTATTAAGCACTACTATGTACCAAATGCTGTAATAAGCTGGGAATACAATGATGAAAATGAAAATAAAACAACCTGTGCCCTAGAGAAGCTTCCATCTTACAGGAAATCATCCATTTATGGCAATGGATAAAAGGTAAAGTTCAGAAAATTCTGGCTTTCAGAAAACATCCACAGTATGAGCCCACCATTTTAGCAATGACTTTGGCACCCAAGAATGAGTGGAGGACTGATGTGAGCATAACTTGGTCTTGTCCATCCTTAGCAGGTAAATGGATGCTTGATATGTTCTTCCTTAAACAGATGGATTGCCCAACAGTAGCTATTTAGTGTGATAATGGCGTTTGATAGACTGGACACAAACACCATTGTCACACTCCATAGCTCACAGCCTGAAGGGTGTCAGTTGCACCACCACATACTGGCACTGCCACAGAGGCCCACCAAAAAGGAACTCTCCAGACCCCTGTACGTTACCTGGAAGGAAGAGGAGAGATTGGGCACCATGACAAACTTTGCAGAAAATGGAAAGATGAGTTGAAGAAAGCCATACCCAAGGCAGAAGACATTTCTCTGTTCAAACTGAAACTACCTCAGGGAAAGCAGCCATTTGGTACACATGGACACTAGCAAATCTGCCCTTTGCTCTATATTCATAGGACCACAAGATCATATATCTAGAACTGGAAGAGACCTCAGAGGTCATTTAGTTCTGGTTCCTTGTTTTACAGAGGAAGAAACTGAGGCTGAGGAAGTGAAGTGACTTACAAGGTGACACGGGTAATAAAGAACAAAGAAAGGATTTGAATCCATGTTTTCTGACTCCAGAGCTAGTATTTTTTTCATGTTACATATTCTTTGCCCTACCAGATAACATGTATTAAAATATGTGGAGATTTCTTAAGGAAATGAAATTGTAATGAACCCACTGGGATATTTGTAGTGAGGACACTACACATATAAAACCAGATTTTGACAAACAAAAATATTTTGTGGGAACTCATATAATAAGCATAAAAATGTGAAAAAGCTCTCCTTCTCCCCCACTTCTCCCTTTCCTGATAATTCCTAATATATCATTCTTGCCTGCTTAAAGACTATGACTTAATTTGGTGAATGGTGTTTTCTTCCAAAGAAAGAAAACTCACTTCTTTTAGGGAATAGTATTTTGACATGTTACAATCACATATCAATAGAATGGTATTGGTTGCTTAGCAACCAGGCTCTGTTTGGATTTTATATCTCAGTCGACCATGGTAGTGGAAGGGAGGAGGAGTGGAATTAAGGGGATGGGAGGTAAATATAGTGAGAACTCTTTCATTTTGGAGGCAATTGCATTCAGTTCTTAGCCAAAAGGAGACCTATCTGTGAAGAAACCCTGCTCTGGATTTGCACTGGTTTCCTGTTTGAATTACTTTTTGAATGGTACCATAAACTCCTTCCCTCAGTAGAAAAAGACAGGAAGTTAAAGTATTATATTCCATTTTCTTTTGTCCTATGCAGTAAAAAGAAGGAGGTTGGGGCTAGATTCAAGTTTCCCAGAATAGCCTCTTTTTCCAAATACAATCAGAAATACTCTATGAACCTAATGTTGTTATATCCTTGAGTAACCTAAAAGCAATTTTCTTTGCATTTCCTAAAGACAATCCAGTCTCCTGGCTCCCAGTAAATGAAATCAGCATTCCTGTCAGATACGAGCAGGCTCTGTGAGGACGGGCATATTTTTAAAAGCCATTCTCATCATGCTCAGATTGGGGGGGCTGGCTCCTGCCACTTGTTTATCTCCTTGGTTTGTTTATCCTTTCAACAGGATGACTCATTTTCCTTTGGAACATGACTTTGGTCCATACTGTATGTAGAAACAAAGATGAATTATAACTATTGGCCAAAAGGGTGGTTGCCTCTGCAGTGTGATTTGACCTCCAATGTGGCTCCATAAGCTAGAGATCAGTAACTGAAAGTATTCTATCACTAGATTCTTTCTGTCCCTTGTTAAACTCCAAGTATGCCTGGGAAGGATCAAACGTACACTCTATAATCAGTTATTGGTAGTCTAGCATGAATCAGGTGAAGAAGTCTTCTCCAGTAAGCTCAGTGGTTTTCTTTCAATAGGCCTGAAACTACTGAAAGTCTAAATAAACATCAAGATGGCTGCTGGGCCCCAGCTTCAGTGAGCTACACTCACCATTTCTTATTCTTACCCTTAGAAACCTCTGGACCCTTATTAGTAGTACCCAATTCTGAGTTTCCTTAAAACTTGCCCAGACTGAGTTCTACCTCTTTTCTATTACCATAGCAACATCTCAGCATTGGCATGCATGGATGTGAGCAAGCATAGCTATGATGGCTCGTGTACCTTTCATACAGTTCAGTTGCACTCAACACACTTAACAAACACATAAGTGCCTAATCTGTTATGACTGGGGTTTTATATGTGTTTTTATATCTTTTTTACATATTTTATTCCTTTCATTTTCTTATAAGCCCCTCACACTATTTTAGTATATGAAATGAAAGCACTTTGAAGACAGACGATGAGATTTGTCAATTTTGTAAGCGTAGTATCTTTGTGCACAGCAGAGGGTTAACAAGTATTGTTGGTGCTGAATGACACTGTGCCACTTACCACAATTTCTTAGCTGTAGTTCTTCTCATTCCACTTCTCAGGATTTCAGAATAAAAGCAGCTGAACTTAGGAAGAGTGGAGAAGAAGATGAGAAGGGGTGAACTGCTTGTTTGGTAACTGTTAGTGTTTGCTTGAAGATCAATGTACTAAGTGGAAATTTTTGGCTACTTTTCATTGTCTGAGGCCATGGTGGAGGTTTCCTTTCCACTCTCCCACCTGAGTGGCAGTCATCATTTGTTAAGAATCCTGCAGAAAAAGAAGAGATGAGGAGAGAGACAGAGGGAAAGAAACATGGGGCGGGGGGAGAAGAGAGACAGACAGAGAGAGTGAGAGGAGAGACAGAGAGAACATGAGCATAGGCATTTAATAAATGCTATGCCAAACACTGCAGTATTGGAATTACAAATACAAGCAAACAAAGCAATCCTTACCCACAAACAGCTTGCATTCTAAAGGAGGGGAGCTGGGAAGACAGGAAGCTAAAGTGATATTCACACCATCTTTTCTTCTTTAATCCTCACTACCCTTTCAATTTCCTATTTCTTCACTGAGACACAGAATGACAGAGTTCTCAGCCAGGCTGCCCACCTTAGATCTCCCACTGGACAGCTTTTCTCCACACCTTCCCAAAGCAGAGATCTAGAAGGCTCTACTCAGAGAGTGAACAAAGGTCATTATTCTACCAACAAGTATGAAAAGGTGGCTTCTTGGCAAAGAAATTGTCATCAATTTATCATGTAACTTCTCCACAGAGTCCTTCAGATGGGTCATGTAAGATTTCTGATTGTCTTGACCAATTACATCACCTCACAAAGATTTATTAAATGTCAGTTATGAACTCAGAACTTTAAACTTATTCATGTTTTAATCAGCCACTATCTCAAATGACAAAAAATCTCAAAAAAAATCTTTTGTTCTTAATAGTTATTAATAATAATGAAAACATCAACTGCTATTGATGCAGTGCTTTAAAGTTTTCAAACTATTTTATAAGCTATTTCATTTGATCCTTGCAACTATCGGCTGGTGAGGGTTGTTACTACAGGTAGAGTAGTGTAGTGAACAAAAGACTGGATTTAGAGGAAGGAAAGAATGATGTTAGAGCTCCACCCTTAAGATATACTAAGCTATACGAACATGAGAAAGTCACTTTTGCGGCTTAACTCAGTATTTTTCATCTGTAAAACGTGAATAATAAGCGTTCGAGTACTTACCTCACAGGGCTGTTAAGATCAAGCGAGAACACAGAATACCAGCTCCCACGGTTGAGAACATAAGTTGTCAGGGCTAGGACTCTCTTTGCTTTTTCTTTGTATTCCCAGTGCCTTAAACTGGTGTTGGACACTCAGTGTTTATTAAATGCTTGTATGTGAGTGTGTGGGTCTATAAATATACATATATATATATATATAAATGTACATATAATATATATGTCTATATAAAGAGAGATAAAGAGACAGAGAGACTGAGAAAGCAAGAGAAAGCACTAAACTCCAGTTTCTAATCCAGTTCATTGAAAGGATTTAGTCATTCAGTTGATTGATAATGTGATACTTACCCTTTTTTTTCCTGTATAACCTTGTTGTGTCTGAGGGAGGTTTTCAAAGTAGGGTCTTTTGTTAGACTGTTCAGAGACACACACACACATATGTGTGTGTATATATATATATATACATATATTTTCAGACAGATGTATATATATTAAACTACTTAAAAGTATGCTATTATTAATTTTATTAATTATATTATTGTTTCTGTTGTAGAGCCAGGTGAAGGTTTTCCGCTTACAAAGTCATTTAAATAATCAAATAGTTTATTTTAAAATCTGCTACCCCTTAATCTGACACTGGGCTCTTGAAGGCTGTGCCCCTAGAGCATTAGCCCTGGCAAGGTCTCCTCTGCTGGAAATGCTATGAATACTGGCCCACTGAAGGACTATGCATGCATCAGCAGAAAACCAATTTTGCTAAGGACAGAAAAATTCCAGATCAGAAAGCTGGCTATCAGGTGATAAATCTGTTAAGTCTCAGCAATACTTGAAGATCATCTACTCTAAGGTGAGAAGTAATTGTGACCAGGGTCAATAGAAGGAATCCTGAGGGGAGATCATGGCTCCTCAAATGGAACTAAAACATGCCATAAAGAAAATTACTACCATGACCTGTCTCCCTCTAAATTCACTGAAACTTTTTTATTTTTAGTATATAGAAAATTAGCTTATTAACTTAAAATGGCTATTCCTGGAGAGGCAGTATAATATAAATGAAAAGAGCACTACATTAGGAATCAAGAGAGATAAACAAGTCCTGGATCCATGCCTACACATTGTGTAAATTTGGACAGATCCCTTCCCCAGGGGTAGGGAACCTGCAGCCTAGAGGTCACATGTGGCCCTCTAGGACCTCAAGTACAGACCTTTGACTGAATCCAAACTTCACAGAACATATCCCCTTAATAAAAAGATTTGTTCTGTAAAATGGGGACTCAATCAAAAGGCCAAACCCAAGGACCTAGAAGGTCCCACCCCTGCCTTAGCCTCTTTGGACCTCAATTTCTTGTAGAGACATGGTTCCCTTAGATGATCTCTAAAGGCTCCTTCTAGCTCAAAAAACCAACGACACAATCTATGATCCTTGAGGAAGTTTTAGTTTTGTCTGGGTAAATAATTCTCCACCATGAAGACTGAAACTCTCTAGCGACTTTGCAGATAAAACCAATTAATACTAGTTAGCATTTCTACAGGGCTTTCCTCATGATAACCCTGTTAGACAAGTGGTTATTATTAACCTAGGTCTCTTGACTTTGGGCCCTGGGCTTTTTCTACTATATATCAATGCTCATGAGATCTCTCGCTAACTGTTCTCCAAGGCAATCACCAATCCAAGGGCTAACAGGAGTTCTTTTCAGTAAACCATCAGCTGAGTGGTTAATACTTTAAAAGGAAAGGCTGTTTGCCTGGAGATTCTTAGGGGCAAATTTCATTTCTATGCTGATGCCTCAAGTATCATCCACAGAACAAATAAAGGTCAGAGAGGATGAAGAGAAGAGGAATGACTGGGGAAGCCTGCATTCTATAAAATCAAGGGGTAAACCCCAAGTGATATAGTATAAAGGGAACCTTGGATGTTGGACTTGTCCCTTTCTTTTATGGGTTTCATTTACTTATTTGTTTATTCATTCTTTTATTCTTTCGCCTGTTTGTTTCAAGACTTTGGTGCTATTGTTAAATCTGGGCTAGGGAAACATTAGCTGACCCTAGTTCTTAGACCCCAGACAACTAGCTCTGCCTGGCTTCTTTGTTTCTTTTACTTTCTAGAGAGAGCAACTGTAGCCCTTTCAATAGAAGATGCCTACCTTCCTCCCAAGGTCTCTGCTGAAAGTTCAGTCATCTTAGCAAAAAGATGAACATATTTCCTACAACCCGAGATGCTACATAGTTTTTGTGTTCAGCCCTTTGAAATGTTAGTCAGTTCTGTCTGTCCCAAGTGTTCTGTGTCAGCACCTGCCCCAAGGCTAGTTTACCTCAGGGAGCAGAAGCGGATCCAAGGAGACACTTACCACCTCCAAGCATGGCTGCATGGTGGGGAACTTCTTTGCAGTGGCTGTCTCAAGTTCTGATTTGAAGGGTGACCTGGACCTGGTGATCCCAATGTCTCTTATTGTTAGCTGCACCCTCTCTCAGGGGCCTTTCAGCAGCCCAGAGGCAGAAACAGGGCCCTCTGGAGCATCTGTTCCCCTTGAGCCTTTCCCCCTCTCCCTTTATGGGATCCACGGTTTTAAAGTAAACAATTCCTTCTCTCTCTCTCTCTCTCTCTCTCTGATAAGTCACATTAAATTATTGATTTGGGGGAGGGCGAAGTCGACCTCAGTGCACTAAGTTAGAGTCACCTTTGGCCAAACAGACCAGGCACAAACGGGAAATCCTGGTTGGTTCCCTCCCCCAGCCCCTCTCCCCAGCTTGTGGGTGGACACAGGCTTAATGTACATGCATGCAGTAGGGGTGGTAGAGCCTGACAGCTAAAAAGTTGGGTTTGAGAAGAACATAGGCAATAACACCTGGCGAGTAACTCAGTACTTTCTCTGAAACCTGGGCAAACCTGTTTAACTCTTTCTTTCCACACCAAACACTAGCTGGCGGCTTACCACTGTTCTTTGACTACCTATCTCAATGCACTTTTAAAACTGAAACTCCCTTCTGTCGAAAGTATAGGAAGTTTGTAAAGACATGGCCTAGGCTGGAAAGCGGAACCAAGTCACTGTCTTAGCCACATTTCCAAAACAAAACAAAATAAAATAAAACAAACAAAAAATGAGCCAAGTATATTAGTCTATTGAATTATTTTTCTCTGGCTCTACCTAGTTCTAGTTCCTGAGAAGTGCTTTGGATCAAATCCTAGACTTTTAAAGTGATTTCTCCTATAGTTATAAATTAAATAACATTCAGTAGCCCTCAGTCTACATTTTGAGGGAGCTGGAAGGGTGAGGGTGGTCCAGACCTCAGGTTTCATCCATCTAGGGAACTCCTGGTATGAAAACTCTGTCCACTAATTTAGATCAACAACTAATCTTTAATTTAAGAGTCTTGGGCACCTGGCAGGGGAGACTGAAAGGTTAAATGGCTTGCCCTCAGTCACACAACCTATACATGTCAAAGGGACTGGAACCTAGGTCTTCCTGTCTCCAACACTCTCATCTACTACACTTTACTGCCTATCACTAATTAATTTATTATGACTTTTTAATCTTCCTGGGATTTGAGGGGTATTTTTCCTTCTCTGTGAGGAGTAAATCAATTTGGCAATAAGTGTATCTCATTTTCTTAAGCTCCAACAGAAAAAAAAATTCTAAATGTTCTCCACAAACATTTGTGGACTCTAAAAGTTGTGTCATCACGACTCTAAAAGCCCACCATGAACAATTTGAGGAAACAGATCTCTTAAAAGTCTGAATGTAGTGGTTGTCTTCATCCTTTGCTCATAAGTACTACAATGGCATTACTGAGTAGAAAGAACAAAGGGGTTCTTTCTGGCTTGGTTTTGTTTTCTAAATGGCCTTGGGTTATGTCCATGAGTTGCCACTGTATTTTTCCTACTAAAGCAGCTTCTAAGTAAAGTATAATGAGTTTGTATAGAGATGGTACAGGCAGGAAGGGGGGTACTAGTCCCTGTAGAACCCATTTCTCTTCATTTTCCCAATGACGACTTGGTTTACCTCCGTATCTGAGAAAAAGTGGGTTGTCCAGCATCACCCAGACTGTCCATGAAAGGACTACATGACTATAGGTGGTAATTTAAGGGCAAAACATTTATGCCACAAAAGTCTAACCTGGCATCCTGAGAGGGGACCACATAAAGCATTCTCCCAGAAAGTCTTCCCTACTCTATTCCCAAATAAAACCTCCAAAACCATGCATATTTTGTCTCAGAGAGAGCAAGAGAGCTCAACTTAAAAAAAAAAAAAAAGGAATTTCATTTGCATTGTCTTGCACAGTATGTGGCAAATTGATTTGTACTCACTTCTTAATTTGCTTCACCTGCCTGGCTTGGTTACAGGGATCATATTTCTTTTCAGGATGATTATTAGTTAAAATTCTTTTTTTCGTTTGTTAAAATGCTTTAGTAAAAAGTGAAAAGCTTTGCCGATTGAGTTTCCCCAGGCAGATATTCTTACAACAGACAAGTAGATCCCTCCCATTTCCAGTTGTCAGCAGGATGCACATCTGGAACACTTGTCCCTAACATTTCTCAATGGGTGAAACCTGAATCTTGTTCCACCAAGCCCATTTTCTCTTCAATTTTAAAACCACAACTAGGGGAAATGTTCAACTTTAAGTTACTGCTTAATTTCTTTAAAATTCCCAGTGGTACTGCCTCTCAGTGACCACCATATGTCAGAAGGAAGATGGCCCTTGTACTTCAGCTGTCTTCCAACCCCTTTCTGCCAAAGAAAAGGGGAACAACTCCAAGAGATCACTTTCACTCTCTGGAGTCAAAGTTCCACTGGACTGTGTGGAAGTCACCCCAAATTTAGAGAGAAGCTCGGCAAATATCCATTCACCACAAGGAGCAGACATCGAGGATCTTCTCCCCTCCTGGAGTAAGATGATGGAAGGGTTTCCATTGTTCTCCCCTATTCCCAGGGAAAAGCTACATAGAAGCCCTTGGAAATAACTTAGGAACGGGAAGCCATTGCACTTAAGGTCACTGGACTTAAGAGGAGAAACAACCTATTATGGTGGGAAAGGGCTGGGAACCCTGTGCTACCATCGTGTAGACGTGGGGGGTGGACAAGGCGTTGGTGCCCTGGCTGGTTTAAACGGCTAATGGCTGACCATTACATATACGTTAAGATCTGCAATCTTACTTGATCCTCACAACAAGCCTGGGAGGTAGGCACTAGGATTACCACAGATACGGAAAACCAGACCCTATGACTCAACCTCACTGCCCTTGGCTTCGGGTGGAAGACCAAGTGTACCCATTCCCATTGGCGCTTGTGCAAAGCTGCCGGTACACTAGAGGCACACGTCATTGCTTAAGGAAACTTCCCCCTCCTTCGCATCGCTTCATCCAGAAGACCACGTGTCTCCAGCGGTCCCATTCCCGTTGACACCTGAGCAGATGACTCCGCAAAGCAGACGCTGCACTAGAAGCCCATGTCACGGGCTAAGGAAACCTCACCCCAGGCATCGCTTCGGTTGGAAGTCCACGTGTCCTCAATCCTGCCAACGCCTGCGCAGATGACCCCACGGAGGTCATTCCCCACCCCCTCAAAGGAGCAGAATGTGATGTAATACCCAGCCGATCTTGCCCCCCCTTTCCCAATGTTCCATGAGAACCCCAAGAGCCCACTAGGCCTTAGCGGCTGGGCATGTACCACTAGAGTTCCCCGCCACTCAGGGTGACCCTTTTCACCACCTGGGTCCTGACCCGCTCTTGAGGGCCCTGCCACGGACTACACCAATGTCTACAGCTGGTCGTTAATAGGGGGAAGGTATGGTGGTGCTGACCATCCACCAAAGCCTTCCCCGTCCTCACACACCGCCCTTCTCCACGAAGTAAAGCTTAGTTCATCCTCCCAGGAGTCACATCCCATGGCCGAGGCCGCTCCCACCCACGGCTTCTGGAGGAGAGATGGGGGCACGTGCAGGCATGACCCTCCATCTTCTGGGCACCATTTGGGGGCTCCCCCTCACCTGTGTCTCCCCGTATGGATTCGGAAGTTCTGTAGAGTCGTTGTTGTGGCAAAACCTGCACTCTTCCCTCACGAGCCTGGGGGTGGGGGTGGGGCAGGAAGCCGTGGGTATAGAAGGGGGAGGGGGAGCCCCGCGGGTCCAAGGCTTGGTCTGAGTTCTTTGTCCTGCGTAGCATTCCTGTTGGCCAGTGCAGAGGGATTTGACCACGGGAAGAGTCCTAGAATGGCCAAGGAATCCCCTCCCTCTGACCCACCTAAGATGCCAGATGCAGAGGCTGTAAGGAAGCCTGTGGCTCTTCCTGAAATGAGCCACTTGGCAAGACTTGGAGCCTCAATAAGCTGCCCCAATGACCCCCTAAGCCCCTTTGGCTCTGGCCAAGGCAGCAGCTTCCTTTGGCCTCCGGTGAGTGACCCTGGCCTGGGCAAGGCAGGGACAAATTAGCAGAAGAGGCTGCCCAGTCTCATACCCCCTACTTCCAAGGCAGGGAGAACCTGCCAAGGAATCTAAGGCCCTTGAAGAAACTTGTCCTCTGGCCAGGTCAGAAATCAGCCCTTTTTAAAAAGCCTGACACAGCTGGAGGAGAAAGGGATCCAATGATTGTATGTAGTATTTGTCCTATAGCAAGTTAGCAGTTATGCCTAACCTTTACTGAGGTTAGGCAGCTCCAGGGGAACCTCTATTGGCAACTCTGAGATGGTGGTATCTCAACTTGCCTAGTCTTTGGTGGCCCAGTTCAGGAATTGGGAGACATCCTAAGGCATTGGGAACACACGGGGACCACCCAGGCGACTTTCAGTAGGCAAGGCCACCACCCTCAGAGCCACTGACAATATGGGCCTATTTCCCTTGGGAAACCCTATGAAACTCCTGGACCCGGTATCCAGGACTGGCAACCACCTGCCGATCCCTGTTGTCTCTAGATGGGCTTCCCAAGGATAATTGCCTGTATACCACTTTAACCATCCAATGGAGCATCAATAACTGTGAGTATACCATTGACCTCCTAGACAAGGTAGCATAACTGACCCTGGTACCTAAGAACCCTTCACTCTGCCTTGACCCTACTCTGGTCCAGGGATTGGGACGGAAGGAATTGATGTGTCTCATGGTCCCCTTTGCCCTGCAAATAGATCTGTTGGCTTGACCCACAACCTGTTCTGATCCTTCCCTGTCCTACCCTGCCCTGTAATCAGCATGGACATCTTGGGATTCCAATTTGCCTCCTGGGAGAAGTTCAAGGCAGCATCGCTGACTGATGGATATACCAAGTGGGAACCCATGACCCTGCTGCCACCCTGAGTGGTCAACATGGCACAGTATCACCTGAGGCAGGGCATTGAGGGACTCTACCACACCATCTAGTCTCTCCTTCAGAAAGCAGTCCTGATTCTCACCATTTCTCCTTTCATTTCCTCTCTGTGGGCCATCCTAAAACCAGGGAAGAATGAGTAAAGATTTACTGTTGACCACTGCCAACTGAACTTTCAGATTCCCCCATCAAAGCCCTTGTGCCTAACATCATTGAATTCCTTGAAGACATTCAGGCCTCCCTGTACCATGAGGTCATTGACTCAGCTAACATGTTTTACTCTTCCCCCATTACCCCTGAATCCCAGTCCCAGCCTTTAACTTTGATAGGTCCCAATACATCTCTACCCATCTCCCTATAGGGTGCCTTGACAGCCCCACCATCACCCATAACCTCTAAAATAGGACTTGTATTCCTCTCCACTCCAACACCATGGGTGTCCAAGGAAGGAAAAGACCTCTTGGAGATACTCTGTATCCATTATCTTTTTCTGTTTTATGGTGGAGGCATGCCCTTGGACAATGGAAATGATATCACTCCCCTACTCTCCCCCACAGAAGGCCATACATGATCTAGAACCACCTTGCTCCCACTTGGGTATATTTCCACTGCCACTACCTCCTTACTTATGCCTATGCTTAATCAGTGGAGAACTGAAATAGGTAGAAATTGATCCTTTTAGGGGAAGCCAGAACAAGCCATGTGAAGCCTCATTGCTTGTGGCCACTCTTGCTGGAGTGACAACAATATGTGGGCACTGCCAGGACCATGGAGGCAGCCATCTAGGACACTGGGTTTGTGCCACTCTCTCTCTCCTTGCCTGCTTTGTTGACATCTTCCTCACTGCCCACTCCCTCTCCTTTCCCACCAGCAAATGTCAGCAATATGGCCTCAGTCAATCATATCCAATGCTGAGAAAGTGTGTCCCAAACCCCTACATGCCCTTTTGTATAACCACCTCTGCCAGTGACTGCACGAACTCTTATGGCATGTGGACGGCTGCTGTGTGAGGACTTCTTGGCTTCCCCCTTGCAGAAAGAAGACTTTTGCTTTTTTTGGGCAGCCTGATCTGATATCTGGGTCCCCCAGGGGAGCCCAGTGTCCACCTAACCTTCTCAACAGCAGATACAGGGCCTCTGTTGAGGGGATTTAACCTTGGTCACAACAATGGATCATACCTAGTCTTGCCAGGCAAGCACAGAAGAGGACACAGCCTCCCTACTCCAAACTAAATGTGTACAGGTCCAGTGAAGGAACCACAGGTGACTGGTTGTAGATGCTCCTACAAATCACTGGAATGTTTTTGCACCATTTACGCAAAGTGCACAAGCCCTCACCACGTGCACTTCTTAGCACACCCAGTCTTCCCCTCACCATTTCTCTTTCTGGGGCAACCAGGGATTCCTGGATTGGGAGCACCAGTGACCTAACCTGCACCTTCCTTGGAGGGATTTCATGGACCAGTACCGTGCCCAGCTGTCCAAGCCCTAGAGTCAAAGCAACTCCACCAGGAATCAGATCGCAATGACATTGACCCAACACCTGTTTATTGAGACGGTCCTAGAAGACCTTCCCCACATGATGGCCACCTGTGATCCAGGTCACCAGTACATCTCACTGACTGCTTTGATCTTGATGGTCAGGCAGGTCTTTGGACCCCAGTTGCCACCATGAGCTACTAAGTGTGCTGGCAATTGGACAATCACGGCCCAGGATTTGTAAATGGAAGAACATGTCCCTGTAGGGGTATGACTGGTGTAAGTAACCACCCGTCAGTCATGGTGGTGGGGCCAGGACACCTCTGCGGAGGAAGTCCACCAGTATACCCTGGGGCAGGCCTATTATTGGCAGCTCCAAGGTTCCCATCACCAAGGCAAAGAGGCTGATGGCTGTTACCTGTCTAGCTTCTGTGGGCCTGTATTCACACTGGGATTGAACCATTGGATTAACTACCTTGCAGGCTGCCATGCAGTGAAGCTATGATGTACCACCATAACCTGACCCCACTGGGAATTCCACCCAAGTCTTCTGTCAGTGGTGATACCAGATTATGTAACATGCTGCCATCAACCTGATGACCCCACAGGATTGTGCTGCCAGGGTGCTGCCCCTGTGGACCCATGAGACCTGGTAGAAACCTGCATTGGCCTGGCCCACTGCAAATGGTGGGAAGCCATGCTGCAGGAACTACCCCTTGGACACTCCCATCCAGTTCCCCATGATGGGCCAAGGCAGTGCACCCCTGGGACTTGTGGCTGATGATGCAAACACTGTGAGATGAGACCCATGTCTGCCAGAACTTCAGCCCCTATGTTACCTGGGACCAGCTTCCAGTCAACCCTTGTAATTGACTTGGCAAGCCCAGTCTCCCTCTTGACTCCTTTTCTGGAAGTTTTCAAGACCCACTGCACTTTTCCTGACTGCCCTCAGTGATTCCTCAGCATACCCCCAACAATATGGATATCCAAGGCTGAACCTTTTTGATTCAGTATATCCAGCAACAGGTAGAGAAATGCCCCAAACCTCACCCATGAGGCCTGGAATACCAAGTAGCTGTGAGACAGTTTAGGGTGCATTTAGGGTGAACTCAATCAATTTCCCATACTGACCATCTAGCAGTCACAGCATGAAGTTGTCCCCAAACCCTTTCCCGTCTTTACTTACCCATCCGCTCTCCTGCTCACAATAAAGCCTCTCTAGGCATCAGTACATGGTTGGGCCCTGTTACTCCCATAAGTAACACCCTGGAGTGCATCTCTGGGGGTGGCTTTGGCCATTCGTGTACCAACCTCCATTTTACAAAAAACAAAATTGAATTTAAATGACTTACCCATGGTTACACAGCTAGTAAACATTTAATGAAGCATTTGAACCCAGGTCTTCCTGGTTTCAAGTCTACTGCTGTATCCTGTGCCATGCTTCTCAAATTCCTTTTTAAAATTCTCTACCTTTTTAACAGGTAAATATTCCTTGTATTGCAGAACACTGGATTTGGAGTCAAAAGGATTTGAGTTTGTATCCTAGCAAATTATTTCACTTTTTTTTACCTCAGTTTCCTAACCTGCAAAATGAAAGGGTTGACCTAAATTATTAACAATGTTCTTTCCAGTTCCAGAATTTGTGATTTCATAGCTGTATATGCATGTATATGTTTGTGTGTACATACATACATACATAAATACATAAAAACTGGGAGGCAGTTTCATGTAGTGGAGAGTACCAAATGAAGTAAAAAGACCAGAATTTGTGCCAAGCTCTGTTTGAACTTGGGCAAATCATTTAATTTCTCTGAACCTCAGTTTCCTCACCTGTAAAATGGTAATAATATTGTCACTACCTACCTCTCAGGATTGTTGTGAAGATCAAATGCTATAGTGTCCATGAAATACTTTGTAACTATAAGGTACCATATAAGAATAACTGTAATTAGTTGCAATTGTCATTGCAAAGTTGCACATCAGTAGTAAATGCATCTAATATCCAATTTGGTTCTAGCTTCCTTCACTTCCTTTTCCTTTACTTGCCTTATTTGTGAAATGAGGGGGTTGGACTAGATGATCTCAAAGATCCCTTCTAGCTCTGACAATCTAATTCTTTGACCTTTCTCCAAAGACTGACTACTTGTGATATATTCATTTCACAGGGTCATATAATAACACAGCTACTAATGAGAGATGAGGCAGATACACAGAGTATAGACAGCTCAAAGGCTTCTCACCAACTTCCTTTTCTCCAATTCTTTCTCCTTGCACTCACCGCAAGATTCACTGTTCAAGCATGACTTTCGTCATGCCACTCTCTGGCTTAATAATCTACAGTGACTGTCCCCATTTTCCTTCCTATCAAATTCAACCTTGTTAACTTAGCATTCAAGGTCCTCCACAGCCTGATTATGCAGCCATTATCCTCCAACACAAACGTATCCTTCATTGCTCTCAGGTCAGTTAGTTTCCTTGTTCTTCTCCTGTACCATGTTTAGTCTTACCCTTGAATTATCCCTGCCTAAAGTCTTTCATGCCCTCCCTTCTGTCTCTCTAGGATCTGTCTACCTTTCAAAGCACATACTATGTCCTCCATTCTTTATGAAGAGTCCCTAGAATATCTCAACAAATAACAATGTCTCCCATACTTGAATCCCTCTTGTGCTTATACCATACAATCTATCACGTGATTTAATGCTGGCTTACTTTTTCTCTAATTGTTACATGTGTCCCAACTGGAATAAGCCCTGTAGGAACAGCACCAGGGTCTTCTTTTTTTTTTTTAAATCTTCAGTGGCTTGACTGGTGCTGGTCATAGAATAGGTGTACATGTTATATTGAAAAGAGCCCTGAAGACAGAACACCTGGGCTCCTGTCTAAGCTCTGCTACTGAATAAGCTGTATGACATTGGACAAGTCATTTAAAATTTCTGAGCTTCAGTTTCCCTTCCCTGTAAACCTGGGATGCTAATACTTTGTAGTACCTCCCAAGTTGTGATGAAAGGGCTTTGTAGATAATTAAGTGCTTTATAAACACTCTCAGTTGATAACAACAACAACAAAAATAAACCTGTACCCTGATTCAGACAGGGTATTATAGATAAAAATTACCTTTGACCCATGCATGGACAAGATCATATCAGGAATGTAGAAAAAGATTAACTCGCTAAGAGATTATGTAAATTGGAACGAAGGTTGCTCCCCCCCAAATCACTGATCTCTGGCCTGGGTTTTTCAGAAGTCTCTTTTGGTAGTTAGTATATTTTGCTTTTATTTGTTAGTTATCATTTTACAAAAATTCTCCTTCTGCCCATCCAAAGTGTGAGCTCCTACAGGGTAGGGGCCTTTCCTTATACTTCCTTTGAGTCTTTGGTACATAGGGACAGCTCTTTTCACTCAGCACTCATGAAAAACTCATTTCTGTAAGTGTTGCTTATGAATTGATCGGGAATCAAGAATCCTTGCCCATTAGTCAATAGAAGGCACATAATACCCTAAGGATGTTGACAACAAGAAAAAAAATAATCGTAATAGCAAAAAGGTGGAAAAAGCCCATAGAATGCTAAGAATACAAAAAAAAATGAGTAGACATATATATATATGTATGTGTATATATATATATATATATATATATATATATATAAAGTGATATAAAGTAAAGAAAGAAAAATTGACTGAAGAACAAACACTGTTTACAATTAAAGTCTAAAAATACACAGAAGAGGAAAAAACCATAAAAGTGAAAAGGACATTTCTGTTATTATTTTATTAAAGTTGATGTTCAAATTTAGAAACAAATTACAAATAATAGGATTTGTGATTTTATGTTCAATCGTTTTAAAAATTGTAAAAAAAATTTTAAAGTAAGAGAAAAGAATCAGTCTTATCCTATCAGCACTCACCCGCTCTGTCACCATTTTCTAGGACAAAAGGCAAATGATACAACTGACCTGGCCCTTTCAAAGAGAAAAACACATGAAAACTGGTTAGATGAAAGGATAATTTTCAGTTTTCTCACCTATAAAATCAAAGGGTTGGACTAAATGATTTCTAAAATTCCATGGTGCTATGTAGAACTCATTTCCTTAGAGAAATTGACCAAGCCTGAGATTTGGTACTGTTCTATCCATTATTCAGAAACAAGATTTCTCTTCACCCTTAAAGGAATGTTGCTTTCAGTTTCAATGAACATATCCTTCCTCCAGTGGCCACAGGGCAAAAGGTCCATCTATGTCATCAATAAACTGACCCTGTGAGGTTTTCTACATCTATACTTGAGTAATAACAGATTTCCCCTCCCCCTCCCAGGTCATTTTAAGGCCTTGAGCTTCATTGACAAAATTCTCTATACACGAAGTGATTTTTGACCTTGTCCATTCTGCCTTATCTGGGTATCATAAGCACAAAGATCCTGTCTTTGATGTCCAGTGCTTTTCCTGGTTTAAAAGAGTACAAATACAGGGCAAGGCTGTGTGGGCTGACTAACTAGAATAGTGGAAAGATTGGTTTGAATCCCAAGTTACTAATCTCATGACCTTCTATGAGGCTTTAATCTATGTGATCCTCAGTTTCTTTCCTTAAAAGATGGAGGGTATATTTTCTGGTGTGTATTGGGACCTGGCTTCCACACCCACACATTTGTTCTGACAGCACATGCAACATGCCCCACCCGTAGTACCTCCCCTCTCTAATGAAGGGAGGGGGAGGACATTTTCTGTTCTCTAATAATGATAATTAGTAGGGTCAAGTTTGCTCAATATAATTACATAGCATGCATTTTCCATTTTTTACCATTTACCATTTTACCATATTTCATTTTACCATTGGTCATTGTGTATATTGTTTTCTATTTCAGCTTAGTTCATTCTTTAGTAGTTCATGCAAGTCTTCTTTAATCTTCATATTCATTGTTCCTCATAGAACAACAATATTCCTTTGAATTAATGTAGCATAATTTGTTAGGCATTCCCCAATTGTGGCCCTAGGGTTCCAATTTTGTTTCCAGGTGTTTGCTACCACAGAAAAGGTGCAATGAATATTACTTATACATTTTTGTAACTCCTCATATATGACACACACATGTAAATATATAATACACAATAATATAAAAGACTTGTTACATATACATATATATGCATACACACACATAATATGCCCTTTCTTTGACCTCCTTGGGTTATATCTAGGGGGATCTCTATATCAAAAGTTATGGGCCTTTAAATCACCTTTTGAACATAATCCTAAGTTACCTTCAAAAATGGTTAAACGGGGTGGCTAGGTGGCACAGTGAGTAAAGCGCTGGCCCTGGAGTCAGGAGGACCCGAGTTCGGTTCCAGCCTCAGATACTTAACACCCACACCTATACAAAAAAAAAAAAACTAGCCATGTAACCTTGGGCAAGTTACTTAACCCCAATTGCCCTCCAAAAAGCAAAAAAAAAATGGTTAAACAAATTCACAACTTATGGCAATCATTTTTTAAATAAACTATATATGTGCAATCAGACCAGAAAGATATTGTGAACAAACACATCAGCTCCACCTTGATCTACTCATACAGGCTATTGATACACATGCATACAAAAGGAAATAGAAAACAGTAAAGACATAGGTTTTTACTATCCTGAGTTCCTAGAGAAGTTTAAAATAAAGAAGCCACCATAACGAAAAGGTTAAAAGAGTCCAAAAATCTTATTCAATAAATATTCAATCTCTTGCCATACAAGGAAGCCAAGAGCAACATTTTCTTGGAATACAAATTTATTTATAAAACATTATGGAGGAGGATGGAAAAAGATTATTAATATTTTCACCTCATGAAACAACAAAAATTGATGGAGAAAATTAGTCTGTGGAAAACATAACGTGATATTCAAGGAAGCTCAATTACTTCAAGAGCATTTGTAGAGAAAACTGGAAGAAGCACAACACTTAGAAAAATAAGGTAGATTTGCTGGCATTTTTATAGATATTCACCTTTATTGCTGCAGACAGTACCACCATCAGTTAGCCTACAGTAATTGTTGTGTTATATAAAATGTCTAATGTCAATAAGTGATTAGATGAGACAAATAATCACAGAATAAATTTGTGTTATGGATGACACAATTTTGAAAACTCTGAGTTTTTAAGATGATATTACCCAATGTGAACATACCAAATCATGGGGAGGAGGGCAGTATTCCTCCCCTGCTAAGTAATCAAGAAGACATTAGCAACTGCTAAGTCATGTACTTGCCCTCTCAGCTCAGGAAAATCTTAATGAGAATATTCTACAAATGTAACAGGGTTAACATTGATGAAAATATGAAAAGGGAACAGGCAGAATTGCAGTTAATTTTCTACTGTAAGTCAACTGGCATTTATTAAGGACTTACTATATACCAATCACTGTGCTACATGAAGGGAATACAAATACAAGCAGAAAGATAAAGGAGCTTACATTCTAATAAAGAAAGATAATCTATAAAAATACACTCCATGGCAATTTGATCTAGATGCCTGGTTGTATGGAATAGGAGCATTCTTCCTTCCTGCTCCCGCCCCTCCACCCCCCGCCTTCATCCCTGGCATCTCACCAGAACTTTATCTGCCACCTACACAATCATCTGTCCATACCAGCTGTGAAGGGCCATGGCACTTGACTAAAGCATTTGGTATTGATTGCATGGGCTATGGGGAGCCCTTGAAGGCTTATAAGAGTGGTAGTAAAATAGAAAACAATTGAGGAGGCAGTCTGAAACCCTGATGGGAGGAAAGGGAACAATGGTCAGGCTGCTGGGGTAGTCTAATTCTAGTTTGCCAGTGATTGGTGTTGCTTGAAACTGTTCAACCTTCCCTCCTGGGACTTCACGTGCATCTCTGGCCTTAATGAAAACGGAAGTAGAAGATTTCAGGTGTCAAAGTGGAGGGATTTGTTCTCTTCCTTTTCTTTCTAATCATTCCTAAGACTCATAGCATTAATTTTCTCTTACATTGCCATATCACATTTTTGTTTTGTTTTTGGAGGCAAATGGGGTTAAGTGACTTGTCCAGGGTCACAGAGCTAATAAGTGTCTGAGGTTGGATTTGAACTCAGGTCCTCCTGACTACAGGGTCAATGCACTATCTACTGTGCCATCTAGCTAATATCACATTTAAATCAATCTAAATTCAGCCAAAACACAGCAGCTAGATGGTCTAATGGTTCTTTTCTTGGCCCCCTTCTCCCCAGTGCTGCTACTAGAAGGGCTTAAGGGGATCCAGGTGAGTTAGGTATCTTTCTTCATGTGCAACTGACAGTGGTGATTGTGAGGACTACAATCCTAGAAAAAGGGTTCAGGGTTTACAATATAGGACAGTGAAACTTTGGGAATCAGAAGACCTTTCTAGCCCCAGTTTCCCCCTAATGACCTATGTGACCCGGGGACTCCAGACCTTAGTTGTTTCATCTGTAAATATGGCAGCTGGACCATGTGCCCCAAAGTCCCCTATAGCTCTATGATTCTATGATTATGAGTTGACTCAAGAGCACAGTCATCCTGTTGAAGCATGATATCTATTGCTTTATACTTGCTAATGCGGATTGTTTAAATGCAGAGACTTGTTTAAGCTATAAATCTCTTGAACCAGTAATATTCAACTCAATTTGATCTTGTCACTGACATAGAACTTCCTGCAAGGGCATTCCCTCAACCTGCTTCCCCTGTCAGGCTTAATGGGGAAGCTTCATTTACAAAGGTTTGATTACACAATTTTCCTCATTTGTTACACTGAAGACTAGCCATTCAGCAAATGGACTCATTTCTCTGCATTCCCATAAAAGCATCTCTTTATAAGCACAATGAATATGTGTGCAGTGCCTTTCATCCCTTGCATTATACATCATTTAAATGCACTAAGGCTGACCCCAGAAGCAGATGCAAATTATCCTGCCTCTGTCTGGAAACTTTTATTTATCCTCTTGTTGAAGGAAGCCTCATTAATTTTTTCTCAGGTCTGAAAATACTTCACGTGGGAGACACTGATGATAAAAAGGCTTCTTGAAAATGGAGTTTGGATTCTGTCAGTTAGCAAATGGGTTTAGTTAGTAAAAAGCACTTTGGAATGCCTATCTTCACCGTACTCTGTAGAGCAGTGATAATGCTAAAAGTCACTGTGCTATTTTCCACAAAGAAAAGTCTAATATGGAGAAAGTTAGTTTTGGATCCTGTTCAAGGCCCCCATCCAGCACAACAGGCCTTGCGCTTGTATTTTCCTACCTCTGTTCCTTTCTCATCATCACTTGGTATATTTTCTTTGGTATGTCCTTCCAGCTCTTGAATCCCTTTAAGGACCAGCCATTACCCATTCTATAGAGCCTTACACTACTCAACACATAAAAGATTTCATTCTCCATGGAACTCCTATGGAAAGAGAGACAGAGGGATAAAGGAAAGAGAGAGAGAAGAAAGGGGAGAAGAAAAAAGAGATGCACCCCTCATTTATATAACCCCTTCCAATATGAGAGGCAAAAAGCATGGTAGGCTAAGACAAGACTTGTGGTAGCTAGGTGGATAGAGCACTGGGTCTAGAGTCAAGGAGGCCTGAGTTCAAATTCAGCCTCAGATACTAATTCTGTGACCCTAGGCAAGTCACTTAACCCCATTTGCCTTAGTTTCCTCATCTATAAAATGAACTGGAGAAGGAAATGGCAAATCACTCCAGTATCTTTGCCAAGAAAATCCCCAAAAGGGTCATAAACACGTAACTGGAAATGACTAAGCAACAACACAAGACGTGGATGAGAGGCCTTCACAAGAAAAGCCGTCTTCTAACAACTCAGTATTTGACAAAAACTGCCGGGAAAACAGAATGACGGAAATTAGGCAGAAACCAGCATCTTATACTGTATACCAAAGATAAAGTCGAAATGGGTATGTGATTTAGATATAAAGGTAATACGATAAGCAAATTGTCAGAGCAAGGAATAGATTACCTGTCAGAACTATGGAGAATGACAGAACAAGAGGCAGAGAACACTGCCAAATGGATGATTTTGATTAAATTAAAAAGGTTTTGCATGAACAAAGCCAATGCATCCAAGATTAGAAGGGAAGCAGAAAACTGGGAAACGATTTTGACAGCCAGTGTCTCTGATAAAGGCCATATTTCTAAAATATATAGAGAACTGAGTCAAATTTATAAGAATGCAAGTCATTCCCCAACTGAAAATAATCAAAAGACATGAACAGGCAGTTGTTCAGATGAAGAAATTAAAGTCATATGAAAAAAAATGCTATAAATTGCTATTGATTAGTGAAATGCAAATTAGAACAGCTCTGAGATACTACATCACACCTCTCAGATTGGCTAACATGACAAAACAGGAAATTGATAAATCTTGGAGAAAATGTGAGGAAATTAGAACACTAATGCATTGTTATAGGAGTTGTGAACTGATCCAGCCATTCTGGAGAGCAATTTGGAACGATGTTTTGGGAACTATGTTGCTGGTTTTGGGATTCAGTTTTCTAGTGTCTAAATAAACGTTTCAGTTCTGTTCTCTACCTGGAGAATCTGGTATATTTTGGTGATCAAATGTCATATGATACTTATAGTCACAGTCTTTAATGTGATCATGGGCACTGTAAATTGGCACTAGAGTGATCAGCAACTTTGATAGATTTAGTTCTTCTCAGCAATCCAAGTATCTAAGATAATTCCAAAAGACTCATGATGGAAAATGCTATCCATATTCAGAGAAAGAACTATAGTCTGAATGCAGATCAAAACATATTATTTTCTCTTTCTCTCTCTTTTTTAATTGTTTCTTCTTTCTCATGGTTGCTCTCTTTGGTTCTAATTCTTTACAACATGACTAATGTGGAAATGTGTTTTTAAAAAAGAAGAGACATCTTCTTACAGAAATATAAGTGACTTGGGATAAGCAACTTTAATGACTGTTCATTCTATAATTCCTGCTTTGTCTTCCTAAATGAACCTTTTCTCTCTAATACTGTGACCTACATGCTCATAGATGAGAAGTAGGTCTTGATATAATGAGGGCACTATGTGTAAAAGTGTTCCAGGTTTCTTGGGTAGGGGCTGGAAGTCAAAGTGAACCTGTACCCTTTGTGTCTCTGACATTATTATTAAAAGGCCTTTTTGACAATGGAAAAACTTGGTTCCATAGAAAGCACTATTATTTGCCAAATGCCATGTAGTCTGCTCTCCCTTTCTGCTGCAATTCTGGGCCAAGCTCATGGTTCATCTCTATTACTTATCTGGAATATCTGGGCTATATATGCCCAATTGCATCACTAACTGAAATGTCCTGATCTGCACAATGTATGGTTTTTATGCCTTTGTTTTTCTGAAAGATGTGGTTAGTTTAATCTCTGAAATGACGATAGATTTCAATCTAGCAGCTTTGTAGTGTTCCAAGGCTTTATGTAATTAGAACAGCCACCTGTAATTAGAACATTCAAAAAAAGTGTCATCAATAGGAAATCTCTCTTCTATTTGTACTCTGAGGACATGACATCCACCATGATATTAAAGAACATTTTAGATAAGTGTATCTACCTTTTTTATGCCCTATTTGATGATGCGACTCAGTGGTCTGTTAGCATGGAGCTTATATTCTTATCAAAATCAATTCATTCTTTGAAAACTATTAAATATTATGCTTTTGGTGAAGGCATCTTCATAAAAAACAGCTTCACCTTATAGACTGTAAGGATAGAATTCTATGGGGAGGCTTCTATATACTATTGTTAACAAAGTGTTGCCAGTTCTCTGTTAAATTTGATTTGCAGGACCTTCTAGGGCCCATTGGGGCCTATATAGTATATACAGTACAATGTGAAGTTAACTGTTCTTTGGCAAGATTTCCTCCTTTGTGTGCTACTTTTTCTTCTCAATTGGCCCTCCCTAGACCAAGCATAAATTCTGAATAACTAAACCTGTTATTCAACAGTCACCATCCAATGAATCCCAGAACGTGCCAGGTTCCCTGATCTTCCCCTTCAGGGACCCTACCCATTTTATTTCAGTGCTAAGAGAACCTGAGTCAAACATGGAGAAAGAGGAATGGTAAGTTTTTCTGATTACTTCAGTCTTCAAACCAGCCTTGTTATTTTGACAAAGGCAACTGCATCCTAACTCTTGGACGAAAGATGACATTTTTGACAAAGAGGTTCATTCTAACCAGACAGAGGGCTGACAAAGTTGAACTCCACAAAATGTATGGGGAAAATACCCAAGGCATCAGGATAGGGGGAACACAGATTTAAAGCTGGAAGGGACCTTAGAGGTCACCCAGTCCCTTAGTTTTACAGATAATGAAACTGCCCGGAGAGGTTATGTAATTAATTTACCTATCAACACAAAGGCAATAAGTGGTCGACCTGGCATTTAAACCCAAGTCCTCTGACTCCAATTAAATCCAGCATTTGTTTTCCCATTGCACCATGCCACCACAATTGACAGTTTCCTGGGACTCAGAAAATTGTGGTTCCCCACTCTTATCCAGAAGCAAAATACAGCTGACCCTTAGGCCACTAATTCCTCCCTGGGGAAGATCCACTGTGGTTCATGCATATTGAAAACTTAAAACACTGTCTTGAATAACAAGCTAGTTCCACTTGTAGAGAAACAAGAGAAGGCATCAGCTTTGCAAACAATTTTACTAAAAGTCCCAAATTAGCTACAGAATCAAATAGGTGGTCCTATTATGTGAGAGGGGCTGTGATTATCTGCCTTAAGATTAATGCTCTGTTCACTCTAGGTTATGAGAGTTTTGTATAGTAATAACCCAGGTAAAGGCTTGTAGCTATGAGAAAATAGTAGTTGAGTCTCCTTTTAATGCATTGACCATTTTTGTGAAAAGGAAAAAAAAAGGGTAGAAAAAGTCTAGTTATGATCAGGAAGAAGAAGAGACATCACAGGTAATTATTTGACTTTAACTGTCTAGTTAGACCATTTAACAATTCTACTGGAATGTGATTAGAGTTGAAAACTGACACCCATGAAGATAAAATTGGTGTGTTGGTGATAGTCAGGCATATCATCTTGATTTTAGGAAACCAAGAAATAAGCTGCCACTTGCGAAGAGTCCTTAAGCAAACAAAAAAGCATGGAGATGTCAGCCATATTTGGAAGACTTTTTACCACAGCTTAGGGAAGAAATTATAACAGTCTACATTCAGAACAACCCTGAGGTGTGACCTGATACACTTTGGCAAAGATGACAAAATTTAAGACTGGTCCATGTTAGAGGGATTAACTAGAGAAAGTGGGTATAATAACATCCTGTTGCTATGTCTGTGAGTCTATTCTGGAAAACAATTTGGAATGATGTTAACAAATCAACAAAAATATCCATATTTTTTGACCCAGAAATCCTACTGCTAGGGGTGTGTATGTGTGTGTGTGTGTGTGGGTGTGTGTGAGAGAGAGAGGGGGGGGGAAGAAAGAGAGAAAGAGAGAGAGAGAGAGAGAGAGAGAGAGAGAGAGGACACCCATTCCAAACATTCACATCATAATCATTATTTATTATTATATAATTCCTTCCTAGGCTATACTCCTGACTCAACTCTGTTGGATTTTGTCCACCATGCCATAGAAACCTCTTCATCCACATTGGAAGTATCCTCTGCCCCAAGGCCTCTTCCTCTGATTGACTGGTGCCTCTCAAATTTTCCATTTTAAGGAGGAGGCCCAGACCCAGGCCTATGTCTTCATTACTCCCCAGACTATAACCCTGACCCATCTCCATAGGACTATGTCTATGATACCCCTCTCCAAATACACATCCCCATCCCTTTTCAGCTTCCTTTCATGGGTTGTCTTCCCCCATTAGAATGTAAACTCCTTCAAGGTAGTAACTTTCTTTCTTCAGAGGGTAGGGGATGGAGGCAGCCAATATATGTTTTAAGTGATAAGATGTTTCTGAATAATTGGTTTTTCTTTGTCAAAAAGGGAGAGTTCAATGTATTCACAGTTAAGAAGGCAAAATGAAAGGTCACAGAAAAGCCCAGTTCTCCCACAAAACCCTCGCAAGTATTTGAAAAGAACCTCAGAAAGCCCAATAATAAAGAAAACTAATAAGAAACAGAAGCATCCCATCCTTGATTCCATCCAAATCAGCACAAAAAAGACTAGACAAGGGAGAAGGAGCCACTTCAGGAAAGTCAGGAAGATTTCAGGTAAATGTGGGAGCAAATGGGAGAGGGGCACTGGACTATGTTAGGGAAATCAACAGCAGTTTCTGTAGATGGATCTGAAGCCAGGCAATGTTTGGACCAGGGGATTGGCAAGCAAAACAAGCTCTAGTAATTGAGAACCTGGAGCCAAGTGGCAGCTATTGCCTGTCAAAACAAAAGCAGAGAACAGAGCTAGCCCTCCACCAGCCACTGCATGAGGAGAAAAGGACCAACAGTGCATTCTTTGATGGAGCCGTAGCAAGAGACAGAGCCAACTCAAGTCCTGGATGCCGGCACCAAGGGAAAATGTCGATCAGAAAGTCTGAGATTAGCATAACCTCCCGCTATCTCATTAGGGCCTGTCAGGATCACATCAGGGGATAGAACCAATTCCTGATTGGAGATCTTGCAAGGGGACAATGATAGAGACAAAGCAAATCCAGAACCTGCTATTGGCCACCAGGAGGTTGAGACAGAAGCCAACAAGTAAGGTAGGCGGTAAGCTTAATCCTAGGTACCTGTGATAGTAATGGCAATTAAAGATTCCCCTGTATTGGCTTGGTTTTCAAATTGATTGTATTAAAACCCAGAGTTTGTTAATCCCACCTGTGGGATGGGCTTGTTGATGTGAAAAGAAAGTCCTGAAGTGGGAGGAGCTGGTGATGTAGATTTGGAGAGACAAGAGAGAGGCAGAAGAGCTTCTTGGAAGCAGAATTGCTGGTGGCCGCTTTGAATTGCCCTGGACCTTTGAGACCTGCCCCCTGAGCTGCCAAGGACTGAGGAGACATGGCTGTTTTGCTGGTACTTTGTCTGTCTGTTTTGATGTTATTTTGCCAGATTTGTCCACTGGTGAAAGACTGTCCTGTTGAAGAAGTCCTGGAACCTGGCATTTGGTTAAGAAGGCCTGAGACTGTCCTGCAGACAGAGAGTGAATACTGTCCACTGGTGAGGGACAGTACTGTTGTTGCAGGGGTCTGGAGACTGTCCGGCAGACAGAATGAATACTGTCCACTGGTGAAGGACAGTGCTGTTGTTGCAGGGGTCTGGGAGCCTTTCTGTTGGTTCAGAAGCCCTGAAGAAGGATTTTCTTGTTGTATGTTTACAGAAATCCTGGGAGAGGGCTTTGCTAATGTGTTCAGGGGTTCTAGGACTGTTCTACAGACAGAGGATAAATTCATGAAGGGACTGGCAATGTATCTTATGGCCTTGCTAAGCCTTGTCTCCCCAGGAACTAAGATTGCTGAGAACTTGCCTCGTGTCAAGATGAAGAAAAGACCTCCATTTGGGTATTAAAGTGCTGTGTTTAAACTTGATGTAACTCTGGGGTAGATTCAATTGTGATCCAGGGGTGGGGAACTTTTGACCTTTTTGTGTTCTATGGTTGAGCAAATGAATGTATTTTACTTATGTTTGGAAACTAATCTCCATTTGAGAAGAGGGGCTTTGTGGTGGACTTAATTAAGGTATAGCCTAGGGGTGGAGAAGTATTTAGAACAGAGACTTTGTAATTGATTGAATGATTGGAAGGTCCTGGGGTGGGGTAGTACTTGGAGATTATTTAATCACACTTAGTAAATGCTGCATTTGGAATGATGTCATGTTTCGATCTTCTCTGTTCTGGGTTTGTTACTGAATAAAATAGAGAGCACCTATGCTGGTATTTTGAACCTGGGAAGTTGCCTTTCCTTGGCATTACATTACAGTACCCCAGCCAGATCATCAGAAGCAATGTCATTCAGACTACAGACTACCTAACCAACCCATTCAAGAATGCTGAAGGGACTGGAATAAGCACAAAATCCAAATCCAAGAACTGAGATGGAAAACATGAGCATACAGAAGAAAACAATGAAGAAAAACTGGGCTAAGAGAAACCCAAAAGATAAATGCTGAAAAAGAAAGTAACTTCACAATAAGTATAAGCAGAATCTCAGAGGAAAAACTATCTTAGTCACCAAGAGTAAGAATGACTATAAGCAATGAAATAAGAGATTAAAAAATGAAATTATAACTGAGATGAATGTTCAGAAGAGAAAAAAAAATTGAAAGGAAAATAAATAACTTGTAACAGAAGGTGGGAAATCTTCTGCAAGTAGTAAGTTCCAAAAAAAAAATAGGATAGAACAAACAAAACTCAATGTTTCCTTGAGACAACTAGAAATATTTGAATAAAAGAAAATGTAAAGTATTTATTGTCACAAATTGCTCACCTGGAAAATAGGAATGGAGAAGGAACTTAAGAATCATCAGATTCAGGGGCGGCCAGGTAGCACAGAGAGTAAGAGCACTGGCTCCAGTGTTGAGAAGACCTGGAGATCGAATCCCGGGCTCAGACACTTAGCACCCACCCAGAAACACCTGGCCGTGTAACCTTGAGCAAGTTACTTAACCCCAATTGCTTAGGGGCGGCCAGGTGGCTCAGCGAGTAAGAGCACCAGCTCCAGTGTCAGGATGACCTGGATCAAATCTGGGCTCAGATACTCAGCACTACACCCAGAAATAATAGCTGGCCGTGTAACCTTGAGCAAGTTACTTAACTCCGATTGCTTTAAAAAAAAAAACCAATCATCAGATTCCCTTAAAAACATGACCAGACAAAAACCAGAATGGAATATTTAAAGACTATATACATATGTGTGTGTAATGAAATAAAAATTTTATAGAAATATATATATATGTATACATATATACATATACTGCTCAGACCTTTTAGAATCAGACAGCAAAGTGAAAATAAAAATCATGCATTTTCTTCTAAAAGAAAATTCAAACTCAAAACATTCAGGAATGTCATATCTAAAATCCAGAACTTCAAGGGCACAGAAAAAATTCTATAAGCATCCAGAAAGAGTACAAAGGAATCCCAGACTGGAATATGTAAGACTTAACAGCAATGACTATAAAGGAGAGAAAATCTTGGAATATGACATTCCAAATTTACAAACAGGAAAAACTAACCCTGTAAAACATCAATAGAATATGCTTTTACTTTTTTTTTCCTTTTCTTTTTCTTTTTTGGAGGGGAGAAGGCAGGGCAATTGGGGTTAAGTGACTTGCCCAAGGTCATATGGCTAGTAAGTATTAAGTGTCTGGGGCTGGATTTGAACTCAGGACCTCCTGACTCCAGGGCCAATGCTCTATTTACTGCACCACCTAGCCACCTCATTAAAAAATTTTGTTATGAATATACTTTTAGGGGCATATAGGTGGTGCAGTGAATAGAGCACCAGCCCTCAAGTCAGAAGGACCTGAGTTCAAATCTGGCCTCAGACACTTGACACACATATTAGTCATGTGACCTTGGGCAAGTCACTTAACCCCAATTGTCCTGCCTTCCCCCCTCCAAAAAAGCAAAAAAAAAGAGAAGAATACATTTGTAAAAAATTATTTATTTTTAGCATTCCTTTCTTTTTAAATTTTGAGTTCCAAATTCTCTCCCTCCTTCTTGACCCCTCACATGCCCATTGAAAGACAAGCAATATGATATCAATTATACATGGGAAATCATGCAAAAAATATTTCCTTATTAGCCATATTTAAAAAAGAAAACAAGTAAAATAAGAAAATTATACTTTAATTTGCCCTCAGAGTTTATTAGTTCTCTCACTGGAGGTGGCATTTTTTCAGCATGACTTCTTTGGAATATCAGGGATCATTGTATTGGTCAGAATAGCCAAGTCTTTCACAGTTGATCACATTGCAATATTGCTGTTACTGTACACAATGATATCTTGGGAAAAGACTAGACTTTTAATAGAATATAGGGCTTCCAAACATTCCTGGTGAGAGGCTAGAACTGAGTAGAAACTTTGAAATGTAAATACAAAAGTCAAGAGAAATCTAGAAAGAAATATATTTGAACAACTGAAGGAACTAAATGATGAATAACTGCCTTTATTCCATGGTGTGGTGGGGAAGAGACATGTCCCTTCAGAATTCTAATGTTTTCAAAAAACAGAGAGGAAAATAAAGAAGACAAAGGATATGGGAGTTGGTTATATTCTCTTGTGAAGGTATTAAGAGAAGAAAGATGGAGGTAGAGCCAAGATGGTGGAGTAAAAGCAGGGACTTGCTTGAACTCTCTCCCAAACCCTTCCAAATACCTATAAAAATTACTCTAACCAAATTCTAAAACTTCAAAACCCAGAAAATGACAGAGTGAAACACATCTCCAGCCCAAGAGAGCTTGGAAGATGGACAGTAAGGGTACATTGCACCAGGCTGGGAGCAGAGGACAGTCTAGCATGGGCTGTTCCAGCACAGGCAGCATCAGTGCAGATGGGCCAGAGCAGACCTCAGGGGATTAAATTGCTGGTAGTTGTGGTGGTTTCCAGACTGCTCAACCCACAAACACTGAGGACAATATGGAAGGTCAATAGGGGAACTCTATGGGACTTAGGTAAAAAAGGGACACACGGTTTGGCCCTAGCCCCAGCCCTGGGGTGATGGAGGTGATGGCAGCAGCAGCAGAAGCTCTGGAACCACAGAGGGTGGGGGATACAAAATCCCTGAAGCCTGGGACAGTACACCCATCCCCACTCCCACTGGAAGCAAAATCCTACCTTGACAAAGGGCTAGAAAGTGAAGTATTTGGCTGGGAAGATGAGTAAACAGTGTAAAAAAAAATGTCAGACTATAGAATCTTACTTTGGTGATAAAGAAGATCAAAACATACAACCAGAAGAAAATAAAGTCAAAGCTCCTACATCAAAAGCTTCCAAGAAAAATTTGAATTGGTAACAGGTAATGGAAGAGCTCAAAAAGGATTTTGAAAATCAAGTAAGAGAAGAAGAGGAAAAGTTGGGAGGAGAAATGAGAATGATGCAAGAAAATCATGAAAAATGAGTCAACAGCTTGCTAAAGAGACGCTCCCAAAATACTGAAGAAAATAACAATTTGCAAAAAACAGACTAACACAAATGGCAAAAAAGATCCAGAAAGCCAATGAGGAGAATGATGCCTTAAAAAGCAAAACTGGAAATCCAGAAGGCAGCGGCCACGCAGAGGCAGGCCAGGAGGAAGGCCTGATCAACTCGGGGGGACAAGTCATCCCACCAACCACAAGGGGCATTACTAGGCCTATCACCAAAGGGCTGGGACTGGAAAGAGCAAGGTAAGAACCAAATGCAGGGCCCCTGTCCTGGACAGCAAATACTCCTGGCACTACCATTCCATAGTCCAGAAATTTAAAAAAAAAGCTCCTATCAGGATCTCCAAGGACCAGGATGGCAGACTGAACCCCGCCTGCTCACCCCCATAACTCCCTGAAAACATAGTAACTATTGCCCCAGGGCAAAAACCCTCCACAGTAAAGGATGGAACCCTAGAGGAAGGGTGTGGCTAGGGCCCTGCCTCAAAATGGGTAGAAAGCAGACTACAAAGACTCTGAAGTCCTGCTATCCTCAGAGAGAGGAACCAAACTCAGAGGGAGACAATGTGGACTCCACACCCACATCTGAAACATCCACAGGGCAAAGGTCCCAAGCACAGAAAACTCTCCTAGATGAGCTCAAAAGGAACTTTGAAAACCAAATGAGAGAGATAGAAGACAAAATGAATAATTCTTTAAAAATAAAAATTGCAGAACTAGCAAAATATTATAATGAAGAATACAGCTCCTTAAAAAGAAAAGTGTATGATATGGAAAAGGAACTCCAAATACTAACCAAGGAAAATGATTTGCTAAAAACTAGAATCAACCAAATTGAAACAACTCTGTGAGTAA
This sequence comes from Petaurus breviceps papuanus, assembly GCF_028583685.1. Taxonomy (NCBI): domain Eukaryota; kingdom Metazoa; phylum Chordata; class Mammalia; order Diprotodontia; family Petauridae; genus Petaurus; species Petaurus breviceps. Next base: position 4,985,224 of record NW_027185665.1, read on the forward strand.
CCAAGAATTAGTCAAACAAAACAACAAGAATGAAAAATTAGAAAAAGAGGTAAAATATCTCAATGGAAAAATAACTGACCTGGAAAACAGATCCAGGAGAGATAATCTGACAATCATAAGCCTACCAGAAAATCATGATGAAAAAATAAGCGTGGACAACATTCTCCAAGAACTCATTAAGGAAAATTGGCTTGAGATACTAGAACCTGAGGGTAAAATAGAAATTGAGAGAATCCACCAGACACCTCCTGAAAGAGATCCCAAACTGAAAAGTCCTTGAAATGTTGTGGCCAAACTCAAGAACTACCAGGTAAAAGAGAAAATACTTCAAGTGGCCAGAAAGAAACAATTCAAATATCGAGGAACCACAGTGAGGATTGCACAGGATTTGGCAGCCTCTACACTGAAATATCGGAGGCAGTGGAATACAATTTTCCGGAAGGCCAAAGAACTCAGGTTACAACCAAGGATCACCTACCAGCGAGACTGAGCATATTCTTCCAGGCAAAGAGATGGTCATGCAATGATATAACAGATTTTCATACCTTCCTGATGAAAAAGCCAGAGCTCAATGGAAAATTCAACCTCCAATTACAAGATGTAAGACTGACATAGAAAGGTAAACAAGGAAAACACACACACACACCCTGTTATTTAATAAGAGCAAGCTGTTTATAGACACATAGAGGGTATGAGTATAAAACACACAAAATGATGATTAAAAAAATCTTATTAAGGGCTACAAAGGGACTGCAATAGAAGAAGAGGAATGAATAAAGTGGAAAAGAATAAATTATGCCACACAAAGAGGCATAAAAACAATATAGCAGAGGAAAAGAAGGGAGGGAGATGAGTATTATATGAGCTTTTCCCTCATTGGTTCTGGTTCAAGGAGGGAATAACAACCAGTTAAGCATAGGACTCTATGGAGAAGAGATGCAAAAAGTATCATATTAGAGGGAAAGAGGGGATGGTGAGGAGCTTAGCATGAGATTAGTTCCTGTCACTCTTAGTGCAAAGAAGAAATAACATACTTCATTAAGTATAAAAATATCCTACAGGCAGTAGGAGGTGAAAAGGGCTATGAAGGGGGGGGTTGTAGGGAGGGAAAAAGTAAGGAAGAATGGGAGGAAAAGGGAGGGGAGCTTATAAGGGAATACTGAGGGAGGCACTGGAAAACTATTAAGGAGGGGAAGGGAGAAGGGAAGAAAAAAACATAAGCATTAACAGGGGAGGGAATAGGATGGAGAGAAAGAAACAGATAATCATAACTGTAAATGTGAATGGAATGAACTCACCCATAAAATGGATGCAGATAGCAGAATGGATTAAAAATCATAATCCTACAATATGCTGTTTACAAGAAACACATCTGAAACAGAGGGATACACACAGGGTAAAGGTAAAAGGCTGGAGTAAAATATATCATGCCTCAGCTAAAGTAAATAAAGCAGGGGTAGCAGATAAAGCAAAAGTAAAAATTGATCTAATTAAAAGAGATAAGGCAGGAAACTATATCCTGCTAAAAGGCACCATTGAGAATGAAGCAATATTATTACTTAACATATATGCAACAAGTGGTATAGCATCCAAATTCCTAGAGGAGAAGGTAAAGGAATTAGAGGAAAAAACAGATAGCAAAACTATACTAGTTTTGTACTTAATCTCCCCCTCTCTGAACTTGATAAATCCAACCCCAAAATAAACAAGAATGAAGTTAAGGAGGTGAACAGAATTTTAGAGAGGGTAGGTATGATAGATCTCGGGAGAAAACTGAATGGGAATAAAAAGGAATATACTTTCTCCTCAGTGGTTCATGGCACATACTCAAAAACCTATTCCCTCCCCTGTTAATGCTTATGTTTTTTTCTTCCCTTCTCCCTTCCCCTCCTTAATAGTTTTCCAGTGCCTCCCTCAGTATTCCCTTATAAGCTCCCCTCCCTTTTCCTCCCATTCTTCCTTACTTTTACATGTTCTAGGGCATAAAAACCTCACAATTCTATGCAGTAAGGCAGAAATATTAAATGCATCCTTCTCAGATCATGATTCAATAAAAATTATATGAAATAAAGGGCCATGGAAAAACAGACCAAAAACAAATTGGAAATTAAACAATTTAATCCTAAAGAATAAGTGGGTCAAACAAGAAATTATAGAAACAATCAGTAATTTCATTCAAGAGAATGACAATAATGAGACAAAATACAAAAATTTGTGGGATGAATTAAAGGTAGTTCTTAGGGGAAGTTTGATATCCCTGAGTGCATACATGATTAAATTAGAGAAAAGGGAAGTCAATGAATTGGGCATGCAATTGAAAAACCTAGAAAAAGAACAAATTCAAAATCCGCAATTAAATACTAAATTAGAAATATTGAAAACCAAACGAGAGATTAATAAAATTGAAATTAAGAAAACTATTGAATTAATAAATAAAACTAAGAGCTGGTTTTATGGAAAAAAACAATAAAACTGATAGACCATTAGTCAATATGATAAAAAAAAAAGGAAGAATAAAACCAAATTATGAGTATCAAAAATGAGAAGGGTGAATCTACCTCCAATGAAGAGGAAATCAAAACAATAATTAGGATATATTTTTCCCAATTGTATGATAAATTTGACAATCTTAGGGAAATGGATGAATACTTACAAAAATATAAGTTGCCCACATTAACTGAAAAGGAAGTGAATTACTTAAATAACCCCATCTCAGAAAAAGAAATTGAACAAGCCATCAGTTAACTCCCTAGAAAAAAATCTCCAGGGCCAGATGGATTTACTAGTGAATTATATCAAACACTTAAAGAACAATTAATTCCAATACTCTACAAAGTATTTGGGAAAATTAGTGAAGAATGAGTCCTACCAAATTCTTTTTATGACACAAATATGGTACTGATACCTAAATCAGGAAGAGATAAAACAGAGAAAGAAAATTATAGACCAATCTCCCTCATGAATATGGATGCAAAAATTTTAAATAAAATATTAGCAAAAAGACTACAGCAAGTTATCTCAAGAATAATACACTTTGATCAGATAGGATTTATTCCAGGAATACAAGGATGGTGTAATATTAGGAAAAACATCAATATAATTGATCGTATCAACAATAAAACTAGCAGAAACCACATGATTATCTCAATAGATGCAGAAAAGGCTTTTGACAAAATACAACATCCATTCCTATTAAAAACACTAGAAAGTATAGGAATAAATGGAACCTTCCTTAAAATAATAGGTAGCATCTATTTAAAACCATCGGCAAATATTATATGTAATGGGGATAAGCTAGAAACATTTCCAGTAAGATCAAGGGTGAAACAAGGGTGTCCACTACCACCCCTCTCATTCAATCTGGTACTAGAAATGTTAGTAGTAGCAATTAGAGAAGAGAAAGAAATCAAAGAAATCAAATTAGGCAAAGAAGAGACCAAGCTATCACTCTTTGCAGATGATATGATGATATACTTAGGGAATCTTAGGGAATCAAGTAAAAAACTACTTGAGACAATAAATAAATTTGGCAAAGTTGCAGGATATAAAATAAACCCTCATAAATCCTTGGCATTCCTATATATTTCCAATGAAATTCAACAGCAAGAGATAGAAGGAGAAATCCCATTTAAAGTTACTGTAGACATTATAAATTTTGGGAATCTACCTGCCAAAACAAACCCAGGACCTATATGAACACAACTACAAAACACTTTTCACACAAATAAAGTCAGATCTAACTAATTGGAAAAATATCAATTGTTCATGTCTGGGTCGAGCTAATATAATAAAAATGACAATTTTACCTACATAGATTATATATTTAGTGCCATACCAATCAATTTACCAAAAAACTACTTTATAGAGCTAGAAAAATAGTAACAAAATTCATTTGAAAGAATAAACAGTCCAGAATATCAAGGGAATTAATGAAAAGAAATACTAGGGAAGGTGGACTAGCTATACCAGATTTCAATCTGTATTATAAAGCAGCAGTCATCAAAACTACTTGGTATTGGGTGAGGAATAAGTATTGAATCAATGGAATAGATTAGGCACACAAGATTCAGCAGTCAATGACTATAGTAATCTATTGTTGATGACAAAATCTATTGTAAGATGACAAAACAGGAAAATGACAAATGCTGGAGAGGATGTGGACAAATTGGAACACTAATGCATTGCTGGTGGAGTTGTGAACTGATCCAACCTTTCTGGAAAGCCATCTGGACTTATACCCAAAGGGCTATAAATAATTTGATACCCTTTGACCCAACAATACCACTTCTAGGGTTGTATCCCAAAGAGATCATATAAGTGGGGAAAAGACCCATATGTACAAAAATATTTATACCAGCTCTTTTTGTGGTAGCAAAGAATTGGAACTTAAGGGGGTGCCCATTAATTGGGGGATAGCTGAACAAGTTGTGGTACATGCATGTTAGGGAATACTATTGTGCAATAATAAATGAGGAGCAGATGGACTTCACATTTACCTGGAGAGGCTTATATGAACTGATGCTGAGTGAGAAGAGTAGAACCAGGAGAAATTTGTACACAATTACAGACACAACGTATGTGTGATGACCAACTTTGATAGACTAGACCCTTCTCAGCAATGCAGTGATATAAGTCAATCCCAAAAGACTCATAATGGAGAGAGATGTTTACATCCAGAGAAATACCTGCTATTGAACCCAGATTGAAGCAAATAACCTGCCCTTTTTCATTCTCTTGTTTGGTTTTGTTTCCTCTTTCCCATTCTTCATTCCATCTGATACAATCCTTCTTTATAACTTGACTAATGCCTAATGTGAAAGGACTTGCAGATACTATACTTGATTGTATGCTGCTTTGGGGGGGAGGGAGGGAGAGAAAATTTGAAACTCAAGGAATTGTGGTAATGAATCTTGTACACTAAAAGTAAACAAATTAATAAAGACAAAAAAAAAACACTACCTAAAAATAAATAAACAAAAATAAAAAGCAAAATTGGCCAAATGGAAAAGGAGATCCAAAAGCTCACTGAAGAAAATAATTCCATCAAATTAGAATGTAGTAAATGAAAGTTAATGACTTTATGAGAAGTCAAGATATTACAAAACAGAACCAAAAGAATGAAAAATAGAAGATAATGTGAAATACCTCATTGGAAAACTATTGACCTGGAAAATAGATCCAGGAGAGATTATTTAAAAAATATTGGACTACCTGAAAGCCATAATCCAAAAAAGAGCCTAGACATCATCTTTCAAGAAATTATTAAGAAAAATTGCCCTGATATTCTAGATCTAGAGGGTAAAATAAAAATTGCCTCTTGAAATAAAAATCACCTCTTATGTAGTCAAATTCCAGAGTTTCCAGTCGAGGAGAAAATATTGCAAGCAGCCAGAAAGAAACAATTCAAATATTGTCGAAATACAATCAGGATAACACAAGACCTAGCAACTTCTACATTAAGGGACCAAAGGACTTGGAATATGGTATTCTGGAGGTCAGAGGAGCTAGGATTAAAACCAAGAATCATGTGGCCAGCAAAAGGTAAACAGGAAAGAGAAATCATAAGGGAATTATTAAAGTTGAACTGTTTATATTCTTATATGTAAGATGATATTTGTAAATCAGGAGACCTTTCTCAGTATTAGGGTAGTTGGAGGAAAATAGATAGATAGATAGATAGATAGATAGATAGATAGATAGATAGATAGATAGATAGATAGATAGATAGATAGATAGATAGATGGCACAGGTTGAGTTGAATATGAAGGGGTGAGAGAGGAATATATTGGGAGAAGGAGAATGGAGAGATAGAAGAGGGTAAAATAATTTCCCATAAAAGAGGTAAGGAAAAGGTTTCACAATGGAAGGGAAGAGGGGGGAGGTGAGAAGGAATGAGGGAATTTTGTTCTTATCAGATTTGGTTTAAGGAAGGAATAACATAAACACTCAGCTGAGTTATCTTACCCTACAGGAAAGTAAGGGGAAAGAGGATAAAGGAGTGGGGGGAATGACAGAAGGGAGAGCAAATTGGGGGAGGGGTTAGTCAGAAGCAAACTTTTGAAAAGGGACAGGGTCAAAGGAGAAAATAGAATAAGTGGGGGGATGGGATAGGATGGAGGGAAATATAGTTAGTCTTTCACAACATGACTATTAGGGAAGTGTTTTGCATAACCACTCATGTACACCTATATTGAATTTCTTGCTTTCTCAATGAGGGTGCATGGGGAGGAAAGAGGGAAGAGAATTTGGAACTCAAAGTTTCAAAAACAAATTTTAAAAAATAGTTTTGACATGCAACTGGGAAATAAGGTATACAGGCAATGGAGTATAGAAATCTATGTTTCCCTACAAAAAAAAGTAGGGGGAAGGGAATAAAGGGGTGGTGGGTGATAGAAAGGAGGGTAAACTGGGAAGAGGGGTAATCAGAATGCCTGTCATCTGGTGGGAAGGGGAGAGATGGGGAGAAATCTGGAACTAAAAATCTTGTGGAAATGAATGTTAAAAACTAAAAATAAATTTTAAAAAAGAGAAGAAAGAAAAATGAATATGCTAGGTAATGAAGAAGGAAGTAAGAGAGCAATCTGATATATAAATGGTGCAAGAGAAGAGTATACAACATGGAGAAAGGGGTAGAGGATCAAGCACCTCATGATTTCATTATTATCTGAGGTGGATAAAGGAAATGTTGAATACACTAATAGCGTGGTGTAAAAATACATCAAGATCAACAGGGAAATAAGAAAAGACAAAGAAAGAGAGGAGAGATGAGACAGAGACACACACACAGAGAAGGTATCTTATCTGAACTGGATATAGTGGAAGTGACTACACAAAGAGTTTGATGTGGAAATACATTAAGCTTCACAGGGAAACAAGAAAAGATAAGGAAAGAGTAAAGAGGTAAAAGAGAGAGAGTAGAACTGGAGAGGGAAAAATTCATAAGGAAAACAAATGTAAGCTTTTGATCATAAAGGGGCAAATAAAATGAGAAAAAAAAACAGAGGGTCTGAGCCTGAGGAAGAGAAAAGGGACAGAGGAGTAGGGAGAAAAAAAAAATCCTGCCATTATAGATTACTAATGCTGATCAGATTTCTTCCCTTTTACTATCTCCTTCTTTGTAAATAGAGGAAATGGGAGAAAAAGTGTGTGTGTGTGTGTGTGTGTGTGTGTGTGTGTGTGTGTGTGTGTG